>NC_072444.2:49840000-50140000 GCF_028878055.3 Symphalangus syndactylus
AATTAGCCGGGCGTGGTGGCGGGCGCCTGTAGTCCCAGCTACTTGGGAGGCTGAGGCAGGAGAATGGCGTGAACCCAGGAGGCGGAGCTTGCAGTGAGCCGAGATTGCGCCACTGCACTCCAGCCTGGGCGACAGAACGAGACTCCGTCTCAGAAAAAAAAAAAAAAAAAGAAGGAAGACAAATGTACGTTGCATATAAAAACATTTTAAACTTAAAAACACAAATAGGTTAAAAGTAAAAGGATGGAAAAATGTATGCCATACTAACACTAGGTTCAAGAAACCTGGAGTGGCTATATTATAATATCAGGGATCATAGATTTCAGGGCAAAGAATATTGCCGTGGATAAAGAAGGTCACTTCATAACGATGAAAGTGTCAATTCATCAAGAAGATATTACAGTCCAAATGTTTGTGCATCTCGTAAGAGAACAAAACATATGAAGCAAAAACTGATAAACTGCAAGGTGAAATAGACAAATCCATAATTATTGTCAGAGTTTTTTTATTTTTTTTTTTTATTTTTTTTGAGATGGAGCCTCGCCCTGTCGCCAGGCTGGAGTGCAGTGGCGCAATCTCGGCTCACTGCAACCTCCGCCTCCTGGGTTCAAGCGACTCTCTTGCCTCAGCCTCTCGAGCAGCTGGGACTACAGGTGTGCACCACCAAACCTGGCTAATTTTTGTATTTTTAGTAGAGACAGGATTTCACCATGTTGCTCTCTCAATAATGTATAGCAAAAGTAGACCAAAAAATCAGTAGGGTTATGAAATTCTAATGAACACTAACAACCAACTTGATATAATTTACAGGCCATGTTTTTTGCCCTTGGTCTCAATAAATTTAGAAGGATTCAAGTCATGTGTGGTAGGCAGAACAATGCCTTCCCAAAGATGTCATGTTCGAATCCCTGGAAACTTTGAACCTATTAGGTTACATAAAAAAGGAGAATTACGGTTGCTAATCAACTAACCTTGAGATGGGGAGATTATCTTGGCCCAATGTAATTACGAGGGTACTCATAAGTGGAAGGAGGGGATGGCAGAGAGATGTAGCATGAGAAGAACTCAACACGATATTTCTGGTTTTGAGGGTCAGGGAAAAGGGTCATGAGCCAAGAAATGCAGGCAGCCTCTAGAAGCTGGGAAGCACAAGGGTGTAGATTCTCCTCATCCTCCAGAAGGAGCACAGCCTCGCTGACACTTCAGTTTTAGCCCAGGAACATCCATGTCAGACTGCTGAACTGTTACAGAACTGTAAGGTAAAACATCTGTGTTGTTTTAAGTCACTGCATTTGTGGTAATTTGTCATAGCAACCCTAGAAAGCTGATAGTATACGAGTATGTTAGAATTAAATTAGAAACCAAGTAGACAATCCTCTAATGTTTGGAAACTAAATAATATAATTAATGGCTCAAAGAAAAAATAAAAAGGAATTTTAGGAAGTATTCTTAATTGAATGAAAATGAAAACAAAATATCAAAGTTTGTGGGATTCCGCTAAAGTAGTATGGAGAGGGAAATTTATAGCACTAAACACTCATGTCAGAAAAGAAGAAAGGTACCAAATCAATAACCTCAGCTCTTGTCTTAAAAAACTAGAAAAACTCAGGAGGCCGAGGCAGGAGAATGGCGTGAACCTGGGAGGCAGAGCTTGCAGTGAGCCAAGATCGCGCCACTGCACTCCAGCCTGGGCGACAGAGCGAGACTCCGTCTCAAAACAAAACAAAACAAAAAAACAAAAAGCAAACAAACAAACAAACAAAACTAGACAAAGACGAACAAATTAAACCCAGAGAAAGAAAAATAAAGGTAATAGTAAGGACCAAAACAGAAATCAATGAAATAAAAAACTGATGAAGGAAACCAAAAGATGGTTTGTTGAGAAAATCAGTAAAATTGATAAACTTCCAGCTGAACTGATCAGGAATAAAAGAAGATACCTATTACCGATATCAGGAATGACAGAGGTGAGGCGCCATCATTGCAGTGTCCACAGATATTAAAAAGATAAAAGGGTATATTATCAGCAATTTTATGCCAATAAATTAAACAACTTAGGTGAGCTGGATGAATTCCTTCAAAGACACACGTGACCGCAGCTCACCCAAGAAGAAACAGATAACCAGAATAGCCTTATATCTATAAAAGAATTTGAATTTTTGGTTAAAAATCTACCCACAGAATACCCATTAGGTCCAAGTGGTTTCACTGGTGAGTTCTATCAAATATTTAAGGAAGAAATAATACCAATTCATAAACTGCTCCAAAAAACTGAAGAAGAAGGAATACCTACCAATGCTTTCTGCAAGGCCAGCATTATCCTGATTAAAAAAAACAATTAGCTGGGTGTGGTGGCACTTGCCTGTAGTCCCGGCTACTTGGGGGCTGATTTGAACCTGGGAGATCGAGGCTGCAGGAAGCTGACATTGCACCACTGCACTCCAGCCTGGGTGACAAAGTGAGATCCTGTCTCAAAAAATAAATAAATAAAAGAAAAGAAAAACAAAAACAAAAAACCAAATAAATGAAATAAAGTTACATTCTTTTTTTTCTTTTTCTTTTTTTTTTTTTTTTTGAGACTGAATTTTGCTCTTGTTGCCCAGGCTGGAGTGCAATGGCGTGATCTCAGCTCACTGCAACCTCTGCCTCCTGGGTTCAAGCGATTCTCCTGCCTCAGCCTCCCAAGTATCTGGGATTACAGGCATGTGCCACCACACCCAGCTAATTTTGTATTTTTAGTAGAGACCGGGGTTTCACCATGTTGGCCAGGCTGGTCTCAAACTCCTGACCTCAGGTGGTTTGCCTGCCTCGGCCTCCCAAAGTGCTGAGATTACAGGCATGAGCCACTGCACCCGGCCCATTTTATTTTTCCTAATGAAAGAAAGTTACAGACAAGGATCTTTCATAAGTATATAAATAAAAATTTTAAACAAAAAATTAGCAAAGTGAATCCAACAATATATAAAACAGATAATACAAGTAGGGTTTGTCCTAGGAATTCAAGGTTGATTTAACATTCAGAATCAACCAGTGTAATCCATCATATTAACAAATTTAAAAAGAAAAACATGGTCATTTAAACAGATGCAGTGAAAGTATTTGAAAAAAAACTACCATTATTTTTCTGATAAAAAATTTTCAGCAAATTAGGAATACAAAAAAACTTCTTCAAACTGATAAAAGGCATCTACAAAAATCTCATAGCTAACACCATACTTCATCACAAAAGGCTGATGCTTTCATCCTAAAATCAGGAACAAAAAGTGATACCTACTCTCAACATGTCTATTCAACCGGAGGTTCTAACCAGTGCAATAAGGCAAAAACAAAACAAAGCCATCCCTTTTGGAAAGGAAGAAGTAAAAGTGTCTATTTCTTTATTTTCCCTTGACATGATTGTTTATGTAGAAAATCTGATGAAATCTATGAAAAGTTACTAGAACTAGTGAGCAAGGTTGCAGGGTGCGAGATCAATATACACAAATCACCTGCATTTCTATATGTCAGCAACAAACAACCAGAAACAAATGAAAAGACATGTAAAAATCTCTGCACTGAAAACTACAAAATGTTGCCAAGAGAAATCAAAGACCTAAATAAATGATGTCATAACTTATTAATTGATTGGAAAGCTCTATATTGTTATGATGCCAGTTCTCCTGCAAATTGATTTATGAATTCAATGCAGTCCCAATCAAAACCTCAGCAGAGGCCGAGCACCGTGGCTCATACCTGTAAACTCCATACTTTGGGAGGTTGAGATGGGAAGATTGCTTGAGGCTAGGAGTTCAAGACCAGCCTGGGCAACATAGTGAGACCCCACCTATTAAAAAAAATTAACTGGGTGAGGTGGTATGTGCCTGTAGTCCCAGCTATTTGAGAGGCTGAGGCAGGAGGATCACTTGAGCCCAGGACATTGAGGTTACAGTGACCTATGATGATACCCTGCACTCCAACCTGAATGAGAGTGAGACCTTGCCTCTAAAAAAAACTTTTTTAATTTAAAAAACAAAAACAAAAAACCCAGCAGACTATTTTTGTAGAAATTGGCAGGCTGGTTCTAAAATTCATACAGAAATGCTAAGGACCCAGAATAGCCAAAATAACTTTGGAAAATAAGAATAAATTTAGAGTACTAACACTATCAGATTTCAAGACTTATAAAGCCCTAGTAATCAAGACCAGGGATCAGCACACATTTTCTGAAAGGGCCAAATAGTAAATATCTTGGGATTGCAGGCCCTGTGGTTTCTGTCACAACCACTCGATTCCGCCATTGTAGTGCACAAGCAGCCACAGACAGTATATAACTGAATAGGTGTGTCTCTGTTGAATAAAACTTTTTTTTTTGAGATGGGGTCTCACTCTGTTGCCCAGGCTAGAGTGAAGTGGTGCAATCACTGCTCACCACAGCCACGACTTCCCGAGCTCAAGTGACCCTCCCACCTCAGGTGTGCATCATCATGCCTAAGTTTTGTACTTTTTGTAGAGACAGGATTTCCCCATGTTGCCAAGGCTGGTCTTGAACTCCTGAGCTCAAGTGATTCTTTCACCTCGGCCTCCCAAAGTGCTGGGACTACAGGTATGAGCCACCATGCCTGGCTCAATAAAACTTTATTTACACAACTGGAAGCGGGCCTATGGGCTGTCATTTGCAGACCTCTGATCAAGACAATGTGGTACTGCTATCAGGACAGACAAATAGATGAATGGAACAGCAAAGAAGGTACATAAATGTACCTACACATATGGAAAATGGATTTTTGACAATTATGTAAAGGCAATTCAGTGCAGGAAGGATAGTTTTTCATCAAATGGCGCTAGATAGTTGTATGTCAAGAAATAAGCTTTGACCCATATCTTACACTATATAAGAAATTAACTCAAGATAAGTTATATTCTTAAACCATATTTAAAAGGAATCCATGGTGGATTATAGACCAAAACATGAAACTATTAAAAGTATAGAAGTTCTAGAAGAAGCCACAAGAGAAAAATCTTTGTGACATTGCGTTAAACAATATTTTTTGCTATCACACCAGAAGTATAATTCATTGAAAAAAAAACAAATTAATATATTGGACTCAGCCCAAATTGAAAGCTGTGGTGAGATGGGCCCTGAGAGCTGGAAGTTCTGCTCTTCGTAAGACACTGTTCAGAAAATGAAAAGATAAGCCACAGAGTAGGAGAAAATCTTTGCAAAAACATGTATCTGTGAAGAACTTGTACCCAGAATGTATAAAGAACTGTTGAAACACAGTAATAAGAAAACAGCCCAATTTTAAAAGATGAGCAAAAGATTTGAACAGAGACTGCATTCCAAAAAATTTATCAGGGCAGAAAAATCACTTGAAAAGTTTCTCATTAGTCATTAGGGAAATGGAGATTAAAACGACAATGAGATAACACTTCACACCTATTAGAATGATAAACTTTAGAAAGACTGATCATACCAAGTGTTGGTGAGTATGTGGAGGAAAGGCAATTCTTATACATATCTGGGGGGGAATGACAAATCACAGATCCACTTTTGAAAACAGTTTGACAGTTGCCTAAAAACTTAAACATATACCTACCATATGATCCAGCCATTCAACTCCTTAGGTGTTTACCAAGGAAAGAAAGGGATCATGTTTGACAGGGCCCGGTGGCTCATGCCTGTAATCCCAGCACTTTGGGAGGCCAAGTTGGGAGGATAGCTTGAGCTCAGGAGTTCAAGACTAGCCTGGGAAACATGGCAAAACTCCTACTCTACCAAAAATACAAAAAAATTAACTGGGTGTGGTGGTACGTACCTGTAGTCTCAGCTACTTTAGGGGCTGAGGCAGGAGGATTGCTTGCACCTGGGAGGTTGAGGCTGCAGTGAGCTGAGATTGTGCCACTGCACTACAACCTAGGTGACAGAGTGAGACCCTGTCTCAAAAAAAAAAAAAAAAAAAAAAGAGGGAACATATCCATACAAAGATTTGCACACAAACATTCATGGCGGTTTACTTTTATTTTTTATTTTTTTGGAGACTGAGTCTTGCTCTATCACCCATGCTGGAGTGCAGTGGCGTGATCTTAGCTTATTGCAACTTCCGTCTCCTAGGTTCAAGTGATTCTCATGCCTCAGCCTCCTGAGTAGCTGGAATTGCAAGTGCCCACCACCAGTCCTGGCTAATTTTTGTATTTTTAGTAGAGATGGGATTTCACCATGTTGGACAGAGTGGTCTCGAACTCCTGACCTCAAGTGGTCCACCCATCCCAGCCTCCCTGGGATTACAGGCATGAGCCACCATGCCCAGCCTATTTGTAAAAGCCAAAAACTGCAAACAAACATCCAGCAAAATGTGAATAGACAGATAAATTGTGATGTATTCATATAATGCAATACTACCCAGCAATAAAAAATGAAATACTGATAGCATGCTACAACACAGATAAATCTCAAAGTAATTATGCTGAATGAAAGAAGCCAGAAAAAAATTGATACATACTGTGTAATTCCATCCATGAAAAACTTTAGAAAATGCAGACTAATTTGTATTAATGGGGAGCAGATTGGTGGTTGCCGTGGGAGGGGAGGGGCAAAAAGAAAGGGTTACCAAGGAACAGAAGCCAACATCTGCAAGTGATGGATGTGTTTGTGCACTTAATTGGTGATGCTTTCTGAGGACGTACAAGTAAAAACATAATTATAATTATGTCTTGAATTAATTATCACAATTATCACTTTAAATATGTGAAGATTATTGTATATTGATTACATCTCAAGAAAGCTATTTTTAAAAAAAATCCTCGTGGGCTCCCACTGCGCTTAGATACAGTTTAGTCTCCTCACTGAGTATATAAGGACCTCCACGGCTCAGTTTTACTTTCCAGAATTCACTTTAAAAAACTGGAAAGGCTTATTTATACTTCAACATGAAAATGCAAAAAAAGCTTCACCTATAGTTTGTGGCAGAAATTTTGGGGGTAGGGGGGTAAATCATACTGCTTGGAGGTAACTCACCCAGACATCTCTCTCTCTCGCTCAGAGTTTGAGCACAAATCAGGTTAAGGGTGAATAGGGAGCAGCTCAGAGAGGAAACAATGGGTTTGCTTTCTATTCAGTAATTTGCTCAGCTGAGAAATTATTTACATAAGATATAAATTACGCAGTTATATAATTTTTATTATGGCTATTCAAAAATGAGAGCCACGGAGAATTATAAATTGTGAGCTATCCCCAAACCATAGAGTCTTTTTTGCTGTGTTAATTATGAGGGGAAAGAAAACAGAAAGACAAGCCTCTCTTTGGAAGAACTTGATCTTTAAGTCAAATGGAGCTTTTCAAATGATGTCTCATGTAGCAAATTGTTGCACACAAACATTCATGGCAGTTCCTTTGGCACAGGAAGTTTTGAGCAAGTTAGATGTCAAAGGAGTTGTCAAGCTGCAGCCAGAAATCAGCCAGGGTCCACTGTGGAGGCCCAAAGCCAGAAGACTGAAAGAGTATGCAGTTGTTTTTTGTGTGTGTGCTTGTTTTTGCATCAAAGGAAGAGAGATACAACATACATACACAGAGAAATGGGCTTATATGAATGGGATGGTATTGGTGTTGGTAAAGGGCAACATTTCCTTTAGTCTTGCTCCATGATTTTATCTGTTTCTTGCTGACATTGATTCCCTAATATTTATGTTATAAAAAGAGGAAGAAGAGGCGGAGGAGGAGAAGGAAGAAGGTGATGTGATAGGGAAAGGATTTAGCTCATAAAGCCTAAAATATTCACTTTACTATTTTTACCTTTCATAAAAAAGTTTTTCAACTCCTGCTCCAGGGTAAGCAGGCAAATACCCAGCACATATAGCAGTCTCCCATATTTTAGTTCCCTGCAGACATGGCTAATCCATCACAACTGTCTTTCTGAGCTGGGCTTTGACTGGGCCACAGAACCTGTCTCAGTGAACTCAAGGCAGCCATTCCAATCAATTGGAATGAGCATGTGGGATGAGACTATTTACCACCCCTAGACTTATGGATATGCCTGAATTCTTCAATTCTCTTAGGGCCAAATGACATGGAATCCAAGAGCTATGAACAATTAAACTCAGATTAACCGTGTAGTCCGAATGGTCGTGTCCAGGAGCCCTACAGCTCCCCTAAGAAAAGCGAATGGAAAGTGTGATATTAGAGTGAGCATAAAGACAAAGAAGTCTTTTATTTATGTGCTAATCCTCACCTCACACTTTCTAATCCATGATCAGCTAAGAACTGCACTACATAAACTTACTCCTAGCTTGAAGAAGTCCTTTTAACACGTTCCTGCATCTCAGGGGTTGGCTGTGAGCTGTGAGATTAGAATGTTCCTTTGACATAGGAAATTTTAAGCATCTTAAATATGTAATGTGGAAAAAATAAGGACAATATAACCTTGTCAATAAACTGGCTCAAGGTTTCGTGGCAGGAGCTGGGGGTGAAATAAGTAGCAGGAGTAGAGTAAGTAGGACCTCCGTGGAGTTAACAGTGGAATCCAAGGTGAACTCCAGCGCCCCTAACTAAAGAAATATAACCATTCATACACACATATACACACTTCTCATGATGTCTGCGATATTTACACTGGAGACCTTTTATTTACCCTGGAATTCTTTAACTGTGATGATAATGCCTGACAGAATGAATGGAAATTCCGTGCCAGAAACTTCACATACTTGTTTCTGTTCCTTACAACAATCCCATGAATTAGTTTCTGTCATTCCCATTTTATAGAGGAAGTAACAGATATTTAGAGAGTTTAGGGAATGTGGCCAAAGTCGCATTAGCTATTGAGTGCCTCAATGGGGTTTACACCCAAGACAGATTGAAATCAAACTGAACCGTCTCCTCCCTACCCTGAGCCATGCTGAGACAAGCAGTGGGGCACTGAGGGGTTCAGGCAGACCCTGAGGACCTGCTCTGTGGACTGCCCAGCTGGGCCAGCCAGAGGCCAGAAGCTAAGCTGGGAGACACTTGTCCATGGCCACGTCCACTTCTCCGCACTGGCTGGTCTGAAGGTCCCTGCCTGTGAAAAGCCAGCTAGGCCAAGGGTTCGTCTGACGATGCCAACGCAGGCCTTTCTATGGCCTATTTTCTTCAAGACTTAATGAAGCCATCAGAGGTTTCTGCACACCCTGCGGCTTAGAGCAGGACAATGACTTTTGGATTTTCACAGTGCCTTGGCCAGTGAATTCTGAAGCAAAAACAAATGCATGTCATGTTGCTCCCACCTGTGTGGTTCTGGGATTCATTTTCTCCCAGGAAACTTGGCGGTTCTGAAAGGCTGAGGTGTTTGGGGGCTGGTACCATTTTTTTTTTCTTAAAAACAAACTGTAGTCATATCTTCCTGTCCCTGCCTCCCAACGTCAACTCCTCCAAGGAATGATGAGGCAAGGGAATGCATCAAGGTGGAGAGTGACAAAGGGGCATGCAAAGTATTTAATGATGCAGAAAGGCTGGGACTCAGCAAGCAAGATGCTGTGTGGCACATGGAATATATTCCCAGCTAGCTGCTTCTTCCTAGTGCTCCCACCAAGCACAGCTAGAAATTCTGGGCATTATACACAAAACAACCTGAGAAGACCCTGGATTGGGAAGGAGAAAGCAGCCTGGCTAGGGACCTTAGAGGCGAATGTCCCAGGATTGTTTGTTTGCCTAATATACCCTGGATGATGTTGGCATTGCCAGCAACCCAAAAAGCCAGGAAGCACAGACCAAAGAGAGCCCCAACAAAAGCCTGTTCTCTCTAGCCAAAGGACCAGAAGAGAGGCAGCCTAGTGGGAGAGAAAACTTTCAGAAGATAATCACCTGACTCCAGTCAAACACACACAAAAAATGTGGCCCCCACCCCCAACATCTTCAGCAAAGGCCAAGTGGGAGCTGAGACTTTCATCCAGGCTAGAAGCAGTCCCCTGCTGGGGTGGCATCAAATAAGGTGAGTGGGGGAGCAGGGACTTTCATTCCTCTGTGAAAGAAGGAGGCCAGAAAATGTAAATAAGAAGTAGGGTCTCATAGCATAATGCCTAAAATGACAAAGGTACAGGGAAACATCACTTTTTATTCCAAAAACCAGGAGACTCTCACCTCAGATAAGAAAAAACGATCAACAGCCACCAACACTGAGATGACAGAGATATTGGAATTATCCCACAAGGACTTTAAAGCAGCCGTCATGAAAATGCTTCAGTGAGCAGTTCTGAACGCTCTGAAAACAAATGAAAACATAGGAAGTCTCAGCAAAAAAAATAGTGATATAAAGAAGAGCCAAATCGTAATTTTAGAAGTTAAAAATAACTGAAAGACTCATTGAATGGACTCAACAGTAGAATGGAAAGGACAGAGAGAAGCACCCACATTCTTTTCAGACTAGGATGTTGTCTTCAGTGATTCAACACAGACATGGTCCTGCCCTTCCAATGTGAGCACGTAAGTCAGGGCAATGAGCTAAAGGCCCGGGCCACCGTTGGGTGCCGGGCAGGTGAGGGGGTGCTGTGGCTTTGTCCCTCTGACTGCCTGGCCATGCCGGCTCCTGGTGGAGGCTCACACCCAGCAGGGACCAGCCCACATCTCTCGCCCCATCCTGGGCTGGCCCCTCTCCAGCTTTGATGACAGAGGCTGCTCTGGGCCCTGAACCTGGCTGGGGACCCAGTCCTTCTCACAGGGAGCATTCTGGGTTGGCAGAGCTTCCACAGAACCCCGCCCTATGGCTTGGGCAGACCTACCCCTCCACCCCCACTTCATGCCACACTCAGAGAACAGGCTGCCTGAAAGGGGTGTTTGTTCCCACTAGGAAAACATGCTCAACTCACCTGCAGAGGCTCCCAGGACTGAGAGGGAGGGGGGCCGGCGGGGCCTGGCTGGACCCAGCTGTCTTGTGTGCACAGGGCACCTGCTTGCTTGCCACACCCTCCCTGTCCCCCTCCTCTCGGACTTGCTTCGTTTCTGTCCTGGGCTTTCTCTGTCCTGTCTTCCCCTTCCTTCTGTCTCTGGCTGTCTCATCTGTCTCTTTCCCTGCCCTTCTTTCTCTCTCTTCCTTCTCTGCTGCCCATGTTGCCCCTTTCTTCCTCTCTGTCCCCTTTCTGTTCCTCTGCGACCTTTTTCGGCCGTCTCTCAGTTTGCCTCTCTGCCTCCCACCCCTGACCTCTGTCTCCTCTCCAAGCCCAGGCAGGTTTATTTGAACAATAAAGGGTGATATTTCTTTTGGAAAACAGCTTATTTTGGCTCACAAACAAGAGGTAATGGGGAGGGTCATCCCCTGGGAGCTGTGGACCCAGCCAGCTGGGGAGGGGCCTGGGGGTGTGGGGGACCCAGTGCTAGAAGTGGGCTTGGAGGAAAAATGTCCGTAAGAGTTTCCAGTTCCTGTCCTTTGACCTTGCCCACCCCATCACCTGCAATAGTAAAAATAAATACATAATAATTACTATTGTTATTCCAAAGGTTGCCATTTACTGCCATGCCAACCATTTTACCTACAATATCATATTTAGCTCTGGCAACAGTCCTACAAAATTGGCCCCATTGCCCCTCTTAGCAAATGAGGAAACTGAGGGTCAGAGAAGTTACCCCACCCTTAGGTGGCAGCCCCAGTCCAACAGCCTCCAAGCTCCCCTATTTTCTGCACTAGGAGGCGGCCCTGCTGATGGCTTTCACTTTGGAATTTGAGGAACCTGGGGAAGGAGCTGATGCCACCTTGTCATTTTCCAATAAAGGGGAATGTGTGGTGAGGTGGCGCCCTGGCCATGGCCACCCAGCGGGTCAACGGCTATAGAGAGAGGAACCCGGGCCTCTGAGGTCCCAGAGAGAGGGGAGGAGTGGGCTCAGGGCCAGGCCTGTGACTCTGGGTGTCCTCCCTCCTTGCTTTGTGGCCTCTGTCAAGCCCTGCCCTTCTCTGAGCCGCACCTTCCCCATCTGAGGGGATCCTAGTATGCTCTCCTGGTACTCTGTCTAGGGTCCTGGCCCTGGGCTGGGGACACGGGGAGAGGTCTGAGGATTTCCTTTTTGAAACTTAAATTTCATTATTTGATTAACTTGTGCATGAGGTTTTTGTAGCTGAGAGCAAATCCTTTTAAAGGAATTTAAAGAAATTGAGTGAGATGATGCTTAAAAAGAAAGTTCTGTGTGGCCATACTGAAGTCGTTTGCAGGTCGGGGCTCCTTGGTGTTCCATAACCATGAGAAGGGGGATGATTCTGCCCCTGAGATGCCCCCTGCTTTCTAGGCCACCCTGCACTGAGGCTTCACAAGGCTGAGGGTGAGCTTTCTGATGTGTTTCGTTCATTCATTCGGCAAGTGTTTGTTGAGCACCTACTATGTGCCACACACCCTTCTGAGCACAGGGCCTACCGCAGAGAACAAAGCAGACAAAAGTCCTGCCCTCATGGGTCTCCCATTCTAGGAAGGATGTCAAGAGATAAAGATGATGAATGAAAGATATGGTTGTATGTGAGTTTAATGTGATCCAAGGAGATGAAGCAGAGGAAGGCCCAGAGAGGGTGGAGGAGAGGCGGCTGTTTAGTCAGGGTGGCCAGGGAATCAGACCGCGTCACCTGCCCAGGCCCCCCCAGAGCTGCCCACTGGCCCCAGAAGGAAGCCCAAGCTCCTCTCCCTGGAACATAGGCCTTGGTTGCCCCCACTTCACACAGCAGAGATGCTTCTCTGTCCTCTCTCTAGATTCACATAAGCTGTCCCTATGGTAAGAAGGCCCCACCCCCTCCTCTCCACATGGCGTTTTCAATCTAATTCTTCAAAAGTCAACTCAAGGTCCACTCCTTCCAGGACCCCCTCACTGAGCTCCTCCAATGCCACCTGTGTCAACACCGCCCCTTTGCCCCCATGCCCCTGTGCCTTTGAGTGGACACAAACCAGACAGTCCAATGACCACAGAGCTGATCTTCACAAGGAATTGGCCCAGTCTTTCTGGTGAGGGGCCCTTGGCGATCACCTCCCTGTGAGCATTCACTATGCTTAGAGAGGGCAGTGAGTTACCCAGAGCTACACAGCAGGGCCCTGACTCCTAGGCAGCGTGCTTCTCATAGATAGCACTGCCAGTCTCACCTGGGAGCCCTGGCTCCATTGCCAGGGTAGGGACAATGCCTAGGCAGCTGTCCCCATAGAGATGAAGAGGAGATGGGGCTTTTTTATGTTCATTTTTTTGTAAAGATGGGGTCTCACTATGCTGCCCATGCTGGACTCAAACTCCTGGGCTCAAGTGATCCTCTCACCTTGGCCTCCCTAAGTGCTGGGATTACAGGTGTAAGCCACCGCACCAGGCCAAGATGGGACTTTAGGATTGCCCCACAACCCTGCTTCCCCCAGAAAACCTCCATGAGGACCACCCCAGAGATATCCATTCCCTCCTGTCCCGTCTCCAGGACACCTCCTGAGACCACTCCAGCACTCACCACGTATGTCCAGGCCTGGGGCCGCGAGGGACACGGAGACATCAAGACATGGCCCCAGCCTCCAGGAGTGTGTGGTCTAGTGGGAGACAAGAGACCCCAAACACACCAGCAGCACAAGGGTGGTGGGAGAACAGAGGGGGCCTAACCAGCAGGAACAGTGATGTGCACCTGGAAGGAGGGTGACAGGTGGGGAGATGGGGGCAGCTGCTATCCCTGAGCAGAGGCAGAGTATCCGCAGCATCAGACTGTGTGAGCTCTGTGACTTCAGGCAAGTGCCCTATCTCTCTCTGCCTCAGAGTTCTCATCTGTAAAATGGGAAAGATCACATCTACTCCATAGGATTGCTGTGATTACTAAATGAATTTCTTCTGTTGTTTTTGTTGTTTTTCTGTTTTGAGACGGAGTCCTGTTCTGTTGCCCAGGCTGGAGTGTAATGGTGAGATTTCAGCTCACTGCAAGCTCCACCTCCTGGGTTCAAGCTATTCTCATGTCTCAGCCTCCCAAGTAGCTGAGATTACAGGTGCCCACCACCACGCCCAGCTAATTTGTGTATTTTTAGTAAAGACGGGGTTTCACCATCTTGGCCAGGCTGGTCTCAAACTCCTGACCTGAGGTGATCGGGGCCTCCCAAAGTGCTGGGATTACAGGTGTGAGCCACTGCACCTGGCTACTAAATGAGTTTCTAAAGGTCACACACGTAGAGCAGCACTGGCCTGTGCTAAGTACCCCCCAAACTTTAGCTCTCATCACAGACACTTAGTATATACATGATTGTGCATGCATTTCAGCTGCATTTCTGCCCTTGATGCCTCTCTGAGTCTCAGGGACACCTGTCAAGGGGGCAAATTCTGTTACAAAGGTGCATGAAAAGAGCACGGAGGGCTTAGCAGTGTACTGGGGTAATAATAGGTGCTTAATAAAGGTTTAAGTAGTGAGAACTAAGGGCTGCCATGAGGCTGAGCTGGGGACAGAGTGTTTGTGGTGTTTTCTGGTACCCTGTTAGGGTCCTGGACTGCTCTGAGGATTGGCAATGTAGTTTTAAGATGTTACTCAATTGCAAATGTGTTTAGAGCAAGGAATGAGTTTTATAAACCTTCGCACCCCCAGGGGCTCTCAGCACACCTTGCAGGGTGTGGCCTTCCAGAAACAGACTCAGAGACTGGTCTGGCAAGGTGCTCCCCTACGCATCCGGGGCTTGCTGGGTGAGGCCAGGCCTTATTGCTTTCTGGGTTGCCAGCACCTCACCAGGAGCACACAGAAGGTGCTCAATGAGCATGAGTGCATTTCTTACCAAATCATTTGTTTGCTTCAAAGTGTGTATTTCTTTAATTTTCTTTCTTTCTTTCTTTCTTTCTTTCTTTCTTTCTTTCTTTCTTTCTTTCTTTCTTTCTTTCTTTTTCTCTTTCTTTCTTTCTTTTTTTTTTGGTACTTAGATGAGCTGAACTTTTCCTTTTTTCTTTCTTTCTGTTTTTTTTTGAGATGGGGTCTCACTCTGTCACCAGGCTGGAGTGCAGTGGCATGACCTCAGCTCACTGCAATCTCTGCCTCCCGGGCTCCATTAATTCTCGTGCCTCAGCCTCCCAAGTAGCTGCGACCACAGGCATGCTCTACTGCGTCTGGCTAATTTGTTTTGTAGAGATGGGATTTCACCATGTTTTCCAGGCTGGTCTCAAAATCCTGAGCTCAAGCGATCACCCACCCTGACCTCCCAAAGTGCTGGGATTACAGGCATGAGCCACTGCACCCGGCCAAGCTGAAAATTTTTAATGCTCCTTTACTTCATTTTTTTTCCAGAACATCAAAGTAATATGTTTGGTTTGATAAGCAGAAAAATACAGAGAAGTGTGAAAGAGTCACATATACCAAAAGGTTATTTTCTAACGTAATTCCTACTTTCATATTAATGTACGATATATATTTTATGTGCATGTCATATGTATATGTGTATATATATATGTGCATGTGTATATATAGTGTGTGTGTATATTAAGAATTACAACTGATGCCTGGTGTTGATTGAGTCCTTCCTCTGCCAGGTAGTGTTTAGTTTCCCCTGGCATTACCCCATCTGACTTAGGCAAACTGGCTCTGGGGGCAGCCCTTACCCCTGTTGTGTCCTGCCTCTCTAACAAAGTAAGGCATTAGGTGTAGGGGCCATAGGAACAGGCATTCCGGAGACATTATGAGAAGGGTGAGGTCACCTGAGCTAGAACAATCAAGGAAGGCTTCCTGGAGGAGTTGGGACTGAGCCTGACCTGGAAGGATGGGATAAATTGGAAAGTAGCCCCAGCAGTGGTACGGTGTGACAGGGGCCTGAAGGTGCAGATCCACACTTGGATACTTCCGAGCTCTGGTATCATATTCCCTGATGAGGGAGGGCGGTGCAGAGGGGTTCTGGGTGGTTAAAGCCCAGATGCTGAATCAGATCGACCTGTGCTGAAATCCTGGCCACTGAGAACTGGCTGTGGGAAGATGTGCAGGTCGCTTTTCCTTCCAGAGTATGTAGGGTCCTCTTCTGTACAGTGGGCAAGCCATGGCTCCTGCTTCACAGGGTTGGCATGAGGGCTCAAAGGCAGCATGTGTGCCCTGACTCGAGCACAGTCCAGTCCAGCACAGGGTCAGTGCATCATGAAAGCACACAGGGAAAGGTTGGTGGGACATAGACGGAGCTGCTCACAGAGGTACCAGGCTGGGAGGTGAGGCAGCCATGGCTGTAACAGTGGTTACTGCAGCTTTCTCTCCAAGGCCTGTGAACACCTACTTCCCTGAAGATCACTGGAAATCCAGCCTCACTTCAGGAAGTCTAGGGTGGCCGACGGTCTACTGCCCTCTCTTCCCATTGCCAGAGCTGCCGAGCTGCATGGATGTGGCTGACAGTGCCCTCTGCTCTCTTCCCCTGCACAGAAGCTCGGAGGCCTCTGCAGTCCCCCAGGGTGGCGGGGGGCAGCAGCCCTGCTCTCCTGTCTGTCCCTTTTATAGTTGATCTCCTTCCCTGCTGGCTTTTCTCCCAGCTCTCCTTGCCACCTTGGAAGAGGGCACAGGGAGCCAGCCCCAAGGGGTGGGCCAGGGCCATCCTGATTCCCAGCCCCTCCCTCTGTGTCTTTACCTGCACTTGACTTCCCGAGCATGGGAAGAGAGTTGAGTGGGGAGTCCTTGGCGCAGCAACAGCTGACCGCTCGCAGGGTGCCCTGTCCTCCCCACACCTCTTGCTCGTCTTCTGGGCGTCCCAGCTGCACCTACGACCCTCCTGGCTGCATGGCCCTTGGCCTCTGTGGGGAAGTGCCGGTCACTGTCCACCTTTATCATTGCTCTGAAATTCACCCACGTTCGCTTTGGCTCTTCTGACTCGAACTGAACAACTATTGCCAAAAAATCACCCTTGGCTGTTAACACAGAAGCACGATCATCAGTTATATGCATATTTCAGAGGTATTGGGCCCACATATTTTATTTCACTTGATTCCCTCCCCATCCCCACTGTCTCCCAGTCCAGCTTCATTGATTGAGGATGTCTGCATGTTGCTGTCCTGTGAATTCAGCCAGGATCTCCTCCCGGAGTGACCGGCCTCAACGGTGTGGCCAGCCCCAGGGGAGGTCCTGGGAAGTCAGGGTTTCTTGTAAGGTTTCTGTCCTCTGGGAGCTCCCATCCAGTCAATGATACAAGATTTCTGTCTTGAAAGGCCT
This sequence comes from Symphalangus syndactylus, assembly GCF_028878055.3. Lineage (NCBI taxonomy): Eukaryota > Metazoa > Chordata > Mammalia > Primates > Hylobatidae > Symphalangus > Symphalangus syndactylus. The sequence continues at coordinate 49,857,085 of NC_072444.2, forward strand.
TTCCCATCACCCTTTAAAAACTACTTTTTATTATGAAATAATCATAGATTTATAGGAAGCTGCAAAAATAGTACAGAAACATCTTGTACTTTTCACCCAGTTTTCTCTAATGGCAACATCTCACATGGGTTTAGAATGATATCAAAAGGAGAATATCAGCATTGGCACAATTCACTGACCTATTCAGATTTCACTATTTTTATGTACTCTTGTGTCTATGAGTATGTGCATGTATGCAATTTCATCACAAGTGTAGATTTGCATAACCACCACCAAGATCAGTACTATCCCATCACCTCTTTATCGTTCACTCATCTGCCTCCCTCTCCCTGTGTCCCTAACCCCTGGCAGCCACGAATCTGCTCTCCTTCACTACAACTTTGCCGTTTTGGAAATCTTATATTAATGGAATCATACAGTATGTAATCTTTAGAGACTGTCTTTTCTTACTTAGCATGGTGAACTTGAGATCTGTGTTAGGGTCCCCCAGAGACACAGAAACAACAGGTGTATGTGTGTGTGTGTGTGTGTGTGTGTGTGTAAAGGCTTATATATGTATGTATGTATACAAACATGTTTGTATATATATACACATGAGAGAGAATCATTTTAAAGAATTGGCTCATGCAATTGCAGGAATAGGCAAGTCCAGTATCTGCAGGGCAGGCTGCAGGCTTGAGACCCAGGGAAGAGTTGATTTGCAGCTTGAGTCCAAAGGCTGCCTGGAAACAGAATTCCTTCTTCCTTGGGGGACTTCAGTCTTTTTCTCTGAAAGCCATCAACTGATTGGATGAGGCCCACCCACCCAGCAGATTATGGAAGGTGATCTACTTTATTCACTTTTTATTATTTATTTATTTATTTTTGAGACAGAGTTTTGCTCTTGTTGCCCAGGCTAGAGTGCAATGGGAGTGATCTTGGCTCACTGCAACCTCTGCCTCCCGGGTTCAAGTGATTCTCTGCCTCAGCCTCCTGAGAAGCTGGGATTACAGGCGAGTGCCACCATGCCCGGCTAATTTTTTGTATTTTCAGTAGAAACCGCGTTTCAGTATGTTGGCCAGGCTGGGCTTGAACCCCTGACCAGTTGATCCACCTGCCTCGGCCTCCCAAAGTGCCAGGATTATAGGTGTGAGCCACCACACCCAGCTGATCTGCTATTCAAATCTACTGATTTAAATGTTAATCTCATCTAAAAATATCTGCACAGTGACATCTAGACTGGTGTTTGACCACATATCTGGGTATTGTAGACTAAGCAGGTTGACATATAAAATTAACCGTCACAAGATCCATCCCAGGTATTGTGTGTATCCATAGCTCATTCCTTTTTAGAGTTGAGTGGTATTCCAAGGTATGTATGTAACTAGTTTGTTTAACCATTCACTCATTGAAGGACATTAGGGTTGTTTCCAGTTTGGGGCTATTACAAATGAAGCCGCTATGAACAATTGTGTGCAGGTGTTTTTATGAACATTTTTTCATTTCCCTGGTATAAACGCTCAGGAGTGTGGTTGCTGGGCTGTGTGATCAGTATATATTTAACTATTTGAAAAACTGCCAAGCTGACTTCCAGAGAGCCTGTACCATTTTACATTCCCATCAACAATGTATGAGACAGCCAGTGTTTCTACTGCATGCCAGAATTTTTTTTTTAGTCTAATAGGTGTATCATGGTATTTTATTGTGGCATGCATTTGCATTTCCCTAATAGTTAGTGATACTGAACATATTTTCATGTTTTCTTGCCATTTGTGTGTATTTGGTGAAGCATCTTTTCACTTCTTTTGCCCATTTTCCAATTGGATTATTTGGTTTCTTTTTTCTTTTTTTTGAGACATAGTCTTGCTCTGTTGCCCAGAATGGAGTACAGTGGCGCAATCTCAGCTCACTGCAACTTCCACTTCCTGGGTTCAAGCAATTCTCCTGCCTCAACCTCCCGAGCAGCTGGGACTACAGTCATGTGCCACCACGCCCTGCTAATTTTTTGTATTTTTAGTAGAGACGGGGTTTCAGAGTATTAGCCAGGATGGTCTTAGTATCCTGACCTCTTGATCTGCCTGCCTTGGCCTCCCAGGGTGCTGGGGTCACAGGCGTGAGCCATCGCGCCTGGCCCGGATTATTTGGTTTCATACAGTTGAGTTTAGAGAGTCCTTTATGTATTCTGGATACAAGTTGGGTATGTGATTCATCATATTCCTTAAAATGTGCTCCAGGGGTTTGTTCTGACAGAAAAGGGGCTAATAGTAGTGGTAGCATTGCCAGCAGAGCAAGGGTTTTTACTTAAAAAACATAAGGTCCAATTTGTCAATTTTTTTCTTTTATGGATCTTGTCTTTTGTATCTTATCTAGGAGGTCCTTGCCCAGCCTGAAGTCTCAAAGATTTTCTCCTGTTTTCTTTTAGAAGTTTTACAGTTTTACACTTCAGTTCAGTGTCCCTTTTGATTATTGTCTAGGGTGTGAGATTTGGGTCAAGTTTCATACTTTCCATGTCCAATTGCTGTAGTGCCATTTGTTGGAAAGATTATCACTGTTGGACTTTTACAACTTTGTCAAAACTGAGTTGGCTGTGCTTGTGTAGGTCTATTTCTAGGTTCTGTATCCTGCGCCACTGATCTTTGTGTCTATCCCTCTGCCAATATCACACTACCTTGATTAGCACTGCTATGTAGTAAGCCTTAAAATTAGGTAGAGGGATTTCTTCCGCTTTATCCTTTTCTTTTTCCCCAGTATGGTTTTAGGCCAGGTATGGTGGCTCATGTCTATAATCCCAGCACTTTGAGAGGCCGAAGCAGGAGGATTGCTTGAGCCCAGGAGTTCAAGACTAACCTGGGCAACATAGGAAGATCCTGTTTCTACAAATGATTTAAAAATTAATGGGGCATGGTGGTTCCAACTACTTGGGAGACTGAGGCAGGAGGATCATCTGAGCCTGGGAGGTTGAGGCTGCAGTGAGCTGAGATTGCACCACTGCACTCCAGCCTGGGTGACAGAGTGAGACTCTGTCTCAAAAACAAATAAACAAACAAACAAAACAGTTTTAGTCATTCTAATTCTTTTATCTTTCCATATAAATATTAGAAGAAGCTTGTCTACAGTTACAAAAAAATCTTGCGAGGAATCTTTATATAATTTGCTTTAAAACTATAAATAATTTGGGGAAACTGACATTCTTACTTCTACATGCCAACATCCTTGCCAAACGTTTCTTGGGATGATTTGCAGCTGTCTTTTTTTCTACTGAAAAGGCCTGTGACCATCAGGCCAAGACATGTAGATAACGTTTACTTGCATCAACTCTCTCCATAATCAGAGTTAAAACATAAAGTGGCATTTTACAGAAAGAAGAAAAGGTTTTACTAAAGTTCAAAAAAGACATAATTATGTATTTGTCTGATTATGAAATATAACATATTCTAATGTGCAGAAGCATTGTATTTCTTTTAAATGCATTTTATTTAAAAAATTTAGAAAAGATAGATTTGACTCCGGATAGCCAAAACAAAATTGAAAAAAGAAGAACAAAGTTGAAGGTCTCATACTTCTTGATAATTTGCTACAAAGCTACAGTAATCAAAACAGTATGGTACTGGCATAAAGACAGACATATACTCAAATGCAATCCAATACAGGGCCCAGAAATAAACCCTCACATGGTCAAATGATTTCCAACAATGGTGCCAAGACTACTCAATGGGGAAAAAACAGTTTTCCACAAATAGTGTTGGGAAAACAGGATATCCACATGAAAAAAAAAAAATTGTAGGTGAAGCCTTGCCTTATAACAAATACAAAATTTAATTGAAAATAGACCAAAGACCTAAACTTAAGAGTTGAAACTATAAAACTCTTAGAAGAAAACATAGGGTAAAACTTCATGACATTAGATTTGCCAATGATTTCTTGGATATGACACCAAAAGCACAGGTAAGAAAGGAAAAAATAGATTAATTGGACTTCATCAACATTAAAATGCTTTGTGCATTGAAGGACACAATCAGCAGAGAGAAAAGGCAACCCACAGAATGGGAGAAAATATTTGCAAATCATATATCTGATAAAGGATTAATATCCAGAATATATTTTTAAAATTCTACAACTCAACAACAAAAAAGCAAACAACTTAATTAAAAACTGGGCAAAAGCCGGGCACGGTGGCTCAAGCCTGTAATCCCAGCACTTTGGGAGGCTGAGGCAGATGGATCACCTGAGGTCAGGAGTTCAAGATGAGCCTGGTCAACATAGTGAAACCCTGTCTCCACTAAAAATACAAAAATTAGCCGGGCGTGGTGGTGAGTGCCCATAATCCCAGCTACTTGGGAGGTTGAGGCAGGAGAATCACTTGAACCCGGGAGGCAGAGGTTGCAGTGAGCCAAGATCACGCCACTGCCCTCCAGCCTGGGCAACTGAGTGAGACTCTGTCTCAAAAAACAAAACAAAACAAAACAAAAAAATTGGGCAAAGGACTTGAATACACATTTCTCCAAGAAGATATACAGTTGGCCAATAAGCACATGAAAAGGTGCTCGACATCACTAGTCATTAGGGAAATGCAAACCCAAACCATGATGAGACACTGTTTCTCACTCTTTAGAATAGCTATAATTAAAATAAATTTAAAAAAAGGAAAATAGAAGGTGTTGGCAAGGATGTGGAGAAACTGGAAGCTTTGAGCATGCTGGTGGGAATGTAAAATGGTGCAGCTGCTATGGAAAACAGTATGATGGTTCCTAAAAATTAAACATAGAATTACCATCTGATCTAGCAACTCCACGTCTAGGTATATACGCACAAATAGTTGAAAGTGGGGACTCAGACAGATCTTTGGTGTGCTGGTTAATTCTGTGTCAACTTGGGGGCTGTTTGGGATGAGATCAGCACTGAAATCAGTGTGCCTTTTGTAAAGGAGGTTGCCCTCCTTAACATGTGTGGCACTCATCCAGTCAGTTGAAGGCCTGGGTAAAGGAACAGCAACCTCCCTGAGCAAGAGCATTTTCTCTAGCAGATTCTTTTTGAGCTGTAGCTGCACAGTCGGCTCTCCTGCCTCTGAGGCCTGCCACGGTGCATTTGCTGGAGTCAGGGATTGATTCCAGTAATTGACTGTGGATACACAACACTGCATTCTCAGTGAACTTAGCTTTTTGTTCTGTTGAATCATTGCCTCAGGCTAAATTCTCAGGAGCTATACTCTTTGGTCAAAGGAAAGAGAAGAGGAGCAAATCCTGTTGGTTTGAACTACCCTTAGAATAAACCCAGAATCTATCGCTTCTTACCGCCTCCCCACCTCCCTCCCTAGTCTAAGCTGTGGCCTCCTCCTGGGTGTAGAGTTGTGGACACCCTTTCCTGGGCTCCTGTTTCCCACTTTGTCCCTGTATTGCAGTGGTTCTCAACTGGGCTGATTCTGTGCTGAGGGCCACTGGGCAATGTCTGGAGACAGTTTTGGTTGTCACAGCTGCGTGGAGGGTGCTACTGGCACCCACTGGGTAGAGCCCAGGGATGCTGCTAAACATCCTGCAATGCACAGGACAGCCCCCCAGCAAAGGCATCAACAGCACCGAGGTTCAGTGGCCTGGGCCCCATATCTCATCGCCACGCAGTGGCAAGTGTTGTTTTTCTCTGCTCAAAACTCTCTTGTGACTTCCAAGATCACTTGGCTTAAAATGCAAAACCTTTCTGTGATCTACAAGGTCCACTATGACCTGTGACCTCACCCCCACCGCTCTTCCGTCACCCTCTCTGCTCCAGCCTCACTGTACCCTGTTGATCATCACACACACCCAGCACACCCCAGCCTCGGTGCCTTCTGTTTTCTCAGTCTGGAATGGGCTTCCCCCAGATATTCACACAGAAAGCTTCTTGGCTTCATTCAGGGCGCATCCCAAATGTTATCTTGGGCCTCCTCTTGGGCCTCCAGTTGGGCCCAAACGTCATCATGGTCCACCTTCCCTGACCACCTCATCTGAAACACCACCTTCCCCATCACTCTCCCTCCCCTTGCCCTCATCTTTCATCTCCACCTGAGCTTTATTTAACTGATTTTCATCAACTCACTCTTCTCATTAAAATATAAACTCCCCTATGTTTTGCTCATGAATGTGTTGACACCCTCAGATGAGTTTCTGGCACACAGTAGACTGTCCATAAATACCTGTTGGATAAATGAGTGTTTGCTGAGCACCTACGATGTGCCAGGGTGTGCTGGGCCCGCTTGATGTGCCGTTGCATGTATTCCTCAGAGCCATGGTGTTCACCCCCATCCAGAGAAGGAAGCAAATGCCAATCAGCACAACCAGGCTCAGATGCCACCAGGCCTGACAGGGCCCAAACCTGTGCCAGACCATCACCCCAAATATACCTATGGCTCGATAATCTGTCATCTGCTCTTTAAAGCATTTTATTACATTTATAGCAACTCCCAACAGCTTTTCCAGGTGACGTTGCTGTGTCACCGTTGTATTTATTTTCAGACCTGGAGCCTATTGTGTTTCCATTTCTTTGTTGTGCTATCTGGGCCTGGCATCTGGGGCTCTCCTCCTCAGGTGGAGAAATGCGGAGCTAGCTCTGCCTGTGCAGGGCCACTGTTGCTACTAAATACAGTGTTTAAAGGAGCTGCCCGCACCAGGCTTAAGAATGCTGCTTTTAGGACTCAAAACAAGCCTTCTCCTGAGTGGATGAGAGAGCCTCTTGAGAGAGCTGGAGGACAAGGGGACAGATGGGCCATCCCCTCCCACCAACCGCAGGGTACAGCTGTGACTGGGGTCCCAGGTCCCAATTCCAGGGCTCTGGTGGGGTTGTCTGGGCAGCAGAAGCTCAGTCCATCTCCTTGACCAGGTCTGATGTGGCAGGTCAGACTCATCCTGGGTGCAGGCAGGGACTGCTCTGCTGACCTGTGGATCTTCTCTTGGCCTAGGCACAGAGCCTGATGACTACGGCTGCTGACATTTACTGGGACCCACTGCAGAGCAGAGCAGGGTAGCAAGCTCTACCCTGGAGCCAGAGGCCTGGGCTCCAGTCTCACCCATGGCCAGCTGAGCTTCCTTTCCTTAGCTACTGAATCGAAAGCTACAGCAGTGGACTCACAGAACCCCTGGTATTTGAATGGGACATGTGTGAAGTTATTACTTTTAACTGAGATATAACTTATATTCAGTAAAATTCACTCTTTCGGGTGCAGTGCTATCAGTTTTATATAACCACCACCACCCACAATCAAGATATAGAATATTTTCATCTCCCCTAAAAGTTCCCTCATGCCCCTCAGGAGTCAAACCCTCCCCCTACCCTCAGCCCCTACCAACCCTTCTGATTTCTGGCCCTATAATTTTGCCTTTTGCAGAATGCCATGTCAATGGAGCCGTCCAGCATGTGGCCTTTTGTCCCTGGCTTCTTTCTCTAGCATCATGCTCTTAAGATCCATCCAAGTTTCTGTGTTCTTGCGTGTCGCTGAGTAGGTATTTCCTTGAGTGGTTGCACCAGGTTGTCCTTCACCTATTGAGGGGCATTTGGGTCATTTCCAGCCTTTGGTGACTATGAATACAGCTGCTATTCAACATTTGTGTGCACCAAATGGGTTTTTGGGTGAACATCGTTTCATTTCTCTAGGCTCAGTGCCCAGAAAGATGACTACTGGTCATAGAGTTAAGTGTATGCTTAACTTTTTGAGAAAGCGCCAAACTGTTTTCCATGGTATCTGGATCTTTTTGCATTCCCACCATAGTTACTGGAGAATTCCAGTTTCTCTTTATCTTTGCCAGCAGTTGGAAGGGTCAGATTTATTTGGTTTTAGCCACTGTTTTGGACAGTTTGTTTGGACATTGTTTTTTTTTTTTTTTTTTTTTTTTTTTTTTGAGACGGAGTCTTGCTCTGTCGCCCAGGCTGGAGTGCAGTGGCGCGATCTCGGCTCACTGCAAGCTCCGCCTCCCGGGTTCACGCCATTCTCCTGCCTCAGCCTCTCCAAGTAGCTGGGACTACAGGCGCCCGCCACCACGCCCGGCTAATTTTTTGTATTTTTAGTAGAGACAGGGTTTCACCGTGGTCTCGATCTCCTGACCTCGTGATCCGCCCGCCTCGGCCTCCCAAAGTGCTGGGATTACAAGCGTGAGCCACCGCGCCCGGCTGTTTGGACATTGTTTAGATAGCTGCTTTTTAACTGTCAATCAGCAGGACCCAGTTGTGGCAGGCAGTATTGAAACGTGGGTAGGAAACGGGGCTCTGGGGTCAAACCATTTGGGTTAAAATCCTTTCTTACTTACTCACTCTTTAATTTTCATATTTCTTGTAGGAAAAAAGTGGAGTCAGTAATGAGGTTGTTAAAGGAATTAAATGTTAAAATGTATAACACATGCTTGGCTTTGCCCAATGCTAAGCCACTGTTATTACTCTTAGGAATATATTGCACACCTGATCTCTAGTCCCTCCAGCAAGCATCTGCTAGGTATTTCCATGTCCCTCTATAGATGAGGACACTGAAGGTCATAGAGGTCAAATAACTGGCTAGGGGTCATGCAGCTAATTAATACGTGGTGGAGATAAGATTTGAATCCTGTCTAATTCCTGCTTCCTCGTTCCTTTACCACACGCCTCACTCTATCAGTTAGGAAAACTTTTGGCTCCAAGTTACAGAAAACCCATCCTGCAGAGGTTGAATCCACTAGGATACTTACTGATTACACACTTAAGGAACGGAGCGGGAAGTCTCAGGTCACTCACAAAGACTCTTCCTGTCTCTATGTGCCACCAGCCTTCACCTGCTGGCATTTCCTGCTCATGCTTGACACCTCATCACAGATTAACTGACCACAAAAATGACTTCAGGCCTCCACCCCTCCTTCATTCAGCCCTTTGTAATATGACCTAGTGGCTCTTCCCATTAAGAGGTGGAGTCTATTATTGCATCTCTGGATCCTGATTGGTCTTGTGATTTGCTTTGGCCAACAGAATGTGGTGACATTGATGGGGAGTTCTGAAACCCAGGCCTTGAGAGTCTTCGTGTGCTTCCACTCTTATTTTTGGAACCTAGGCCATGGGACAAAATCTGGGCTGGCCTGCTGAATGATGACAGAGGAGGGGCCCAGTCACTCATTATTGTCCCATCTGTCGAACAGCCAGCCACCAGACATATGAGTGCACCCATTCTTCTGGTCAACTTGCCAGCTGACCACAGATGCATAAGTGAGCCCAGTCAAGATCAGCTGAGCCTACCATGTCAGCAGAACCCACAAGTCACACTTAGACTTGTGACCAATAATAAATGGTTATTGTTACAAGGTACCAAATTTTGAGGTTGTTCGTCACACAGCAATAGCTAACTGATACCTATCTAATGGTTGCAATAGGGTTGCTTCAGCTCCAGGAAAAAGTGGAAAGAGGATGCAAGTCTTCTTCCTATACCTGTCCCTTTTGCAAGGAAGCAAAGCTTTGTGATCTCAGGCAAGTAATGTATCTTCTAAGAACAATATGATCTTCATCTGTAAAGTAGAGGAAGTATTACCTGTCTTGTGGGTGTTTGGTGCAAACCAATAACATGTCATGTAAAAATAACTACACTGTGTTCTATGAATGTAAGGTATGCTTACTATCCCAGAAAAGCTGCTCAGATAATCTGGACATTTGTTTGTGTTTCTGACCCGCAAAAGTGCACAGTACCTTGGGTGAATACAGCTACTGTATTAGTCAGCTCTCACCACAGCAATGCTGTGTAACAGACCACTTCAAAACTCGTGGCTTATAGCAACAAGTACTTATTCTCATGGCTACAATTCTGCAGTTGACTGAGGTTCGGCTGACTTAGGCTGAGGTTGGCTGCATGGATCTGCTCCAGGCTGCGGGCTGCCTGGACTTGGCTCTAAGCTAAGGGTGGAGTTTAGGTCCTCTGTATTGGTCTCCCGTAATTCCTGGGCCAGCACATCATGGAAATGGCAGAAGTACAAGAGAACAAACCCAATTTCACAAACACATTTCAAGCCTCTGCTTGCATCACATATGCTAACATGCCACTGGCCAAAGCACCTGGCCAAGCCCAACATTAATAGGGTGGGGAAGGATATCCTTTCTGTGGAGGGAATGAGCACAAGTCATGCGGCAAAGAGGATGGGTATAGGGAGGTGTGGAAAATTGGGAACAATGATATGATGCATTAGAGCTACACTGGGATATTAACCATTGTAACTGCCATTTTCCAAGATGGCAGAGGTATGATGGATATCAGACACAGCTCATAAATGAGTACATGTGGGAAAGCTTTTTAAAAGAAAAACATTGGGGCTGTTTTATCCAAAAAGCAAGATACAACTGCCCTACCCAAACAGAAATCTCATGTAGAAATAGGAAGATCTGACTTCAGATCTCTGGCCAGATAGGGAGTTGGTGAATTTCTCCAGGGTAAGACTGTGTATTATTCTTTTATGGTGTCTTCCCAATGCCTGGCACAATTCCTGGCATAGAGATAGAGTTAAATAAATGTTCATGCATTCTTTCGTGAGTATGACTGAGTCAGTCTTTTTCACCAAAGTTTCAATAAAACTGTTATGAGTTAATGTAGATCAGGTTTCTTAACTACTGCACTGTTGACATCTTGGACCAGGTAATTCTTTGTTGTGGGCATTAAGGATGTTTGGCAGTGTTGCTGGGCTGTACCCACTAGAGGCCAGTGGCATCTCTCTCCAGGGGCAACAACCAAAAATGTCTCCAGGTGTTGCCAAATCACCCCCAGCTAAGAACTACTGATGTAGAGTGAAGAGCCTATGGGGCACATTCTACCACAGTTCCTAGAAGCATGTCTGAAGTGCAGAAATTTAATTGAAGAGAAGAGAAACAACACATTGTATCAAAACAGCTTAACTCTCTCTCTCTCTCTGTCTCTCTCTCTCTCTCTCTATATATATATATACGTATATATACGTGTATATATACGTATATATACGTGTATATATACACACATATATATGTGTGTGTGTGTGTGTGTGTATATATATATATATATATATATATATAGCTAAGTATAACTTGAAAGTTTGGGGATATTCTGTGCCTAGTTTTACAACCAAAGACCAGTAGGGGGAAATTCAGTGATCTGCAGACATCATCGTGGTAGTCATCAATTATTCCAGTGAAGGCACAGGATTTTCCATGGGTTGGCAAAATTCCACTTTGATCATTTAAGAAATATTTTTTGAGGGCATGCTATGGGCCAGGCACTGTTCTATGAATTAGGGAGATGGTGGACAGCAAAACAATGTCCCCTGCCTCATGGAGCTCGCATTCTAGTGGGAGAGAAAATGGTAAATATATAAATACTCCAATATATTATAGAATGCTGTAACAAATTATAATGAAATCTTATAAATTAAAATTATATAACTAAAAAATGTTAGTTATAGGTGCTAAGAAGAAAATAAACAGAGAATGTCTTGCAGTGGGCAGCCATTTCAGGAGGTAAAAGCTGGGGGGTGATGTTTGAACGGTGACGGAAGGACATGAAGAAGCTAGTGTGTGAAGGTTTGGAAGAAGTACAATCCATGTGGAAGAACCAGCAAGGCTTCTTTCCATCTGGCAGTATTATGCAAGATTCAGAACGAATCTCCTCCTCCTCTCTTGCCTCTTCTCCTTTCTTTTAAAAAACCAGTTGAGATTATTAAAACCAAGAGGCCCCATCAAAGTTCTTTTACCCAAAAACTTTTGTCAAGTAGAACTCATGTCTGGCTAAGTCACCTCCTACCTCCAGACCTCAGTCTCTTCATCTGTTCAGCGTGAGGGTTGATCCAGATGCTCAGAGAGTTTTACGGGCAGAGGGGTAATGGGATTTGTGTTGCCCAACCTGGGTTTGAATCCTGGCTCTACCATTTCCTACCAAAGCAATTGCAACAGTGTCTTCACCTCTCCGAGCCTCAGTATCCTCAAAGCAGCCCTTTTGTGGTTGGATGAAATGCCCTGAGTCGAGCCTGGTGTCTGAAGCCCACATCTGTTTCCCTACACAACTCAGAGCCCCGGCCTGAGAGATGGTGACTGCAATGAAAGGGGTTTGTGAATGGCTAAGAAGCCCAGGATGCAAGGTTTTGCCATTGTGACGACTGGAGCCTTTCTTGGCTATTCAGAAGGATCCTCAAGCTTTTGCAAGTCCTTAGGTCTAAAGGACTTAAATGTGGGAGTCAGGAGACTCTGAGTGTCAGGAGATAGAGGAACATTCAGGAGTCCAGTGTGTGAGGGAAGGTCCTTGACATTTGTGAAAAACCAAACACAATTTATGTGACAATCAGAACACTTTCATGAAAGGGAGTGTGTTCTGGCCATGTGAGTTTACCATGTGTGTAGGTTGTGGGAAAGCAGACATTTTCTGAATGAAAATCAGGACCAACCGAGACTGCCAACCTTAGATGTTTGTAGTAACCAGGCTCCTGCCAGAGGAGAAATTGATGCAAAGAACAGTGCCAGCTGCTCCACACACATTAATTCCTCAACCTCCCCAGTTATCCTATGTGGAGCCAGATGCCACACCTGGAGGAGGGAGAATGCCAGAGGCTTGGGAGGGCAGAGGGGAATAGCACAGGGGCTTGCATCCCGCAGGTGCTGGGGTCACTGTGCTGGCCCTGGATGGCTCACCTCTGGACTTGTTAATAAGTGAGAAAAAAAATAAAATCCATTCAGTTAAGCCACTTAATTGGGTCTCTGCTCCACGCAGCTGAATGCAGTGCTAACAGATTCCTGCGCAGGGACCCGTGCCCTGTTATTTTACTCTGTCCTCACGGCTCTCCTCAAAGGTCACATTCTGAGCCCCATTTGACAGATGAGGAAACTGAAGCAAGGTCCCCTCCTTGCTGTCCTATAGGTAGTAAGTGGAAGAGGTGGCATTTGAACTCAGAGCTGTCTTATTCCAAATGCTGCACTCTCCCCATACCTCCCCCACCCTCTACCACACACTGATTCTCACTGTCTTACTCTGTTTGGACTGCTAGAACTAAGCACCATAGAATGGGTGTCTTAAAAACAGCAATTTATTTCTCACTGTTCTGGAGGCTGGGAAGTCCAAGATCAAAGTGCTGTGAATTTAGTATCTGGCAAGGGCCCGCTTCCTTGTTCACAGATGGTGCCTTCTTGCTGTGGCTCACAAGGTGGAAGGGCAGAGGGAGCCCTGGAGGTAGGAGGCAGAACTCTACTCTGGAGGTGTGGCTTAGACGCTGGACCAAATTGAGGACTAGCTAAAACAGGTCTGGGGTGGGAGCACCCATCCCCATGACAAGACACACCCACCTGTGGGCCGTGTCAGTTTATCACTGCCATGGCAACACCCAGAAGTTACTGCCCCTTTCCATGGCAACCACCCACCAACAATCTGGAAGTTACTACCCTCATTCTAGGAATTGCCCCCACATAAACTGCCAGTTAATTTGCATATAATTAAAAGCGAGTATAAATGTGAGTGCAGAACTGCCTCTGAGCTGCTGCTCTGGACACACTGCCTCTGGGGTAGCTCTGGGCACACTGCCTCTGGGGTAGCTCCGGGCACACTGCCTCTGGGGTAGCTCCGGGCACACTGCCTCTGGGGTAGCTCCGGGCACACTGCTTCTGGGGTAGCTCCGGGCACACTGCCTCTGGGGTAGCCCTGCTCCACAAGGAGCAGCACCTCTGCTGCCGCCGTGCACTGCTGCTTCAATACAAGTTGCTAACACCACCTGCTTCTCCTTGAATTTTTCCTGGGCAAAGCCAAGAACCTTCCCAGGCTAAGTCCCAGTTTGGGGGCTTGCCTGTCCTGTATCACTCTGGTACCTCTTTATTCTGTTGTCTTTTTAATTTTAAAATACAAATGAACAACTTCTTTCTTACCTGATGGTATGTCTTTTATAAGGACACTTGTCCCATCATGAAGGCTCCACTTTTATGAACTAATTACCATCCAAAGGCCCCCACCCTCCTAACACCATCACCTTGGGGGCTGGGATTTCTGCATGTGAATTTGGGGAAGACACAAACAGACCATAGCACTAACAATTAACAGCATTCCTAGGCACAGCAGTTCTTGTGAGGCTGAATCCTGGCTGGCCACTTGCTAGTTGTGGGACCTGGGGAAGTTACTCAGAGCCTCTGAGCCTCAGTTTCCTTCTCTGAAACTAGAGACCATAGCAGTACCTGTCTCAAAGGGAGATGTCAAAGATTGCCACTGTCTGTCACTGAGCCGATATTCCCTGCATAGGAACCCTTTGACTTATCTGGCCTCATGACAGTCCCTGGACTGAGTGCATCTTCAAGTGCTTCAAGATCCTCCCTTACTCTTGCATTAGCCCCTTGGAGGAGATATCATTGCTTCTTTTTGCAAGCAAGGAAACTGAGGCTCAGAGAGGGTGGGCACTCAGCTCAGGATCATCCTGCTGGTGTAAAAAGAGGAGCACCTCCAGCAGGAGGGCCCAGGCTTTCAGGAAAGAGGCTGCCCCTCTAAGCCTCAGTCCCTCCATCTGTAAAATGTGGGTGAGACTAGTACCTGCCTCATATGGTTATTGGATTAAATGAGACATGGTATGGTCAAGACTCAGCCTCGGCCATAGCTGATAGTAAGCACCCGATCTATGTAGCTCATGCTATTATTTGTTATTATCAGAATGCTCCACACTGACCATACCAGTCTCCTGCTTCCTCGAAACTGGGGATTCTGAGGGTGGATGTGTGTCCCCATTGCAGGCTGAGGTGGCCCTGTGGCCTGCCATCCACCTCTGCGTTGGCTTTGCCGAGACCGAGACCACAGTGGTGAAGACTCAAGCCCCTCACGCCTCTCCTCCACCCCATGGGAAGCAGCTATCATGCGCCTTCCTCACAGCCCCTTAGTTCTGGGAGGCTGAAGACCATCTGCTCCCATGAAGCTCCTCCTCACGGATGCTTCGGACAGATAAAGAACCGGCTCTGACCCGGCCCACCGCCCGGGTTCTCCTGACTTACAGAGAAATTCCACCTTGCAGCCTGACCTTGTTCATTCCCTGCTGGACCCGCCTGAGGCAGGGCCCCTGGCCATCAGGTCACCTTTGTGTGGGGCAGTGGGGGGTGGGCAAGGCACACACACACTCAGACACCACACACACACACCACACATACTTTCACACACCCTCCCGACACACACCCCACACATACTTTCACACACACACCACACACACATCACACATACTTTCACACACACACCACACATACTCACAGACACCACACACACAACCACACACACTCACACATCACACACATACTTACACCACACATGCCACACATATACTCTCACACCGCACACACAATCACACACACAGACACCACACACACCACACACCACACACTCTCTCACACACACACCACACACACTCCCAGATACCACACCCAAACGCCCACTCACACACACACCACATACTTACCCTCTCAAACACACACATACACCACACTCACAGCCCTGTCTCTCATGCACACACTCTCACACTCTCATCACACACACACTCACACACACACACCACACAGCTCTCTGTCTCACACACACTCACGGTTCACACACACACACACACTCTCTCTCTCTGTCTGCTGTGAAGGCTCCAGGGGGCAAGTCTGCCTTATATTCTCTCTGTGTCTGCCCATCACTTAGCACAGGGCTCAGCACACAGTTGGGCCTTTACGGCATGTGCTGTGGCTGACCGGGTGGGTGGATGGACAGATGCGCCTGAGAACAGTAAGTGTGCACTCATCCACCCACTGGCTCAGCCTCTGTTCATTGTGCACCTACTATGTGCAGGTCTGCTCCAGGCTCTGCCATACAGTGGAGAGCCAGACCATGGGCACCTGCTCTCAAAGGTCCAACAGGCTAGCCACGGATGGGCGAGCAGATGAGTCCATCCAGCTGGAGCCAGGGGCTCTGGCGCCCCCACCCCGATTCCTCCGGGCAGAGCCTTGGTAAGCAACTGTGGCAGGTGGCTGCATCTCCTTTTCTGGTCCCACATGCAGGGCCGCGTCAGGTGAGGCAGGTAAGCTGACCCTGCCCTTGCAAGAGCCCCAGAGTGGGCGCCTCCTTCAATGTTATGCCCAGGGCCCCTCCCTTGCCTTGCCAACTCCTGGCCATGCCCAGACACTCATCAAGAATTCTCACTGACCCCTTCGTAGAGACACCGTTGCTGCCCTGGAGCTTCTACCTGAGTTGCAGGGCACAGCAGGGCAGCTGGGAAAGGAGAGGCAGGTGGGGGATGAAGCTCCCAGGAGCTGACATTTTCAGGTTGATGGTGCACCAGGGACGTACCCAGGTCACACACCTTCATGGTGATGACATGGCCCCAGTCTTCAGCTGCAGAGACTGATGCTAAGAGAGGGCAAGTGACTTGCCTTGGATCACACAGCAGGTAAGAGACAGGGTGTGGATTCCAACCCTCTCCTCTGCTGCTTGTGAAATGTGGAGGCAGGCAATGGAGTGATCCGGATGGTGAGTGGCTGGAAGGGTCCAGGCCAGCTCTCTGAGGAAGGGAGGCCTTGGGGAAAACCTTGGAACGTGTGTTCATCAGAATCGAAGGTGAGGAGGTGGGAGAATGGGCCTTTTAGATGAGGGCGCCTCCTGATAGCTGGGGTGGGAGTGGCTGAGCCTGGGTGGATCCTGCAGTAACAGACTGACAGTCTGTAATACAGCCCTCCACGTGCACAGGGCAGGAGACGACGCCCAGAGAGGGAAATGCATTGTTTCCTGCCACACTACACGGCGATGGCAGAGCCAAAGCTAGAACCAGCGTTCTTCCACCAGGAATCACAGCAAACAAAGCAAAACAAAAGCAAAAAAACAAAACAAAACAAAACACCCAAAACAATATTTCAGTCCAACAGCTAGTGAAGTTACATAAAAAAAAAAAAAAAGAATCAGTCACCCCAGTCATTTAGTATCTTGTGGGCAAAATAAGTGGCAGTGTGACTGCATCCTGCCCTTTGCATCCAATCCCACCTGGCCCCATCCCCCCCTGCACCCCCAACCCCCACGGACAGCCAGGTCCCTGAGGCAGCCTGCCCCAGACCCAGGCCGCCCGCTGACTTTCCTGAAGCTTAAAGTCAAGTTGCCAAAACAAACTTCTTTTGTCTTTCTTAGTTTTTCCGTGTTTAAATAATAATAATCTGAAAATGAAGTCATTGTGCTCTGGCCACTGCCACCTGCCAGCACTGAGTCCCCAGTGTCTGAAGGGCAGCTCCTGGGGCGCACTGTGGCAGTCTCACCGGGTCCCACTCGGGGATCAGCCCCACACCGTGGCATCGCCACCCTTTTCTCTCCCTCAGCTCATCAATGCCATCCATCGGGGTCTCCTTCTCTTCCCCATGACAGATGACATTGCCGCTTGCTGGGAGCTCCCTTCAATCTAAGACAGCTGCCTTCTACAGAGACAGATGCTATCTGGAGACAGAATTCCCCAACCTTAAGGGGGGATGCATTTCAAGGGGTGGAATTTGGGCCCTGGGCAGCTGACAGGTAGGGGATTTTTCAGAGAGGAAGGGTATTTGGAGCCCTAGCGTCATATAAGCACACATTCTGCCCAGCCTGGCCCCGAAGCTCCAGCTGCTCCCCCTTACTAGGTGGACCCAGCAGTCCTTGGTCTTGGCCTCTGTGGCCAGGGTGGCCCTGGCCGGCTCCCTGCTGCCTTCTTTTCTCAGCAGGCACCTCTCTGGGATCATTCTCTTGGAATCTTACTCTTTCTCCACTCCTGCACATAGCCCCGGAGGCCTGGTACCCAGTAGGCGCTGCGTGGTGGTCACAGAACTGAGAAAGGAAGACCCCTGAGCTCTCTCTCCTTGCCCAGCATTCAAATTTCTTCCCACGGGCCACGGATGTTCCCTGGGAATCCGGGAGTGCCAAGGGTGAGGAATCAGCCTATGGCAATGGGACCAAGGCAGTCATAACACGCACCTCTTACAGTGCAGGCAGGATTAGAGGAGAGAATGTATATAAAGTATTTTGCAGAGTTCCAGCTCCTAGTGGCATTTAATGATGGGAGATCTTAAAATACAACACTAGCTAAGATTTACTGAGCACGTGCCAAGCACTCTGCAAGCGCTTCACATCCCCCAGCGGGGCTATGCAATAGGCATCTTTACTGTCACCATTTTACTACGTGGCCTACCTGGACCTGAGGCCAGGATTATCATCTTTCACACACTAGAGGTTACTTCATGAACTCTTTTTTTCTGAGACAGAGTCTTTCTCTATCACCCAGGCTGGAATACAGTGGCACGATCTCAGCTCACTGCAGGCTTTACCTCCCAGGCTCAAGCCATCCTACTGCCACAGCCTCCTGAGTAGCTGGGACTACAGGGACACATCACGGTGCCCAGCTAATTTATTTATTTTTTATTTTTTGTAGAGACTGGGTCTCACTGTGTTCACTAGGCTGGTCTCAAACTCCTGGACTCAAGTGACCTTCTCGCCTTGGCCTCCCAAATTGCTGGGATTATAGGTGTGAGCCACTGCACCCAGCCTGTGTAGAAACTCTTTAAAACCCTAGCCCTTGCTTGCAGGACAGACTGGGATGCAAAGGCTCCCCTGCCCTTAACACATACTGAAGGGGAAGGAGAGAGAATGTCCTCAGCCCACAACCCCTGCCCAGGACAGGCATAGAGACACACATGCACACACACACATGCACACAGGAACACTCACACATATGCATACACAGAGAGATACACGCAGACACATGCACACACAAACATAGACACACACACACACACACACATACACACGCATACACTCATGCTTGTGGAAGATGAAAGCCATGACCAGGGCCATCCCTGACAGAAGCAGGGGCTCTGCCGGGCTCTCTGTGATCTGTCCTCATTATCAGCTGCCCATCTCTGGCTGAGAGGTGGGAGGAGGGTCCCAAATGTGCAGATGGAGTCAGGGAGCTGGGTCGCGGTGCCTGACTGCATCTGGAGGGTGAAGGCCCAGCTGGCCATGGGACCACAGGGGTGCTAAGCTCTGCAAACAGGAGGGCCAGCCCAGACCTGCTTGACTAGAAACTGCTGACCTTGTATTGCTGGAAGCAATTGCTCAGCCCCAACCTCCCTGAGGGCAGGGAGCAAGCACAGGGCTTTGGGGGTGATCCTGGCTCAGGGGAGCAAAGCCGAGGCAGCCTGGCTAGGTCCAGATAGGCCCAGGGTCCAGCAGCCTTGACCTGGGGATGCATCCAGAGGTGTGTGCCACTCCCTACCCCTTATACCTTGGTCACCAAGCCTCTTATCCTTCCCTAACCTCCCCCACCAAGTGGAAAGGCACTCTACTCAGCACTGTGCATCGGAACTTCCTGCCATGATGGACATACATGTTCTACATCTGCACTGTAGGACAGGATAGCCAGATGTGGCTACAGAGGGCTGGCAATAGGGCTAGTGTGTAGTCTAGCAGCTGCCACACTGGCTGGTGCAGCTCTAGACGCAGCCCAGCAGCCTGGAGGCACAGGGCCTGAGCTCTGGGCTGGAGTGCCAGCTCATCTGCTCGATGGCTGTGACCCATCTGTGCCCATGTGAGTGTACCCCGCAGGCCACCCCATGGCTGCCACCATGAGGATGACTGGCTATGCCAGCGGGGCCTCCATTCACCTGCTGGGCTTGAGGTCTGGGCCACAGACAGGCCCCAGTTCCCTCCTCTGAAAAATCCAGGAAAGCACAGTGCTGACCTCACAGGGCTATGACCCTGAATAAGTGCCCAGGTGGTGTCCAGCAGGTTCACTGCTAGCAGGTGGATCAGGAGTTAAACAAATGTGGCTCCATAGCCACAGGCAGCTGCAGACAGATCCAGCACTGTGGTTCCCACCCCTCTAGCTCACAGAAGTGCCAAAGGGACAGCTCTTAGGAGGCCTGAACCAACAGCCCCAATAGCTTGGGCCAGAAAGTGGGTGCAGGGACTAGCTGAGAGGGGGGTTGTACATGCTTAGCATCTAACAGGGGATCCCTGAGGGCAAGGGAGCTCAGTTTGTCCACAGGCCCTGTCTTCATCTTATCAGAGAGAACATTCCTCTAAACTCACAAAGCAAATCCTCAAGAAGTAGGAGAAAAATGTTAATGAACTTCAATTAAAATTCCTTCCCAGGCTTGCCAATCAAGGCAAGCAGGCCCCTGACCTGCTCAGGGAAGTCTGCATGTCTGGTTTCCTAGCTGGGGCCCAGGAGGGCTTGAAGAATCACGGGGACTGTGCTTGGGATGCTGGTTCAGAGAGGGCATCCTGTGTCCACACCAGAGACACAGGCCAGGGTTTCACCATCAGATTCATGTTGCAATTTCTTGTCTTTTCATGAGGGTAAGACTTAAGCATTTCCCAGCCAACCTGTATAGCAAGAATTTTTACCAGTCTCTATTCCACAGAGGAGGAGACTGAGGTTCATAGTGGCAATGTAACTTGCCCAAGCCACAAAGTTGCAGTGCTGGAATTCTGTACTTGCAGAACAGGCACCTGCCCAGACACAAGACACAACGTCATAAACTAAGACCTTCCTTTAAGAAAATAAACACAATAGAACCTTCTCATCCAAATGCCTACTGCCCCTCCTCCCAGGCATCTCCCCTCTAGAGATGGGCAATACTGCCTCCAGCGGCGCCTGTCATCGTTGCTGTCAGCAACTTCCTGGATTTTCTTTGAGAAGGAGCTTCCGCATGGGTCTATGAGCTCATTCCTTTTACCACACCTTGTTTCTGATAAGCAAGTATTGCCTAGACTGACCCCTGCCTGGACAGGTGAGTTTGCTGTTACATTTTGCCACAATGCCAGCCAAGTGCTTTGAAGATGCTATTTAAGAAGAAGCTACAGAAATTCACTATGTGGTCAAGACATTGTCCCTCATGCCATGAGACCACCTTTATTTGAAACCACAAGATAAATTACTTTCAGATTTCAGATTCAGGAAAGTCTATGTTTCAAAATAACTGGCTTGTTTATATCTTATAGAATCTGAGCACCCTGAGGCTGGCCATTTTCCCTCTTTGACCAGTGGGAAGCTCAGGATCACATAAGTAGCCCCTTCTAGCATTATAATGCATGTTTTTACATATTGACTGTGCCCTGTTTTCAGTTTAAATTTTCACTTCTCCCTTTCCCCCATTCACTTACTTTCCTGCTCACACAGCTTTTTAAAATCACCTGTATAGGGAAAGGGTCAAATAAGCAGTATCTCAGTAGATCCTACAAAAGTTTAGGAGAGGGCAAGATCACCAGGGGATTAAAGAGTTAAACAGAATAAAAAACAAAAACAACTCTGAAAAGCAGAGGACTTGATTTGAGTAGGATTCACGTGAATGCATTCTTAGGGGTTCCTTATTCATTCATTCCCCAGAAGCACCTTGTTGGCCACCTTCTCTAGTGCAGGAGCTGTGCTTGGTGCAGGGAGACAGCAGTGAATAAGCCCCATCCGCTAGGCAGCAGCGTGTGGAAGGACGAGTGAGACCCTCCCAGGCCAGTGGAGGCACCAGGCAAGGAGGCAGGGAGTACAGGTAGAGGTCGCACACTCAGGTGGATGGGCTATGGTGGCCATGGGAGCACCCAGGACAGAAGGGGCAGCTTCACCAAAGGAGAGTGACCTCAACTGAGAGCTTCAGGGCAAGGAACTGGTTACTGAGAACACAGGGAGGGCGAGGCCTGGAAAACAGCTCCAGCAGAGCAAACCCCAAATGCCCTCAGCACTCAACACCTTTGGCAGAAAGAGGCTGGGATGTTCCAGGCAGAGCCTGGGCTCAGGGGAGCTATGAGGTCTGAGCTTGGACATGGGAAGGGTTGGTCCATAGGGCTTGGTCTACCACAAAAATGGAGGAGACTCTTCTGCGGCCAGAGGAGCCAGAAGAGAGCATTAAAGCAGAAGATGGATGTGATCAGATTTGCATTTTGTGAAGATCTCTCGGGGTACAGAACAGGCCTGGAGATGGGGGGTAGGAGGGGGTGCATTTGGGAGGCCAGGGCAGCAGCAGGTCATGGAGGAGATGATGGTGATCTGAGCTGGGGGTGGACAGATACAGTTCCATGGACTTCTTTCTGTGTGTGATTTATTTCCGCATTTTCCTCTTAATACTAGAGTGGTATATGATAATTTCCAAGCATAGAAAATGTCAACCAGCAAAAGAGTATAAAGATAAATTATTATTCACACCTCATGGCTCATGAGTGTGCGTGCACTCACACACCACCACACCACACCAAAACATCCTTCTTGCTGCTTTGAAGCTCAGTCTAATTTATTAAACAAAATCCATATTGCTGGACATTTTTGTTTTGAATTTTTTTGCTATTATAGCTCAGAATAGGACTAATTGGCTAAAAAGAAATCAAAACTAAAAAGAAAACCAGAAAAACAGTAACCCAAATCTGACGGCAATATTTGCTTATACATGCATTAAAGGTTGAAAAGCCCAAGGTTCGCCAAACTCACGCACATATGAACAGTCAGGGAGGGCCGGCAGTGTGCCCCGAAGCCTGCCCTTCTTCCAGTGGCCAACGTGGTCCACCAGACTGGGTGAGCAGTGGGTCCTGACAGAGGAGTCCGAACAGAAAAAACTGGTCATCGCCACCCGGGGTTCTGAGCCCCCTGGCCTCTTCAGGGGGCTGCTCTGGGCTCCTCTCCAGACAGGCCTAACCACGCTATGTGGTCCCTGCTTGGAGGTCTTTCCTGGCCCCTTGACGTGAAGCTCCTGGAGGGCAAGACTTAGCTCTTCTGGCCCCAGCACTCAGTACATGTCTGTCACCTTGTTGGAACTCACTAGATGTGCTTTCAACAAATGCATCGGGGAATAATCAACTTGATCATGTAAGGATGGGGAAGGATCTAACCGTCACAAAATGTGCTACATCTAGACACCAACAAGGCGCTCAACATAGTCACTTCAACCTGTGACATACTCCCCAGGAAGAAGGCGCTGAATTTTAAAACATTGTAGAATTAAGGGGATTTCTTTTTTAAAACTGCTCCACTGGAATATAATTGACATACAATAAACTGCACAGATTTAAAGTGTATTACTTAATTTTTAACATACATATACTCCAATGGAACCATCATCACAGTTAAGATAACGAACATGTCTCTCACCTCCAGAAGCTTCCAAGTGGCCCTTTGTCATCCTTTCATTCGTCCTCACACCTTACCGCTATCCTCTGCAACTGCTGACCTGCCTTCTCCCAGTGTGGATTGCTCTGCCCTTGGGAACACTTGCCCAAAGTCACACAGGATGCAAAATCAGATGTGTGTGACTTTTTCAATTGCATTAGTTGGTAATGGGTCCAGGTAGAGAATCAATACTGTAGTTATTCTTTTTTTGCCTGCCTTATTTCCCTGGGCGTAATCACCCCGAGACTCATCCATGTGGCAGCCTGCACCAACAGGTCTTACCATCATTCCCATTTTGCAGACACTGGGGGTCACAGGTGCTAAGTAATTTGCAATGTCACAAAGCCACGAAGTGGTAGAGCCAGAATTTGATCTCAACTCTGTAGGCCACAAAGCTCATCTCCTTTTTTTTTTTTTTTTTTTTTTTGAGATGGAGTCTCACTCTGTCGCCCAGGCTGGAGTGCAGTGGTGAGATCTCCGCTCACTGCAAGCTCCGCCTCCTGGGTTCACGCCATTCTCCTGCCTCAGCCTCCCAAGTAGCTGGGACTACAGGCGCCTGCCACCACGCCCAGCTATTTTTTTTTTTTTTTTAGTAGAGACAGGATTTCACCGTGTTAGTCAGGATGGTCTCGATCTCCTGATCTCGTGATCCACCCACCTCAACCTCCCAGAGTGCAAGTATTACAGGCGTGAGCCACCATGCCAGGCCCAAAGCCCACCTCCTTTCTATTCCATCACTGCATCTAAGAACAGCCTAAGCATGAACCCAGCTGCTGCTGCTACTGATTATTTGTTTTTCTTCTTCTTCTTCTTCTTCTCCTTCTTCTTCTTCTTCTTCTTCTTCTTCTTCTTCTTCTTCTTCTTCTTCTTCTTCTTCTTCTTCTTCTTCTTCTTCTTCTTTCTTCTTCTCCTTCTCCTTCTTCTTCTTCTGCTTTTTCTTCTTCCTCTTCTTCTTCTTCTTCTGCTTTTTCTTCTTCTTCTTCTTCTTCTTCTTCTGCTTTTTCTTCTTCTTCTTCTTCTTCTTCTTCTTCTTCTTCTTCTTCTTCTTCTTCTTCTTCTTCTTCTTCTTCTTCTTCTTCTTCTCCTTCTTCTTCTTCTTCTTCTTCTTCTTCTTCTTCTTCTTCTTCTTCTTCTTCTTCTTCTTCTTCTTCTTCTTCTTCTTCTTCCTCTTCCTCTTCTTCTTCCTCTTCTTCTTCTTCTTTCTTCTTCTCTTTCTTCCTCTTCCTCCTCTTCCTCTTCTTCTCCTTCCTTCTTCTTTCTCCTTCTTCCTCTTCCTCTTCTCCTTCCCCTTCTCTGCCTCCTCCTTTTTTTTCTCCTTCTCCTTCTTCTTCTTCCTCTTTTTATTTTTTTATTTTTTTGAGACAGGGTCTCACTCTGTTGTCCAGGCAACGCAGTGGCATGATCTTGGCTCACTGCAACCTCTGTCTCCCAGGCTCAGGTGGATAAGCTATGGCAGCGGTGGGAGCACGCAGGACAGCCTCCTCCCACCTCAGCCTCCTGAGTAGCTGGAACTGCAGGTGCACACCACCATGACCACCTAGTTTTTTGCATGTTTTGTAGAGACAGGCTTTTGCCATGTTGCCAAGGCTAGTCTTGAACTCCTGGGCTCAAGGGATCTGCCTACCTTGGCTTCCCAAAGTGTTGGGATTACAGACATGAACCACCGCTCCTGGCCATGAACCCAGCTTCTGAAGGGTAACTGAACTGCCATGCGGGGTCCTCCTCCGATGTCCCAACCTCCTGCCCTGTCTCCCCTTCCACTGCCTCTGCACCTTCTGTGGGAAAATTAGGGCCAGGCTCCCTGAGTCAGGAGCCACCCTGGACTTGGGGAAGGGGAGATGATGCTCTCATATCTGCCTATGGGCTGTGAGCAGCCTGATGGCAGGGACTGTGCTTAGCATTTGGGGCCCCAGGACACAGCACAGAATCCCACACGTCATAGATCTTCACTAGGTTTGTGTTGAATTCTCTACTCGGCTTTGTCTGCTCCCTGGAGAAGCCCTCATGGTACAGGTAGGCTCCACTTCAAGCCTATAGGCCACTTCCTGAGCAAAGAGTCCCCAGACCTACCAGGACAGCGGCTGTCTCAGGTTATCAGCTTCCACATGCCCTGTGGGCATCAGCCTTACCTGGCCCATCTGGCTTCTCCAGCAACACATCCCTCCCACTGGGGTGCTCATCCCAGGGAGGCCCCAGGGGCCTGCCTCAGCCAGAGGCCCTTCTCGAGCATGGCTCAGGGCTCTGGACCAACTTCAGCCTAGTGCCTGGCAGGTCTCAAGCTCTCCAGTCCTCCAGCAGGCATGCAAAGCAGGAGAGATCTAGAGTGTCTCCAGCCAAGGATGGAACCCTAACTGTGCCACTGGGAGACCTGGGCAACTCCCTCACCCACCCACTTGCTCATTCATTCATTCACTCATTCCACTTACACAAACCTCTTGTCAGCCCAGAGATGAGTAAGACCCAAGTGAGGGTTGTTATGTGCAGTTGTTCAGGTTGCATCTTGCACAAGGACACCAGTCAAGCGAACACTCATGAAACCGTTACCCCGGAGTGGTGTGGCACTGTAGCTCCCTGGAGAGGTGATTCTGTATGGTGGCCCTGACTCTGTCCCCGTCCTCAGGGAGTCCATGGTCAGGGGCCATAGGGAGAAGTGACAGGGAAGTATGCCTGCAGCACAGCACAATAAGGCTGTGCAGAGGAACACTGAGAGCGGGAGAGTTGTCCCAGTAGCCTGAGCCTATCAGGGGAGGTTTCCTGGAGGATGTGGCATTGCCACTGAGACGTGATGATGACGGAATGAGGAGAGAGCCGATACAGCAAGGGAGACCCTAAGCACAGGGCTGGAGGCAAGCAGGTGCACAATGAATATTTCAGAGTGGCAGAAACAAGGGTGGGGGGGCTAAGACCCAGCCTGAGGGCAATGAGGAAACGCCGGAGGGTTTCAACTAGGTGAGTGGAGCTCTTAGTCTCCCCTCTCTTATCTGTGAAATGGGCACAGCAATTCCTGCTTCTCCAGGTCGTGGGATATGCCTGGCACATGGTAGGTCTTCAGTAACAGGGGTAGTCTCTGTCTGCCCGCTAAGCCAGGGAGGGGTCTGGCATCACACTGGCTAGGCCTGGTTGGCACCACCTTTCATACTCCGCTGCCCTGCTGCCCTCCGTTGGTGGGATCAGATGATGAAACTAGATCCCATCTCTGAGAAGAAGGATGACGTGCCTCTCTGCCACCCCACCCCCAGACACAGGCTGTGGCCCTGACACCTGGCTCACCTCCCCTGGCACCCAGCCCTTGAGGCAAGGCCAAGGCAACCGGGCAGGGCCGGGCTGGGCAGCACGAGTGAGGGCTAGGCCTCCTGGGACTGGCACCCACTGGTGGGAGAGGATTCTGAGAGGCCTCAAGGTGCAGGGGGACCTGTCTGACCACCCCCTCGTCTCTGAGGAAGCAAGAGCACCTGCCTTTCCTATCCCCATCCCCATCTTGCCTGGTGAGGCTCAGTTAAGCAGCTGTGGGGACCCCCAGCCACTGTATCCCCTGCTCTGTGCTCCCAACATCTCCTGCCCCAATGGCTCAATTTGGCAAAGTTATACTTTAAACGTTTTACTAGTGGCTGTTTTTCTGATTATAAAAGTAATATAGCTGGGAAGCGTGGGTCATGCCTGTAATGCCAGCACTTTGGGAGGCTGAGGCAGGTGGATCGCTTGAGCCCAGGAATTTGAGACCAGCCTGGGCAACATGGTGAGACCCGGTTTCTACAAAAAAATGCAGAATTAGCTGGGTGTGATGGACTACATGCCTGTAGTCCCAGCTACTCAGGAGGCTGAGGTGGGAGAACTGCTGAGCCCTGGAAGGGGAGGTTGCAGTGAGCTTAGATCATGCCACTGCACTCCAGCCTGGGCAACAAAGTGAGACCCTGCCCCCCCACACCCCCCAACACACAAAAGTAATACATAGGGTAGGCGTGGTGGCCCACACCTGTAATTCCAGCACTTTTGGAGGCCAAGGTGGGTGGATTGTTTGAGGCCAGGAGTTTGAGACCAGCCTGGGCAACATAGTGATACCTCATCTCTACCAAAAAGAAAAAAAAATTAGCCAGGCATGGTGGCCTGCACCTGTAGTTCTAGCTACTCAGGAGGCTGAGGTGGGAGGATCACTTGAGCCCAGGAATTTGAGGCAGTAATGAGCTATGATCACACCACTGTGCTCCAGCTGTGCTCAGAAATAAACATTGAATTAATACATTCGTTAGGGATCTTTTCACACCTATGTGGGTAGACACAGACACAGACACACACACAATTGGGAGTTACACAATTCTGCATTTTGCTTTTCTTATTAACGATTTCATCAGTCATTAAAGATAATTCATAAAGAGGTTAATGTTTTATTGTGGAAAACTGAAAATACACCCAAAGGGAAAGAGAGCCATGTAAAGAATACACAGAACCTGTCACCAGCACCAGGGTCTACCCGTCTATCAATAGTCTGTTTTACCTATTCTTCTTCCCACCAACTTTTTTGGTTTTTGCTGGAGTATTTTAAAGTCAACCCCAGATATCCTATTGTCTCACCCATAAATATCAAAAGCATTTTTAAAAGCATTGGAAGTGGTCTTCGGTGTATCCACGAGGCCGCCTGGGTGTTGGGAGACCTGAGTCCTATTCCTGCTCAGGCCCCTCACTGCTGCGTGAACGTGCTTTTTGGCTCACGTGCTCTGTCAGATGGGGCAACAGTGCCTGCCCGCCCCCATGGGGGGTCATGAGGGCTCAGG
This sequence comes from Symphalangus syndactylus, assembly GCF_028878055.3. Lineage (NCBI taxonomy): Eukaryota > Metazoa > Chordata > Mammalia > Primates > Hylobatidae > Symphalangus > Symphalangus syndactylus. The sequence continues at coordinate 49,884,905 of NC_072444.2, forward strand.
GAGATGCTGGACTCCCTAGAGTTCTGCTCCTGACGTCTACCATGTGCAGGGCATGGCGCTGGTCCAGTTCAACACTTTGCAATGCTCCAAGAAGTTGCTGTTGGAGATGCAACTTCAACAAGAAGTATCCTCTCTCCCAAGAAGAAAACAAAGACTCAGGGAAGTTATGTGACTTGCCCAAAGTCACACAAAATCTGATTTTGCCCAAAGATGCAAAATCAGATGTGTGGGACTTTTTCCATTGTATTAATTGTTAATGGGTCCAGAGAGTATTTGCCTCTTTAACAGCTATATTTTGATGTCTCCAGAAGACGAGAGGGTTCGAAATGTCCCCTTAGGCCATGGGAGCAGGGCCGAGATGGGAGTGAGAAGGAATCTCATCTCATACCAAGTTTAGAAGTACATGTCCTAGAGGTGTGGCAGAGGTGTGGGCAGGGCTAAGGGGCCAGCAAAGGGCAGGAGGCCCAGGGAACAGCTTCTCAGAAGCCTGGCAGGGAGCTGGTGCTGGGCAGAGGGTCCACCCAACAGGAGCTATGGCCACATAGCCTCTGTCCGTACCCGGGCCTGGCAGGAAGATGCCAGGAAAATAAACCCCCATCCCCCTGCCCTCCCCTTCCACAGTCCCATGGGAAGCCAGAGGGCACAGGGCCGGCCCTGCTGCAGACTCAGCGTTCAGCCCGCTTGGCCTCCTGGGGCAGAGAGCAGGGGCAAAGTCAGAGATGGGGCCCAGAAGGCATGTGGAGAAAACTCAGCCCAGGAGGGAATGGCTGGAAGAACTAAGACCAGAAATGGGTTGTCTGTAGGGAGAACTGGGGGAGGGGGCATGACGGGCAGGGGGACTGTGCTTCTCAGTGGCACCCTACAGGAGCTATTTTAATAAAAAATTCAGTAACAACCAAAACAAAACCACACCACTCACTTCTCTTTTACTCAGAAACTGGCTCCATTTGTGTAATTTTATGACTTCTTAGAGTTGGAACAGGAAAAATACGGCATTCTTGGTCATTCTCACTAATGTCCTGGGGAGTGTTCCCTTCTCTTGCAGCCCCCCAATGTGTGGGGGAGCCTCAACACCACAGCATTTTGTTCAAGTTCTTACAGGCCATGGAGGACGCCCAGCTGAGACAGGGCTCAGAGGAGCCTGGCTACAGTTTGGCCAAAAGAGGGCCTTTGTCACCACTCAGCATCAGTGTATCATAGTTGCAAACAGCCAGCAGGGACCTCTGTTCACAGCCCCCCACTTTCCAGCTAAGTGACCCTGGGAAAACCTCATAAGATCCATGTTAGCTTCTGAGGGCTTCTGTCCAAGGACCACAAACCAGGTGGCTTCAAGCAACAGATATGTATTCTCTTACAGTGATGGACGCCAGAATCTGAAATCAAGGTGGGTGATATGGTTTGGCTGTGTCCTCACTCAAATCTTGTCTTGAATTGTAGCTCCCATCGTTCCCATGTGTTGTGGGAGGAACCTGGTGGGAGACAATTGAATCATGGGGGCGGTCTCTCCTGTGCTGTTCTCATGATAGTGAATAAGTCTCATGAGATCTGATGGTTTTATAAGGAAGGGTTTCCCTGCATGACATCTCTTTGCCTGCTGCCATCCATGTAAGATGTGGCTTGCTCCTCCTTGCCTTCCACCATGATTGTGAGGCCTCCCCAGACACATGGAGCTGTGAGTCCATTAAATCTCTTTTTCTTCCCAGCATTGGCTGTGTCTTTATCAGCAGTGTGAAAATGGACTAATACAGTAGGGCAGGGTGGTTCCTTCTGGAAGCTCCAAGGGACAGTCTGCTCCATGCCACTCTTCTGGCTTCTAGCACCTACTGGTCACCCAGATGCCCCTTGGCTTAGTGCTGCAATATTCTGCTCTCTGTCTTTCCACTGTGTCTGAGTCACAAATTTCCCCCTCGTTTCTCTTACAGGAGTGCCAGTCATTGGGTTTAGGGCCTCCCTAAATTCAGGATGATCCCATCTGGAGATCCTTACCTCAATTCCATTGATAAAGACCTATTTCCAAATAAGTGCATGTTCACAGATACTGGGGTGTCCAGACTTGGACATGGATTTTGGGGGCCACTATTCAATCCACTAAACCCTTGGAGCTGCAGCGTCCTCCTCCGTCAGTGGGTGTGGTGGAGCCCCTGAGAGACGTGAGGATGGCAGCAGAGAAGCCCATGTGGTCCCCACCAGGAGTCGGCCGTAGCAATGGTGGAGTGGAGGGCAGTGGCTGGGGGGAGGGAGATGGGCCCAAGGAGGTGAGACCTTTCTTTTTCAGGTCCCCAGGCTGCTGGCACAATGAGGACAAGATTCCCCAGCCAAGCCTGTCGTTCTCAGATGAGGGAGGACCGAGCAGGGCGAGGGTGGACCGGCAACCATCAAGGGTTAGTGGAAGGAGGGACTCTAGGCACAGGCTGTGCCCTGGGGGGATCTGGGCAGGACTGTGACTGCTTTCCTAGGCCCATGGGACCAGCCTAGACAGTGTCTCTCCTTGACCCTTCCCCTTATGCCCTTCGGCCTGTTCCTGTTTGCCCTGGGGCTTGGCGAGGCCTCTCCTGAGAGCTCCTTCAACGCAAAAGCCAGTGTTCTGGGAGGTTCACAGCCTTTCTCTCCTCCCAGCCTGGGACTAGGCTCCAAGCCGATGCTACCACTTCCCGCTGGGTGAGCTCCCTATGGCTCAGGGCTTCTGTCACAAAAGTGGGAATCAAAACACTTCCCTCACAGGGTGGGGTTGAAAACAACACCTTCCTGTATCTATGAAACTGCCTGGTGCAGGCTGGGCCACAGCAGGCAGCGGCTGATGTGTTCGAGATGGATCTTTGCACAGACAAAGGACCCCAGGACCTTTCCAGCTCAGAAACACTGAAGCTCCTAAATCCCAAACTGCAGCTGTCCGCGGGCCCAGTGAACCTCACTTCTCCCAGCAAGAGCTGGTCAGCAAGAGCTATCTCCAGCCTCACTTGTTAAACTATTTCACTTGTTAAAAAAATTATGCAAGTATTATGTGAAACACATTCTCTCTGTAAGAAAATAAAGCACTACAGAAGCATACAAAATCTAGAGTAAGAAATCCCCTTCCTGGCTGGGTGCAGTGGCTCACGCTTGTAATCCCAAGCATGAGGCCAAAGTGGGTGGATCACCTGACGTCAGGAGTTCCAGACCAGCCTAGCCAACATGGCAAAACCCTGTCTCTACTAAAAATACAAAAAAATTAGCCGGGCGTGATGGTGTGTGCCTATAGTCCCAGTTACTCAGGAGGCTGAGATAGGAGAATCGCTTGAACCTGGAAGGCAGAGGTTGCAGTGAGCCAAGATCGAGCCACTGCACTCCAGCGTGGGTGGCAGAGCAAGAGTCAGTCTCAAAACAAAAAAAAAAACCAACAACAAAAAAAGAGAAATCCCCTTCCCCACCCACTATGTTTTCACCTGAATCAGTCTCTCCTCCAGAGATAAGCATTGTTCAGAGAAGGATGGCTTCTGTTACACACACACACACACAACTAATTCACATTTTTTGCAGCATGTATTCACCATACTTTATTAATTCCCCTATGATGGACATCTAGGTTATTTTAAATTCCCCACTCAAACAATGGTGCAATGCGTATAACTGTGCATGCATCTTTTTGCTTATGTGAGAGTATTTCTACTTGTCAGATACCTTGGAATAACACTGTCCAGTGAAAGAGTGTTTGCATTATATGTGTGAATAAACACCGATAAATTGCCCTCCTGAAAGACTAAACCAGTTACCACTCTTTCCACGCTGCGAGAGTACATTTCCGCATGCCCATGTCCACACCCCACAATAGCAGTATTTTTCATTTTTGCCAGTTAAAAACTCTTTGTGGCATGAGTGACATTTCCCTGACTATCCTACCACTGAGTATCTTTTCGTGGCTTCGGGCCATTTGTATTTACTCACTGCGAATTTTCTCTTTCCATCCTTGTCCGATCTTCTATTAGGTTCATTATTCATTTGGAAGTTTTGTCCCCTTTAAAAAAAAAGGGATCAGTGTACACAATGTTAAAAATTCAAATAAAACAAGATAGGTTTCGCCATGTTGCCCAGGTTGGTCTCGAACTCCTGAGCTCAAGCAATCTGCCCACCTCTGCCTCCCAAAGTACTGACATTACAGGTGTGAGCTATTGAGCCCAGCCTAGTTCCTTAGTTTTAAAATGTGTTTTGCTATATGGTTGTTCATCTATGTGCTGAGTTGAGGGTAAAAAGGAGCCCTCCACCCTGCCCAAGTTTGCTGCAGCTGCCCAACATCTCCACTGGCACATGGACACGGCACTGTCAGGGGCCTCTGAAAATGTTTTCATTTTAATTTATTTTAAAATCAGAAGGAAAGGCTGGGCGTGGTGGCTCACACTTGTAATCCCAGCACTTTGAGAGGCCAAGGCGGGTAGATGACCTGAGGTCAGGAGTTCAAGACCAGCCTGGCCAACATGGTGAAACCCCATCTCTACTAAAATACAAAAAAATTAGCCGGGTGTGTGGTGGCGCACACTTGTGGTCCCAGCTACTCAGGAGGCTGAGGCAGGAGGATCACTTGAACCTGGGAGGTGGAGGTTGCAGTGAGACAAGATGGCGCCACTGTACTCTGGCCTGACAACAGAGTGAGACTCTGTCTCCAAAAATAAAAATTAAAATCAACAAATAAAATAAAATCAAAAGGAAAAATAAATATAATCATAATGAACATATAATAATGCATCCAGTCTGGATCACATTTGACTTTAGACAAGGCAGTTATAAAGTATCATTTGAAATATTTTTTGATGGAAGTAAAAGCACCCAGGGCCCATGAAACCACAATGCATGCAACCTGCCAGGGCCAGTCAGGTTGGCCAGTCCCACCTTCTTGGGAGCCATTCTAAAAATATTTTATGCATATGTGTTTCAAATATTTATATAGAATAAGCTATTTTGCTTTTTTATTATGCTACATTTAAAATATATAGGAAAATGAAGGAAATTATATAACTAATACTTCTGAACCCAATACCCAGATTAATAGTAAATAAATTTTACCATATTTGCTTCAGAGCTAAAGGAAACAGAATGTGATGTAAAAAGCTAACCCCAACCATTAGTTTGTCCTCTCTTTCCCGCACGATCCTGAAATTGCAGTGGGTCGCTCACTGCGTGAGAATGTTTGCATGGAGCATAAACCCTGTGCTGGATCCAGTAGTCCCTAGCAGCTTAGCAGGGCTTAACAGAGTGGACTACTCCATCTTCCTTGGGATAACCCCTTGCCTTGCTCCCAGGCCCCCGACCTGCCTGGATTTCCTCCTACTTCCCTGGCTGCCCCTTCTCAGCCCCTCTCACTTATGCCTCATCTTCTGGATGGCTTACTCGTGGAGGACCCAAAGCTCAGTCATGCCCATCTCTGTCTAGCCTCTCTCGGTGATCTCATCCAGTCTATGGGTGTAAATAGCATTTACATTCTGACTGATATAGTATGGAGTTGGGCCCCTGCCCAAATCTCATGTTGAAACGTAATCCTCAGTGTTGAAAGTGGGGCCCGGTGGGAGGTGATTGGCTCATGGGGGTGGGTTTCTCCTGAGTGGTTTAGCACCATCCCCTTGGTGCTGTCCTCGTGATAGTGAGTGAATTCTTGTGAGATCTAGTTGTTGAAAAGCGTGTGAAACCCCCTCCCTCTCTATCTTGCTCCTGTTTTCGCCATGTGATGTGCAAGCTCCTGCTTTGCCTTCCGCCATGATTAGAAGCTTCTAGAGGCCTCCCCAGAAGCAGATGCTGGTGCTACAACCTGCAGAACTGTGAGCCAATGAAACCTCTTTTCTTTATAAATTACCCAGTCTCAGGTATTCCTTTATAGCAATGCAGGAATGGCCTAATACACTGACTGACATCCAAGTTAATGTCTCTAGCCCAATTCTTTCACCTAATTCCAAACCCGTATACCCAACTACCTATTAGACATACCCTCCTGGATGTCTGGTAGGCATCTCTAACCAAAGGAACAAAACCAGACTTGTGAGCTCCCTCACACCTGCTCTTCCCAAAGTCTTCCACGTCTCAGTAGACAAAACTTCTGCTCTTCTGGTGCCTAAGTTCTAAACCTGGATGTCACTCTTGATTTCTCTCACACTCACACCCTCCATCAAGATCAATGAGCAACTTCTGCTAGCTCTACCATCAAACCATATTCTGAATCTGACCCCTTCTCACCCCCTCTGCTGCTAACTCTCTGGTTGGAGCTGCACCTAGCACCATCTGCTGTATTATAACATTATTTGTGTGTTCATTCATTTGTCTCCCACAATTAGAATATAAGTTTCAAGACAGTGAAGACATTATGTTTTGCTTATTATATCATCTGCATCTGGAACAGTGCTGACACATAGTAGGTGTTCAATAAACATTTGTTGGAGGCTGGGCACGGTGGCTCACGCCTGTAATCCCAGCACTTTGGGAGTCCGAAGCAGGCAGATCATGAGGTCAGGAATTTGAAGCCAGCCTGGCCAACACGGTGAAACCCCATCTCTACTAAAAATACAAACATTAGCCGGGCGTGGTGGTGCGTGCCTGTAATTCCAGCTACTCAGGAGACTGAGGTGGGAGAATTGCTTGAGCCAGAGGTTGCAGGGAGCCAAGATTGCACCACTGCACTCCAGCTTGGGCGACAGAGTGAGACTGTCTCAAACTAAATAACTAACTAAATAAGTATCTGTTGGATGAATAAATATTTTAATAATCAGGTTTATTTCTATACTTTATTCTGTTTCACTGATTTGACTGCGTTGCACCAAGACCTCAGTATTTTAGTTGCTTATTTTATTTATTTATTTATTTATATATTTTTAGAGACAGGGTTCACTCTGTTGACCAGGCTGGAATGCGGTGGCACGATCATTGTTCATTGCAGCCTTGACTTCCAGGTTGAAGCTATCCTCCCACCTCAACCTCCCGAGTAGCTGGAACTACAGGCACACACCATCATGCCCAGCTAATTTTTGTGTGTTTTGTAGAGATGGGGTTTCACCACAGTGCCCAGGCTGGTCTCAAACTCCTGAGCTCAAGCAATCTGCCCACCTTGGCCTTCCAAAGAGTTGGCATTACAGGTGTGAGCTACCATGCCCAGCCGCGTTCCTTAGTTTTAAAATGTGTTTTGATGTATGGTAGTTCATATACATACTGATTATTATTCTTTTTCAAAATTGATTTTGTTCTCATGAATTTTCTAATACAGATGAACCTTAAGAGTAACTTTGTCAAGTTTCTCTAATTATCCTGTTGGTGTTTTGATTGGAATTACATTCATAGACTTTGGGAAGAAACAACTTTACCCTATTGAGTTTTCCTGTCCTAGAACATTGAATGTCTCTACATTTATTCAGGACTTTCGTATCATTCAATCTAGTTTTAGAGTTTCCTTTATATCAATCTTGTACATTCCTTGCATTTCTGGGAAAAATTCTTTTGGTCACAATGTATTCTTTTAATTTAATAGTCAATTCACTATGCTAATGTGTAATTTAAGATCTTTGCATGTCAAGATTATAAAAAAAGGCAGGAAGAGTTTTATCTTTGTTAAATTGCGGAACAGTTTGTATTACACAGGGATTGTATCTTCCTTGAAAGCTTAGAAGAATTTGCCTCTAAGGCTGCCTGGGCTTGCTGTCTTTTGAGGTATAGATCTTTGACTATCTTTACAATTACATATATATGTATATTTATATATATGCGGTATATACATATAATTATATATCCATATCTATCTATCTATCTATATACTGTATTTTTTTTTTTTTGAAACGGAGTTTCACTCTTGTTGCCCAGGCTAGAGTGCAGTGACATGATCTCGACTCACTGCAACTTCCGCCTCCTGGATTCAAGCTATTCTCCTGTCTCAGCCTCCCGAGTAGCTGGGATTACAGGCATGCGCCACACGCCAGCTGATTTTGTATTTTTGTAGAGACGGGGTTTCTCCATGTTGGTCAGGCTGTTCTTGAACTTCTGACCTCAGATGATCTGCCCACCTCAGCCTCCCAAAGTGCTGGGATTACAGGCATGAGCCACCATGCCCAGATATATACTATATTTTTTTAGAGCAGTTTTAGGTTCACAGCAGAATTGAATGGAAAGTACAGAGGGTTCCTGTCCTGTCACCACACAATAACCTCCCCTATTATCAACATTCTGCAGCAGAGTGTTACATTTGTTATAATGGAACCTACATTGACACATCATTATCACCCAGAGTCTGTAATTCACTCTAGGGTTCACTCTTGGTGTTGTACATTCTGTGGCTTTGGACAAACGTATAATGCTATGGATTCACCATAATAGTAAACAGAGGCCAGGCGTGGTGGCTCACGCCTGTAATCCCAGCACTTTGGGAGTCCGAGGCGGGCAGATCACGAGGTCAGGAGATCGAGACCATCCTGGCTAACACGGTGAAACCCTGTCTCTACTAAAAATACATTAAAAATTAGCCGGGCATGATGGCGGGCACCTGTAGTCTCAGCTACACAGGAGGCTAAGGCAGGAGAATGGCGTGAACCTGGGAGATGGAGGTTGCAGTGAGCCGAGATCGTGCCACTGCACTCTAGCCTGGGTGACAGAGTGAGACTCTGTCTCAAAAAAAAATAGTAAACAGAGTAGTTTTGTGCAACAGAAAGCCAAACAGTGAAACACCATGTTTCTGCAGTGAAAGAGGTTTATTGTGAGTCAACTGGCAAGGAGACAGAAGGAAACACTCAAATCTATCTCCCTGAGCTGGGGGATGGGGCGGGTTTTATAGTCAGAGGGTAATGAGGTGTGATCTGATTGGATCTTGCAATGAGGTGATGCCAGGGGGTGTGCTCTCACTGGATCCTGCCACAGGGTGATGCCAGGGCTCCATCTGATTGGATCCTGGATCCTGCCATGTTGTGTCAACTTCTTAATTCAGTCCCTGTTCCTCAGTCCAGCACTTAAGTTCCACTCATGTTGCCTGCTTGGTTCATCTGGGCTTGCTCCAGTTATGTGACCTGGGGGTGGTTTATGGCAACTGAGAAACAACTCACAACTTTGTTACTTAAAGGTTGAACCAGATTTATTTGGTGCAGTTATGGTTTCACTGCCCTAAAAGTCTTTTGTGCTCTATCTTTTCATCCCTCCTCCTCCCCAGCCCCAACCCCTGGCAACCACTGATCTTTTTACAGTTTCCATAGCTTAGTCTTTTCCAGACGCCATAGAGTTGGAATCATACAGTATGTAGCCTTTTCAAATTGGCTTTTAAAACTTAGTAATATGCATTTAAGTGTCTTCCATGTTTTTTTCAAGGTTTGGTGGCTCATTTCTTTTTAGCGCTGAATAATATTTCATTGTCTGATGTACCACAGTTTATTCATCCATTCACTTACTGAAGGGCATCTTGGTTGCTTCCAAGTTTTGGCACTTATGAATAAAGCTGCTATAAACATGCATATGCAGGTTTTTGTGTGGACATAAGTTTTCAGTTCATTTGGGTAAATACCAAGGAGTGTGATACTGGAGCATATGGTAAGAGTATGTTTTGTTTTGTGAGAAACTATTAAACTGTCTTCCAAAGTGACTGTACCATTCTGTATTGCACCAGGAATGAATTAGAGTTCCTGTTGCTCCACAACCTTGCCAACATTTGGTGTTGTCAGTGATTTTAAACATGCTAGCAAGTGTGTATTTGTATCTGCTTGTTTTAATTTGTAATTCCCTAATGACATATGTTGACCATCTTTTCATATGCTTATTTGCTGCCCATATATTTTTGGTGAGGTGTCTGTTCAGATCTTCTGCCCATTTTTTAAAGAGGTTGGGATTTCACTCTGTTGCCCAGACTGGATTCAAACTCCTAGGCTCAAGTGGTCCTCCCAACTTAGCCTCCTGAGCAGCTGGGACTATAGCCGCACCATATTGCACCTAGCTTCTTTTGTTCATCTTAAAATCTGGTTGTTCATTTTTTTATTGTTGAGTTTTAAGAGGTTTTTTTGTATATGTTGGATAACAATCTTTTACCAGATTTTTTTTTTTTTTGCAAAATTTTTTTCTGGTCTATGGCTTGTCTTCTTATTCTCTTGAATAATTTATATTTCCCTGGAAAATAATTCCAATTCCTTTGGTGGAATTGTTTTCTCACCTCCTCTGAACCTGCACCACCAGTTCACCTTCTTGGGCATTTACCTACTCTCTATAGACAGCGTGCTAGACTTTCATTGGTTAAGTGCCTAGGTTAGTTCCCTCTTGCCCAACACATGCATAATTTCCTTTGAGAAGCTACTGTTCACCATGATGTAACAACTTCATGGTTTGGGTGGGATTCAAACACATCCAGCATCAGGATGGGCCCAGACTGGGTTAATCCAATCAGTGCAACTCATTCCCCCTGCTGAAGTTTGAAGGCCCATAGTCCCTGTTGTTGACAGTCACCCTGAGATCAAGAGGAAATCAGCTTGAGGATAACATCAATAGAAAAGAGCAGAGCTGAGAGTATGGCAAAAACAGTGAGCTGGAGCCCTGATCAAACCATGCCTGAAGCCTGTGTGATTCTGGAATTTTTGGTTTTTGCCAGCCAATAAATCTGTTTTATTTTATTTTAATGTTTTGGTAACTAAGTAACTTTTTTATTTCAAGAGTCTTAGACATTCATAAAAGATGCAAAGAACTCCTTCATAAGCTATATTCAGATTTCCCAGTTGTTAACATTTTACTGCAATGCTTCATTGTTCCACCTCTCTCTCTCTTTCTCTCTTCCCACCCCCACCCCTTACATAATCCCTAAATACTCCAAGGTGTAGCTCTCCCAACACAAAGATGGTTCCTTACGTTAAAAAGATTCCTCCCAATCAGGAAATTAACATTGATACAAATCTCCCATCCAATCCAGAAATCTCATTCAAATTCCATCAACTCTCCCATAAATGTCTCTTGAGGGCAGGGGTTGGGTCAGGATCTGTTTCAGAACCTCACATTGTGTTTAGTTGCCCTGTCTCCTCGGTCTCCTTCCATCTGGAATAATTCCTCAGCCTTTCCCTTTGTCCTTTGTCTGGAGAGTTTTAGAGAACCGAAGTCGTTCATTCCGTAGGTCAATCTCACCCCCAGACCCCCCAGTGTTCACTCGTACCCAGACTCTGGCTGTCTGGTCTCGAAGGCGGCTACGGAGGCAATGCCACGCCCTCCTCAATGCCTGCTCAGTGCCTCCCCAGGGCGCTTTACGTCCTCCCATCCCATGCCAGGTGATGCTCTCTTTCATCTCCTGGTCACACCGGTGCCTGCCAGGTTTCTCCACAATGAAGTCATCATTTCTCCTCCATATTTGATTAGTATTTTGTAGGAAGATAGTCTGATATTATGCAAATATTCTGTTCCTCATCAAACTTGTGCCCATCAGCCTTATGGCTCCTGCTGATACCAACTACCAGTGTAATGGCTGCCAAATGTGAGTGCTTAATTCTGTCGGTCCTTCTACTTTGTTAGTTGCCTTCTCTTATAAAGAAGACCTTGCCTCCCATTTTGTTCATGCACATATGTATTTGTATCAGTGTGGACTCACGGATGCCTATTTTATTTGGTAGGTTGAACTTTGAACCTACTTTGGTAGGTTGTGGTCACTGGTCCTGGGTGTCATTGCTTCTCAGTTCTCTCAGGGAACATATGCATAAAGCAGAATGCACCTATGCATGTATCTCTGACTGTTTCTATATATATCTGTGCCAATGTATTTAAACACCCAGGAGTTCATCTGACCCTTCCAATGCCATTCCAAGCCCTCACCATTCTTCCCAGCCTTCCCAAATCCCATGTTTCTAAATGCCTCTTCAGACAGTAAGAAAACTGGCTCCCATTATCTTCAGCATGTTTACTTATTTGCTTAATCGATTCACTGTTTGCTCAGGTAACACAACCTTCACAACCTGTCACCTCTGCCCTGGGTCCTCAGAGCTCAGGGAACGCTGAGGCCGAGGCAGGCCCCCTCCCTCCTGCTCAGCTTTCGTAGGTACAGTCGTCTCCATGCTTCTAGGGGAAGGAAAGGGATATGGGAAAGAAGAGAATGACATGAAGGCAGGCCTCCTTTTTTTTTTTTTTTTTTGAGATGGAGTCTCGCTCTGTCGCCCAGGCTGGACTGCAGTGGTGCGATCTCAGGTCACTGCAAGCTCCACCTCCCGGGTTCATGCCATTCTCCTGACTCAGCCTCCCGAGTAGCTGGGACTACAGGCGCCCACCACCACGCCCGGCTAATTTTTTTTTTTAGTAGAGACAGGGTTTCACCATGTCAGCCAGGATCATCTCGATCTCCTGACCTTGTGATCCACCCGCCTTGGCCTCCCAAAGTGCTAGGATTATAGGCGTGAGCCACCACACCCAGCCAGCAGGCCTCCTTTTTACAAAACAATTTTAGGATGGACTTTCTGTTATCGAATAGCCCTTGTATCTGACACTACTGGGACTAGTAACTGGGACATTTTTTTTAAGCTGGCTCAAGTAGGGATTCATAAAACATGGCTTGAAAACCACGCGCATGTGTGTATTCTTTAAATCTTTTATTTAACTTTCAAAATACAGTTGTACCTTTATTTCTTAATATTCTGAAGCAGGGCTAAGGCCTTTTATTTGACGTGGGTCTGTTGTGAAGTTTTTTTGTTTTTTTGAGTTGGAGTCTAGCCCTGTTGCCAGGCTGGAGTACAGTGGCATGATCTCGGCTCACTGCAACCTCCACCTCCTGGGTTCAAGTGATTCTCCCAACTCAGCCTCCTGAGTAGCTGGGATTACAGGCATGCACCGCCACGCCCAGCTAATTTTTGTATTTTTAGTAGAGACGGGGTTTCACCATGTTGGCCAGGCTGGTCTCCATCTCCTGACTTTGTGATCTGCCCACCTCAGCCTCCCAAAGTGCTGGGATTACAGGCGCCAGCCACCGCGCCCCGCCTGTTGTGAAGTTTTATATCATCTTTCATACACAGACCACACTTATTGGACACTGTATACAACTTCCAGTTATATTTCCTTAGCATGATTGTTAAAGATGTTTATAAATTCTCTGAATGCAAAGTTACTCTAAATTTGTACAATGCCTCCCAGCCCAAGCCTATATATCTCTCTTGCCTATACTCAATTTAATGGCAATGGTTTTTACTGACTTGTGTTTATTGAGCTTTTCTAGGGCAATCTAATTTTCATAGAACTAACATTTACTTATCACAATCCTATTTCATTGACCTAAACACTAATTAATTAAATCATATACTTGCAATAATAAACACAATTGGCACAACCAGGCTTGGAGACATACAGCTCCTCAGGTAGTTGGTAATTATAGAACTTAATGGGCAGGAGCAGAAGGATGTTATATTCTAGAGTAGACCAGGACACTTTTTTCTGAGGGTCACGTAGTACATATTTTTGATCTTTGTAGGTCCTGTGGTCTTTATAACAATGACTTCACTCTCACAGTGGTGAGAAAGCAGTCACAGGCCATATGTAACTGCGTCCAAAAAAACCAAATTTGGCCTGTGGGCTAACTAGGGGTGGGAGTTTGATGACCCCTACTCTAGAGAGTGGCCTATCAGCTATGACATTTGGTGTGTCCTGGGCATCCACTGCATGTTTTGGGGGTGGACATGGAGGATATTTGTTGGTTAAGTAGATTTCAGGCAAGATAATTTTTCCTGCCCTGTGCCAGAAAGAATCCTAACTTAAATTGCCCAAATCATCTCTTTGAACTCACAGACCTTCTACTCCCAAATCATAGTCAGCTCCTTGGCATTTTTTCTGAGGACAAGACATATATATATATATATATATATATATATATATATATATATATATGTGTGTGTATATATATATATATATTTTTTTTTTTTGAGACGGAGTCTTGCTCTGTCACCCAGGCTGGAGTGCAGTGGCGCGATCTCGGCTCACTGCAACCTCTGCCTCCCAGGTTCAAGCGATTCTCCTGCCTCAGCCTCCCAAGTAGCTGGGATTACAGGCATGCACCACCATACTCAGCTGATTTTTGTATTTTTAGTAGAGACAGGTTTCGCCTGTTGGCCAGGCTGGTCTTGAACTCCTGACCTCAGGTGATCCACCTGCCTTGGGCTCCCAGAGTGCTGGGATTACAGGCGTGAGCCCCCGTGCCCAGTCCTCTTTTATTTATATTTTAAAAAACCTTTTATGATAGAACATTTCAAAGATATAGAAAAGTAGAGAGAATAGTAAATGAACCCAGTGTAGCCATCTCTCAAGTGAAACAGTCACTAATACATGGCTGATTTTTATCTGTCAGAACAGGGTAGCCTCTTGCTATCCTAGAGGTCTCCTGGTGGCTAAGGAAGGATTGTCCTGGGAGGGCAGCCAGCACAGGCACACTTGAGAATCCTTCACTATCAGGGTAAGGGGCCTGAGAGCCTGGCAGCTAAGAGCAGCTGAACCCCAAGTTCTCAGGGTCTACTGAGCTAATGCGTTTCTCCTCTTTGGGGTGGGGTGCTGTTTGTCTTTCAAGGACTCTCTCACTAAGAGGATTGATATGGTTTGGCCCTGTGTCCTCACCCAAATCTCATCTTGACTTGTAATCCCCACGTGTCGAGTGAGGGAGGTAGTTGGATCATGGGGATGGTTTCCCCCATGCTGTTGTGGTGATAGTGAATGAGTTCTCATGAGATCTGGTGGTTTTATAAGGCAGTTTTCTCGCTCTTGCTCACTTCTCTCTCCTGCCGCCTTGTGAAGAAGGTGCCTGCTTCCCCTTCCACCATGATTGTAAGTTTCCTGAGGCCTCCCCAGCCGTGCAGAACTGTGAGTCAATTAAACCTCCTTTGTTTATAAATTATCCAGTGTTGGGTATTTATTTCTTTATAGCAGTGTGAAAATGGACTCATACAAGGATCAAAAGCTAAACATTTCCAGGTGGACACTTGAAACCATCCACCACCTTTGCCTTCACAAAATTCTTTCCTGCCTTCATTCCTTTTACTCTCTGCAAATATAAAATCTCAAGCAGGCCCAGGCGCAGTGGCTCATGCCTGTAATCTCAGCACTTTGGGAGGCCAAGGCAGGCAGATCACGAAGTCAGGAGTTTGAGACCAGCCTGGCCAGCGTGGTGAAACCCCGTCTCTACTGAAAATACAAAAATTAGCCAGGTGTGGTGGTGCACACCTGTAGTCTTAGCTACTCAGGAGGCTGAGGCAGGTGAACCACTTGAACCCAGAAGGCGGAGGTTGCAGTAAGCCGAGACTGTGCTGCTGCATTCCAGCCTGGGCGACAGAGGGAGACTCTGTCTCAAAAATAACAAAAGCTTCAGTGTGCACCCTGGCCTTTCAAACAAAGATTTCTGAAAAGGCCAAACAGTGCAGTGGTCAAGAGGGGGCCCTTAGAGTCAGAATGCCTGAGTCTAGGTCCCAGCTCTGCCACTGACCAACTGAGGAGAAATCACATAACCCCTTGTGCCTCCATTTCCTCATCTGGGAAATGGGGATGGTAAAAGTTCCTGCCTCAGGGATTTTTGAGAGGATGAAATAAGTTAGATAATACACATGAGGCACCTAGAACAGGCGCCGGCACAGATTCAGCACTCAATAACATTAAAATGAGAAAAAGATACAGAAAGATCCTACCCGTTGGCCACTCATGGTAAAAATGTTTACATCTAAATCTGGACTAACCACTGTCTGTAGAGAGTGGGCTACCGTAAGGACGAGATCTGACCCTTGGCCATACTCTTAACCAGCTTGGTGACCATGGTTAGCCCCAATGCCTTTCAGGGCCTCCCAGCTCCCATCAGCAACAGGAGGTGTTTGAACAACCTGTCCCTTTCACCCTTTTATATTACTTTAGTCAGAAACTTGGAATCTCTTTGCATCAAAGAGACATTCCCACCCCACTGTGGGCCTCCTTAGGCCCTGGGGCTTATTTTTAATTAATCAACCACGACTTCAGGAATGCAAATGCTAACAGGTCAAGCACGGCAATGGGCAGCGGATCTCCCCGGGCCCCCAGCCTGCTGCTCCTCCTGCTGTTCCTCCTCAGGGTGCAGATCTCCACTGACCAGCCACAGGCCTTCTCCAGCTGGCTGACTCAAGGTGGCCGCCCCTGCGGTTCAGCAGACTGCTGGCTGGACAGTTCCCAGGCTCTTACAGGGGCCCTGACAGCTAAGAGGAGGGCGGGCACATGGTCCCCAAGAGAGAGGCAGAGTGGAACATCCCCAATCCTGGGAGCCAGCCCCCTTCACCTGAGTTTCCTCCCTCCCCTTAGACATGAGATCCTAGAACCCCTCAGTCTGGAACCCAAGGACCCTAGAACCTGAGGCCCCATGGGCTCCAGAATCCTGAAGTTAGTCTGCAGGCCCTGGTCCTAAATAAACAAGGGCCTCTTGGCCCTCCCCTGACGGAACTCCTCTGTCTTTGGGGGTACCCATGGAATAAAATGATGGTGCTAGCCACAGGGCAGGTGCTTGGCTGAATACATCCAAGAAGAAGGGGAATGATCAGATGCCAGGAATTATGACAGCCATCGCTGGCCAGGGGCATGAGCCAAGAGGGTAATGATCATGGGCTCCAGTTTTCTCCAGGGGACTACATCTTTAAGGTCTGTGCCAACTCTCCCAGGATGAGTCTGATCTGCAGAAGAACGAGGCACAGAGACCAGAGCTTCTAAATGATGCATTTCTGCAGCCCGGTTTTGTTTCAAGTTGAACCCGGGCCTTCCCCTCGCCCACTCCTGCACCCTTCCCTTTCACATGCTCCTTCCCTGAAACCTGGCCTGACCACCCACCCATCCACCCAGCATGTTCCTGACATCATCTCTGCCTCTTGCAGCTTTAACGCCTTACATAGTGCGGTAGGAGGCAGTTAGGCAGAGTTCACTCCCAGGCTCTGTACATGCTCATGGGTCTCTCGGAGTGACCAGGAAGCATTTGAGGCCCACAGAACAGAGCTCTGTCTTTCACCCCAGGCTCTGAGGCTGAATGGGGGTGGGGCTCAGCCATCCCTCAATGGCTACACAGGATGACGCTCATCAGGTGGCCCTTAAGGGTCAGCCAAGATGAACTGGGAGGATCTCCCTGAATAAAAGTTCAAGACAGTCTTCATGTGCCTGGCTTGGGCACCCTTTAGAAACCACACATCCACCTAGAATCCCCCAGACTGGGCTCTCTCCATGCCCCTGAGTTTTTGAACATGTCATCCCAGCTACCAGTCATTGGCAGCAGCCCACTTAGCACTCGGCTGTTCTCCTCTCTCTCCCAAGGCCCTTTCCATAAAACCGGCATAGTTCTCAGTTTCACCTTAACCCACTGCATTTTCCAGCCAATCAGTATTAGCCCATCAAGCAAACAAACCACATTTGCATTGGGCAAGTGGATTGCTACCCTAGCACAAGGGTCCACTCTTCCCCTCATTCTCTCTACCCCAAAGATGCAGTATCCAGTGGTTCTAAGAGCCACATGCACTTAGACTTGAATTCCGCCGCATGACCTTGGGCTAGCTACATAAATCTTTCTAAGCCTCAGTTTCTTTATCTATAAAATGGGAATAGCAATAGTAATAATCGTTGGGTTTATTAATTGTATGGGTTTATTATAATAACCACAGGAGATAACGTGTAAGATGTAACTTGCACAGTGCTTGGCTCAATGTATTTTATGTATTATTATTTGTATTCAGTTGCTCCTTCTCTTATCCCCAACCAAGTAGTGAAGTAAATAGAACAGCTTAAATTATGCTTCTGGCAGCCTATATTTGTAGAATGATCTATTTCTTAAGTTACACATTAATTCAAGGTTTCATTAAGTAGCGCAATGCCTTAGGCAACAGATTACTTATAAATTGCAGAATATTTAGTGGCTCCTTAGTTTTGCAGTCAGACATTATTAATGGTCCATGACTTAGAATCAGGAAGGAGTCTGAACACACATCCCCACACGCATACATACCTGTGCACACACTGAATGAGAGAGAAAGGTGCTCCCAAAGCTGAAAGCAAATCTCACCATTATTTTTGGAATAAGAAGGATCGAAAAGAAAGAGGATGTAGACCCAGGTTGTCCTTCACCTAAGAATGTAGAATGGCATAGTCTAAGTGTTGTTAATACATCCAGTTTTGCTTAAACCTAGTTACAGCCAAAGCACCATTTCAGGACACTTTTTTGCAAATGTTACGAGCTATCATGGGTAATTTTCTTTGCCAACGTTTCACTTGTTAAAGAAAGTAATAAATTTCTCACAGCGAATTGAATCATTAGGTAATTTGGGTAGGAAGGAGTTCACAGCAATTGAGTACATTCAACAGGATCATTCAGGCCATCACCCATCTTGGTGCTGCTGGTGTGTGTGATTCATCATGGGCAGACTGCTGGAAGACAGTATCAGTGGAAGAGTGTCACAAAGAGATTGTCACACAACCACGTGGAAAATACTTGACGCAGTGCAGCACCTGAGCAGGGGCTTTGAAGATGGCCTAGGTGTTCAAACTGAATCTTGGCTAAAGCTCTTTACACTATGCATGTTTTTTTGTTTGTTTGGTTTTTGGTTTTTTTCACTAAAAGGTCTGGAATGATTAGATTCCAGATGATTAGAGATGGGTTTATTCACGGGCTTCAAGCCCCTGGAAACTCTGTGAGCCTGAAGACCTCACCCCATCACCCTGCATCCTCCAGTACTGCCCCTTACACATGACCAGTGTAGCTCACGCTCCAGCTACCTGCCAGAGAACCAGCAACATAATCTTGTAGGAGCCAGGTCCACCCACAAACCATTCGCTTGCTTGCTTCCAGGTACAGATGCTATTTCCAGCTTCCAAGATAAGGCATATGGAAAAATCCCCAGCCAGAAGGCCTCATTGCATGGCTTTTTGTAGAGCACACAGCTCAGGGTATCTTCCCAGGCTCTGGGGAAACCTGAGAATTTTGATCGCTCTTGCATCAGTTGTGCTCCTGGGTGATTCTTGGCTCACCTTCTTTCTATCTGCTTCTCAGTGATTCCCCAATTCACAGAACTTTACAGCTGGCAGAAACCTTAAATACCATGTGGTCAAATCTCACAGAACTGCAGAAAGACAACAAAAGCTGCAGCTGTGGGCAGCACAGTGACCAGCAAGCAGGGCAGAGGCCATTTCTACCCTTCCTCATCCCAACCTTCTCCACCAGCTCCTGGAATCAATTCCTTCTCCACCACACCCTGTGTCTACCTTTGTGTCTGTGACCAGAGTCAGTAAGAAAGTCTTGAGAGATGTGGTACCCCGTCTATTCCACCTCATCAATGATACTGAACAAATACAGGAAAACCTGGATAAACCAAGTAAGCAGATACTGTTGGTGCTGCAGCTCCTCAGCATATCCGTGACTTTTTCTCTCTGCTTTCTGGGAGGTGGTGGCAAACGACAAATCCAAGCAGATGTTCCTGGCCCATAGCCCCACAATGCATCCAGCTGCACCTCGGCTGGAGCTCTCCCCACCCTGGGATGCCCAGAGAGCCTACCCCTGATGCACCAGCCGGCCCTTCCGTCCAGTGTGTCCCAGAATGCAAAGTGACTGGTGCTAGCTCTCCCCAGCCCTCTGCACCATAGCTGGTTTCCCCTTTTTCATACTGGGAAATAAAACAATGGTAAACAGTTTTGTTCAGAGATGATAATCCCTGATTATTCCCTCAGGGTTGACCAGGGCCTGGGAGTGAACATTTACAGGGGCCCGAGACAGTGGCAGATAGGGTGAGGGCACAAAAGAAGGAAGAAGCCTGGACTGGACATCTGTTAGAAAAATTGAGCTTCTCCTCGGTTTGCCCTGTGAATCTCCAGGCACAGCTTCCACAGGGTCTCAGTTCCACCGACCCTCCACACTGCGGTGCTGGTAGGGCCAGAGAAATGCCTACAAACCAGGTCCTGGCGTCCCCGGGCCTCTCTGTGGAAGTCACCCCCATGGGAATAGATGGCTGTGTGTGAGTTCCCTGGAGGCAGCACCAACTTTACATCCCAAACACCGCCTGTCATGGTCTGGGTACACAGGGCTGCTAGAGAGCACAGGTGAATTCTCCTGCTGGAGATCAGGTGGAGGGTGACAGCTCCTCATCCACAGATGTTGCCCTGCCTGCTGTGGCCCCAGCCCCCCACCCAGCTGCCACCATGACTCCCTCAGGACAGGGAGCCAGTGTTTGCTGAGCCCCTGAGATGCACAGCTGGGGCTGGGGCTTCATGTCCATTGCTCCTGGTGACTGTTCTGTGAGGTAGGTATCATTGCAGCCTCTTATGGAGGAGGAAACAGGGGCTCAGGGGACAGCGGGAGCACTTTCCCAAGATTGCACATGTAGCAGGGCCAAGCTGAGAGAGAGTGTGAGGGGGATTTGTATAAATTTAGAGCTAGAAAGTATCTCAGCCATGCCTACCTTTCAAGGAGGGTTTGCTGTGTTTGAATTTGGGGCAGGCGGCTTAAGAGTGAGAGAAAGTGAGATTAGGATTGACAGAGACAGACAACGAGAGAGAAGAGAGAAGAGAAAGCGGGAGAGAGAGAGAAAGGAGAGCCCGGTGTTGTTGTAAAGCGAGGGCAGTGTGGTGTTGAGATAGCAGGATGATGCCGAGAAGGACACATCCCCAGGTGATGGGCATGCATGGGGAGCTGAAGGATGCTAGCTTCAGAGTCAGATGTCCTGCACTTGACCCAGACTGCGGGAACTTGGACCATTAACTTAACCTCCCTGAGCCTCATTTACTCATCGACAAAACAGAGCTATGAATACCTCAGTCACAGGCTAGTCAGCAAGAGTAACTGACGTAATATACAGGAAGGTGCTCAGCACACAGCCAGTGCTCCATAAATACTTGCTCCTTTCCGGCTGAGCAGAAGAGGCCTGGCTAGCTTCACTTCTCGTGACAACTAGCAAGTGTTAGGACAGTGCCCTTGCCAAGGGTTCCCAGACCAACCCTCCAGGGCTTTTATGCCTCAGACGGCTCGTTTTCATGCCCTGGTTGGAAACTGCTTAGCTGAAGAATGGAATGTTCTGGCCTCACCGATTTGATTTTCAAATCATTTCCCTCTGAGCAATAGCCTCCCCCAAGGGCAGAACCCCAATACTCAGTTACACCCATGGACTCGGCCTAGTGATTTTGGGACACTGAGATCGGAGGGAGGGAAGGGGCTCACCCCACCCTTTCCACACCCTACTCCCAGTATGCGCATTTCTAGAAACCAGGTTAAGAAGCTGTAGATTTGGAGAGATGTCAGGGCAGGCTGAATGGGTGGCTGTAGGGAGAGGGCAGGATTCCTGCTCTGGCAGGGAAGGATGTTGTGTGTGCTGGTGGAGTCTCGGTCCCTATTTCTTACCCCAGTTGGCTATCTCAGGCTTCTGTCCCGGGGGAAAAAAGCTGACTGTGTCAAGCCTCAGGAACTCTCCTTTGACCCTAAACTGCCAACCTGCCTTCTTCTTTCCTGATGATGCCAGCAGAGGGCACCAGGAGCCAGGCAGGAGCTGCGAGATGTCCTGGCCTCAGTGCTGCAGGGATGCTGCCCCCAGCCAGCCTCACCTGCAGACGGAACAGGGAGCCGCCTGGCTGGAGCCATCCCTCAGAGAGTGGTCCCTGCTACCTTGCACAAACCTTCCTCTGAGATCAGAAGCCCTTTCATGGAGGGCAGGTCTCAATTTCCAGTTCTTTTCGGAACAGGAAACAGAGGGACTTGTGTGTATTTATACAAAATTGCAACTGAGAAAGTGGAGGCTCAGAGAGTTTAAGCCACTCGCCTGACACCTTCCAGCTAGTAGGTGACACAACCAGGGTTTGCGCCCTGATCGGCCTGACTTCAGAGCTGCACTACTGTTCTATCTGATTATAAATGGTGCGTCTTAGACGGCAGGCTCACCAGAGAGGGTAGTAGGCCCTTTGAAAGGATGCGCTGGGGCTTGTCTGCCAGCCTGTCCCTAGCCCCTCTCCCAGGCTCCGCCCATGCCCTCCTCTCCAGAGGCCGTCTTATAACCGAAGGTCTGAACCTCCCTGACGATGCCATCCTGCTCCCAGCCCAGAAAGCCTCTTTGAACAGAGTCACCTTCCTCTCCATTCAGAGGCTTCTTAGCTCTGGAAGAAGGAAAAAATGTAAATGATTCCCAGAACATCGTGTGCAATGGAGGCACCGGGTTAATGTTGGAAACCACGGCTCCATGAAACCACAGTTTGATGCTGTGATCCACTGTTCCCCGAGAGCGAACGCTGGGCCACCAGGATGTGGGTGGCAGATGTGACGATCCTGCAGATGGGCTGCCACAGTAGGAAATCCAAGGGCAGCTCTGTCAACGTGCCCCTGGTGCACCCCTGGGCAAGGTTGGGGCCGAGGCTGTGTGCTGGGTCTGAGGTCTTAGGAAGCCCTGTCTTCCTTATGTCTCTCTTCAGGGCACTTTGGGTCTCAGGTGGGTGAAAAATGAGTTGGAGGTGAAAGAAGTTCTCTGGGTAAACCACTTAATTCCTAGACGCAGGGTGTCATGTGGATGCAATGACCATCTCCGTTTTACAGATGGGGAAATGGAGGTTCATAGAGGAGAAGGACTTATTTGAAGTCACACAGGGAGAAGGGTGTGAGTGAGGGGGCCCTGTGGCTTCTAAGCGGCTGCTATTGTTGCTGCCTCCCAGTGTTCACATACTCGGCAGGGACAATAACGAGAGCAACTTTTTCCAACCAAGTCACCATATGAGTTTCCGGTTGTTCATGTGACACATAACCACCAACTCACTAGTTTTAAACAACACACATTTATTATCGTGCAGTTCTTTGGGTCAGAAGTCTGAATGGGATGAAATCAAGGTGTTACTGGAAAAAGGGGTCTCCATCCGGACCCCAAGAGAGGGTTCCTGGATTTTGTGCAGGAAAGGAATTCAAGGTGAGTGGAAAAGTGCAGGGAAAGCAGCAAGTTTATTAGAAACTGCTCCGTCACAAAGTAGAGTGCCCTCAGGAAGCAAGCAGAGGCATGCACCATCTTTGCTTTAAGTTTTTCTTATATAGGGATCTCGTCTCTGTAAAGACTAAACCAAAGATGTGCCTACCTGCCGGTGGGCTGACAGCATGACATTTATTACTCTACTTATTGAAAGAAAGCTATCCTTGACATTTTCCTACGTCAGCACATGAGAGCATAATTATAATTATTTTGAAAACCTATACTGTTAAGGGTATTGGGACATCTGGACTTTCTGTTGCTGGAGGAGTGTGTCCTTGCAGGCACTACCAAGCTGCTTCCTTAGCTGTAAACATCTTAGGACCATGGGTAATGGCTGGCAAGGAATGTGCCTTGCTAGTTTTAAGATAGAGTTGATTTTATTTATATGTATTTATTTTTGAGACAGGATCTCACTCTGTCGCCCCAACTGGAGTGCAGTGGTGCAATCTCGGCTCACTGCAACCTCCATCTCCCAGGCTCAAGCGATTTTCCTGCCTCGGCCTCCAGAGTAGCTGGGATTATAGGCGCATGCCACCACCGACCGACTAATTTTTGTATTTTTAGTAGGGAGGGAGTTTCACCATGTTGACCAGGCTGGTCTTGAACTCCTGACCTCAAGTGATCCACCCACCTCAGCCTCCCAAAGTGCTGGGATTACAGGCGTGAGCCACTGCACCCAACCAAGATGGAGTTGATTTTAAAATGGTGTCACTCTGGCTCTCCTATGCTCCTGCATCCCTAACAAAGGTGCTGGCAGGGCTGGTTCCTCCTGAAGGCTCTGAGGGACAATGCATTTCCTTGGCTCTGGCTGTGCCAGCTTCTAGGGGCAAGAAAGGCCATATCCCTTGGCTCACAGCTCCTTCCTCCATCTTCAAATCCAGCAGCGTGATGTCCTCAACTCCTTCTCTGACCCTCCTGCCTCCCTCTTATAAGGACTCTTGTGATTAGATTGGGCCCACCTGAACAATCCAGGATACCCGCCCCTCTCCAGGTCCTTAATCTAATCACACCTGCAAAGTCCCTTTTGCTCTGCAAAGTAACATATGCCAGGACCTGGGGATTCGGACAGGGATAGCTTTGGGGGCCATTATTCCTGTGGATTAGGAAAAAAGGCCTCAGGCAAGCAACCTGACCACAGGGGCCATCAGAGTCCTCGGAGCTTGGCAAGCTTGGTCTCTCAGGTCGTGGGAAGAGGCAGGGAGACAGCGTGCCAATGCAGGAGCATGCCAGTGCAGGCAGGGGCTGTGGGACTGAGACTGGCTCGTCCACCAAGACCTACCTCCTTCCTTCCTGAGCTGGCTCTGAGTCTCCATTGGCAGCCTCTGGTTAGGTTATCTGGACATAAAGCCCCCACAGCTCCAGGCTCCCTCTCTTCCTTCATCTTCTAGGTGGACGTGTCCCCAACCTGACCTAAGCGTAAGAGTCACGTAGGGTGCTTGCCAGACACTGGTTCCCAGCTCTCCCCTGGAATGAGAATGTGAATGTTAACGTGCGCCCAGAGATTCCCGTGAGCTGAGTTTGGCAGACACTGCAGCAGATCATAGTGTTACTGCATCATTCCTTGCAGCAGGGAGGGCATGGAGAATCCACAGGAAGGCAATGTGGGGGAGCACATCCCCCACCCCTGCGATGGAGTCAGAGGGTTGCATGTGCAGTCCTTGGGCTTGGCCTCTGTGGGCTCCCGGAGTTGATGGAGTCCCGTTCCTGCAGAAATGGAAAGTGTCTGCTTTCCTGTATCTGATGGAAGTAACTTCTTCAAGCAGCTCACTTTTCTCCCTTGCCCAAGAGGGTTACCTGGGCCAGGTGAAGGCAAGGGAGGGAGCATGTTGCATGTGTCGGTACAGAGCCAGGCTACCCATTGCCCTGCAGCACCCTGGAAGCATTAACAAGTCCCCCAAATAGGAAGGGATGGGAGGACTTCAAGTAGGGTGGGAGGACTCTGGAATGGGATGCATGCAGCCTTGCCCCTCTGAACTTCAAGCTCACCTCTGCAGAGCTACAGCGGCTGGGGATCAGTCCCCCAGGAGTGCTCACAGCCATTCGACAGGGCTGAGAAGCAAGGCTTAGAGAGTGAAGGGCTCTGTCACCCAGCCTCAGACTGGTTCTCCAGGCTGAGCTGGACCCACACCACCTCTCCACTCAATGAGCATGGCACTGTGCCCAGACAGAGCTCAGGGGCTACACCTGCACTCCAGGGTCTCTGACACATGAAGCCGTCTGCCCCCTCCAGCCCCCGCACCGAGCATTGACCTTCACAGGGGGCAGCCCCAGGAAGGTTAGGGACACTTCCACCCCAGACGTCTCATTTCATCCTCAATTGTCCCCTCACACTTAGGCAGGACAAGCCTTGAAGGTGCCCCATCTTCCAGGCAGCCCTCCCAGTCCAGCAGCCTGGCTTCTGAGGCCACTACCAGGGTCAGACTTACAGAGGCTTGGGCAGCGCATCCCACATCCCGCTGTCACTGCTGTCTGCAGCCTGCCTCTCCAAACTGAGCACTGAGGCTGCCAGAAAAAGAAGCCATTTGAACTCCAGGAACTCCTGGGAAATCCAGCAGAGACTCGCATTTTTGTCCGTGCACTGCCGCCTGCTGGCCAGCAGGTGTTGAGTTGTGGAGAGGCTGGAGGGAGGAGGGATGGTCCAGGCTGTGGAAGGTTCACCTTCCAGCTCCACCTCTCCTGTGCTCAGGACTAGGACCCAGTCCCTGGGGGTGTGACTGACCTACCACATTTCTCTGCTCCTCCTGTCAAATCCATCTCACATGCTGTGACCTGGTTGAAAAGACTGTTAAAATAACTCACATGGAGGTGTTGGGACTGATGATGACTTTAATTTTATCCTTTACCCAGCCTCTCTGAGAAAAAAAAAATTTGGAATCTAATTAGGGCGAAGTTTACCTCCAGATAAATAACTCTGTAATTGCGGAGTTTCAGGCTGTGCACTGAAACTGTGTTTTGGACAGGCAGGGCTCTTCCTAAGCATCCCTGGATCTCTGACTCGCCCTGACTATAGAGGTCAGTCAGTAGGGCACATATTGTACCTGTCACCGCAGGATGTCATCACAGAATAGAATATTAGAGTTGGCAGTGACCTTAGAGACCCAGCTATTGCACAGATGAATCCAAGAGGGGGAAAGGATTTGCCCACAGGGAACAAACTGGAAACAGAATCTCTTCCCAAAAGGCTTAGGTTGAGGAAAATTCCTGGCTGATGGACATTCTGATAATTTTTTTTTTTTTAGACGGAGTCTTGCTCTGTCGCCCAGGCTGGAGTGCAGTGGTGCAATGTCGGCTCACTGCAACCTCCATCTCCCAGGTTCAAGCGATTCTCCCGTCTCAGCCTCCTGAGTAGCTGGGATTATAGGCACGCACCACCAACCCCAGCTAATTTTTGTATTTTTAGTAGAGACAGGGTTTCACCATGTTGGTCAGGCTGGTCTCAAACTCCTGACCTCATGATCCACCCAACTTGGCCCTGAAAGTGCTGAGATTACAGGTGTGAGCCACTGTGCCTGGCCCATTCTGAGAATTTTAAGGGGAAGCATGATATTGAAATCCCAGAGAACAGCCTTGCGCCCCCTAACCCCACCCCATTATCCCCTATTCCCTCTCAAGGACGATGCAAGGGCTGGGCAGAGGGAGGCATCTTTTGGGCAGAGGGAGCACTCCTGCCTCCTCCAGCTCAGTGTCTGTTCTTCCGTCCATATCTGCCTGTGGGACATGATCCAGCTCACGGCTCTTCTCCAGAGGGGCTGGAGAGGAATTTATTTTCCATCTCTTTATCTCTCTGAGCTACATTTATGGATGATTCCCTCAACTTTTTTTTTTTCAATTTATGAATTCCTTTGCAAATGTGCCTAATTGATGTTTACGCCATTTTTTACTTTTAAAAAGTTTAATAATTATATATTTCATTTTGAGATGTATTTGGTGTCAAATCTGTTAGGTCATCTTGGATACTTTTATGTTCCCTGCATGTGCGTTTAATTTCCCCTTTTATTCCCATAAACATTGAAAACACAACTTTGAATCCTGTTCCTGATAATCCCATAATGTGACATCTTTGGTGGTCTAATTCTGACATCTGCTGCTCCTGCTGACACTTGCTCATGACGGATTGTTTCTCTTGTGCAGGCTCAGTTTTCATGGTGAGCTCATGTTTTGCAGATCTCAATCTGTGGGAATCCTGACAGGCCTGTGCTGAGGGTTAGTCCTCTGGAGAGATCTGTCAGGAGCCGTGGAGTGCTTGTTTCCATCTTGGAAACACATTAAAATATTTCTCAGCTTGGATATTCTTCAGGGAGTGTAAATCCAGACCCAAAATCCATGTGAGGATGGCCTTTCCATTTTCAGGGGGAGGGAAGAGTGAAATCTCTCTCTTCTTTTTCCTCTTCCTTCTCTTCCCCCTTCTCCTCCTCCTTCTCTCTTTCTCTTTTTTTAACCCAAAGATGAAGCCAGGACAGACACACTTTCTTGTTAGCTTCTTTTTCTATGCCACCTTTTTACCAAGAGTTAGCTCTTCAAGGATTCTAGCTTTTCCAAGAGTCTCAGTCCTGACACTCCCTCTTGCCTGCATGGGTCCAGGGCCCTGCCTTCTCTCTTTTGTATGGCTGTTAAAACCAGTGACTATGGGTTTCAGATATTTCCAGGTGCTTCTAGGGCAGCCCACAGCATCAGGGGTCATTTCCCATTCTGGTTTCAGCCTCTTCTTCGGTTTTGGCCTTTGTGAGTTTCCTTACTTTCTTATACATTCAGGTAGTCATTTAAAAGATGTTTGTTTAGTTTCAGTCAACATGTCTAGGTATTTGTAGTGGAGTTTATTTTTTCCCCAGACCATCTAGCCTAGAAGTGGAAGTCCTAATTTTATATTTAAATGTTCAGATGTTTGCCACATGTGAAGAGTTTAACCAACTGTGAAGTTGGAGGGAACACAGCCCACACAGAAGACCATGCTCACTTCCAACACCAATTACAAGTTTAGGGGTTCCCAAGACCACCTCTTCTTATACCAAGTGCAAGGTTGGAGAGACTAGTTCCCCAAACACTCTCAGTTTTGATAACTTGCTAGAAAGACTCACAGAGCTAACTGGAAGCTGTTAGACTCATCCTTTTTGCTTTTTTTTTTTTTTTGAGACAGAGTCTTGCTCTGTTGCCCAGGCTAGAGTACAGTGGTGCGATCTTGGCTCACTGTAACCTCTCTGCCTCCTGGGTTCAAGTGATTCTTCTGCCTCAGCCTCCCAAGTAGCTGGGACTACAGGTGCATGCCACCATGCCCAGCTAATTTTTGTATTTTTAATAGAGACAGGGTTTCACCATATTGGCCAGGCTGGTCTCGAACTCCTGACCTCACGATCTACCCGCCTCGGCCTCCCAAAGTGCTGGGATTACAGGTGTGAGACATCACACCCAGCGAGACTCATCTTATACTTCTGGGTGCAGATGAGCATCAGCCAAGGGAGGATGCCCACAGGGTGTGTCTAGGGACTACCCCATGCACAGCTGCTGTGGTCCTCCCTGTCGGGCCAGCCTCCTGTTCCCAGCATCCATGTGTAGCAGAACATAGGCGTGCTGGCAACCAGGGAGGCTCACATGAGCCTCAGTGTCCAGAGTTTTTCTTGGGCTTCATTGCATAAGCATGGCAGATGGTTCACATGCTGGTCTCCATCTCTAGCCTGCAGCCCCTCTGGGTGTGACTCAAAGCCACCACCTTACATTATTGGACTTCCCGGTTTGACCAGTCCCTACCCGAAATCACATTGTTAGCTATTCAGTGTGACCCACAGCAAACAAAGACACTCCTATCAGGCCTGATAGTCTTAGAGCTTAGGGATTCCCTCCCACAAGCTGAAAGCAAAAACCAGACCTCTTTTTGGACAAGGTGAAATTATTTACTACATATCACAGGAGTTTTTTTGCTTTTTTTATTTGGTTGGCTTTTGTTTTGTTTTGTTTTGAGACAGTCTCTGTCGCCAGACTGGAGTCAGTGGCTCACTACAGCCTTGACCTCCTTGGGCTTGATGGATCCTCTCACCTCAGCCTCCCTAGCAGCTGGGACTATAGGCGCACCACCATGCCCGGCTGATTTTTGCAATTTTGGTAGAGACGTGGTTTCACCATGTTGCCCAGGCTGGTCTCAAACTCCTAGGCTCAAGTGATCCACCTGTCTCAGACTCCCAAAGCGCTGGGATTATATGTGTGAGTCACCACCAGACTATAGTATTTTGTCGAGCTTCTCTATTCTAGAATTCTTCATTTTGATTCACTTCTTTGGTTAAATTAAAAAAAAAATAGAGAAAGGGTATCACTCTACCCCAGGCTGGAGTGCAGTGACACAATCATAGCTCACTGCTGCCTCGAGCTCTCAGGCTCAAGCCATCCTCCCACCTCAGCCTCTCGAGTAGCTGCCACCACAGATGTGCATCCTATGATCAGCAGCCTTTTTTTTTTTTTAAAGAGACGGGGTCTGTGTTGTCCAGGCTGGTTTTCAACTCCTGGCCTCAAGCTGTCCTCCTGCCTCTGCCTCCCAAGTACTGGGATTGCAGGCATAAGCCATTCCCCCAGCCCCTCTCTTCTTTTCCTTTCCAGAGCTCTTCTCGCTCACCTTCCCCCTCTTTGGGATGTAATCTTATATCTCTGCTCCAATCTCTTTCATATCTACTTTAAGCCTCCTCCCCTAAGGAGCCATGTTATCTTTCCTGGTTTTAAATATGAACAACTACGTATCTGATTTCTCCTTTACTCTGTTTCCCAGGGGTCACTGGGAGGTTCCTCTTCTGATGTGGTGTTTACTTGTTTTTGCTCATCCTCCCGTCCTCTAGCTATGGTGCAGCTTTTTTGTTTGTTTGTTGCTTTGTTTTGTTTTGAGACAGGGTCTCACTCTGTCACCCAGGCTGGAGTACAGTGGCACACTTGCAGCTCACTGCAGCCTCGATCTCCCAGGCTCAAGCGATCCTCCCACCTCAACCTCCCGAGTAGCTGGGACTACAGGCATGTGCCACCACACCCAGCTGATTTTTGTATATATATATTTTTTGTAGAGACAGGGTCTTGTCATGTTGCCCAGGCTGGTGTTGAACTCCTGGGCTAGAGTGATTCGACTGCCTCAGCCTCCCAAAGTACTGAGATTCCAGGCATGAGCCACTGTGCCTGGCCTGGTGCAGCATTTTTGAATGGGAAGTGCTCTGGCCCTCTTCACCCTTGAGAACTTTGTAGACCCCATGCCATTGTTAGTGAGATTCCTCCACCTGGACTTGCCTCCCCCGACTTTGAGGCTGGTCACGGAGGATTAACGGGGACACCAGTGCCCTTGCAGACACTGCAGTTGGCCCTCTTGGTCTCTTGGCAGCACTGCTCACGTATGGCCACTGCGCTCTCCTAGTCCTTCCCCCTTCTCTCTGCCTCTCCCCATCCAGCTTCCTCCTCAGAGGGCTACGATCAGGATATAATGAGGGCAAAAGCGAGGCGTGAGCGATGCACTGCTGTTACAGGTAGACAGGCATGAGCGGGGCAGGAGAGGGCTCTCCCCACCCCCCAGGAATGTCGGGTAATCGTTCCACGATGATCACATTGCCTCTCTAAAACTGACAAATTGGCAGCCGGTGCCAGGGAGAGGCCATTTCCTGATGGTCCACACCTGTTGCACTAAAGCATTAATTTAATGTAGACGCTCAGGAGGCAACTTCCCAGGCATGCGCATTAAGAGACAAAATGGCAGAGTGTGAGCTTCTGGGGGCATGCCACCGGAAGAGGGAAGAAAGCCTCAGATAGGCATGTGTATACCTCCCAAGGGAAAGGAGGGCACTGTGCATGCAGGCAGCCCACCCTAAGGGAAGAATCATGGGAAAGGGGCCAGTCTATAAAGTCCTAGGGTCAAGGTTAAAAGTCGCACTTGACCTTGGTGCCTGCTTGGGTCTCTTCCAAGCGCACTTTCTTTTCTCTCCTGTTCTAAAGCCTTTTTTTTTTTTTTTCTTTGAGACAGAGTTTCACTCTTGTTGCCCAGGCTGGAGTGTAATGGTGCAATGTGGGCTCACTGCAACTCCACCTCCCGGGTGCAAACGATTCTCCTGCCTCAGCTTCCCGATTAACTGGGATTACAGGCACTCGCCACCACACCTGGCTAGTTTTTGTATTTTTTTAGTAGAGACGGGGTTTCACCATGTTGGCCAGGCCGGTCTCACACTCCTGACCTTAGGCGATCCGCCTGCCTCGGCCTCCCAAAGTGCTGGGATTACAGGCATGAGCCACTGCACCTGGCCTCTAAAGCCTTTTAAAGTAAACTTCCACTCCTGCTTTGAAACTTGCCTCGGTCTCTTTTTCTGCCTTGTGCCCCTCAGCCGACTTCTTTCTTCTGAGGAGGCAAGAACTGAGGTTGCGGCAGACCTGTACTGGCTGTCTGGACCCTCTATCTGATC
The DNA here is from genome assembly GCF_028878055.3 of Symphalangus syndactylus. Lineage (NCBI taxonomy): Eukaryota > Metazoa > Chordata > Mammalia > Primates > Hylobatidae > Symphalangus > Symphalangus syndactylus. The sequence goes on from NC_072444.2 coordinate 49,916,199, forward strand.
TCTGATTTCTAACGAACTGATTCGTTCTGTCCTCTACTTTTTCCTGCATGTAAACTTCGTATGAGCAATGACCCTGCCGTATACACCCCAGGGCCCATCTCCACGCCTGCTGCAGAGGCCTCCCTGGATATTGCCAAGTGGGCTGATTCAGAGGCAGTTCTGGGGCGGGGAGGTGCCCACCGTGTCCCACTCTGGGCCAGAGCCTGCGCCTGCAGGGATGCGCTCCGGTGGCTTCCTGGAGGTGCCTCCTCACTCAGGCCTCACCGCAGCATCTGGTAGGACCCCCAACACCTCCTTCCCCAGTCTCTGCCCCACCTGCCTTCTCAGCAGGGCTGTCTGCATGGCTCTGCCTGGGCTTCAGGCTCCAGGCTTCTGTCAAGGGGGTGGAGGACCCCTGACTGCAGGATAGACACAGGCAGCTATGGGCAGCTCACTGGTGTTAGGTCGGCTGTTCCCTGAGCCTGGGCCTCTGAAGGCAGCGCTCAAGCCCTCCCCTCCCCTCAGTCTCCCACAGCAGCCTGCACCGGGGCCTCTGGCCTAGACAGCCCCGAGCCTGCGTCATGGAGTGGCATGATGAATGAAGCTACAGCCGGCTGAAATCTGGCTAAGAGTTGGGCTGACTCCAGGAGCCCCTTGAGAGTTCCTGGGGGTGGCCAAAAGTTGCAAACAGCTGCCCAGACATCTGTGGGGGGGCACAGGTAGGCTCAGGGAGGCAGGGGGAGGGAGCCTGACTGGCCGTGGTGTGTGCCATTCCCCCTGCCAGGAGCTCACCGGCTTCACCCAAGCTGGCAGCATTGTGCCGGCAAAGGATGTTCTCGGCTCCGGCCTCTTTCCTCCTCTCCTGGGGAGAGAACATGGATCCTGGAAGGCATTGAGCCGCCTGTGCTCAGCCCCTGCCCATCCCTTCCACCACTTATCTGTCCTGTAGGCATACTGATGTGGCTTTCACAAAATTGGAGGCTCCGAGAGGTAAGTGATGTGCCCACCCCGCACAGCTGGCGGGAGGTGCCGCAGGGCTCCCACCCAGCCTGGTCTCCAGGGCCCTGGCCGCGCTCATCACTCATGCCTCTGTTCCTGTCCTTCACAACTTAGGGCCTGGCCAGCTGGACACCTAGGCCTAGGACTGTGACCCCTCTAGGGGCCCCAAAAGTGTTTTATTTTTTTTCCCTAGAAGGAGTGTCTCTCAGGCTGGAGTGCAGTCGTATGATCTCGGCTCACTGCAACCTCCGCCTCCCAGGTTCAAGCAATTCTCCTGCCTCAACCTCCCAAGTAGCTGGCTCTACAGGCCCTCTCCACCATGCCTGGCTAATTTTTGTATTTTTAGTAGAGACCAGGTTGGCCAGGCTGGTCTCAAACTCCTGACCTCGTGATCGGCCTACCTTGGCCTCCCAAAGTGCTGGGATTACGGATGTGAGCCACCGTGCCTGGCCTAAGTGTTTTAATTTTAATATATTTTAAAATCAAAGGAAAAAAGAATATGACGATGAATATATGCAACTGAGCAGCCTAATTATATTTGTATTTACACCAATACGTCATAAAATGTGATATTTGTTACTTAAAGTTCCTGGAGCCCATGGAGGTGATAATGGGACCCTGATCCCAGTGCCCAAGCCTCACTGAGCCCCTCTTCACTGCCACCACTCCTCCAGCCCACCCTCCCTCAGCCTCAGAATGGGGCTTGTTAGACCTTGGGGTTGCCTGGGCTGTGGGTGCAGCCCTTGGGGCAGCTCACACCTGAGCAGGAAGCAGTTTGGGTTTTGTGATGGGGTCAGCCCTGCCGGGAGCAGCTAGGATAAGTGGAGAGAGATTTGTGGCAGGAGTCCCAGCTTTGGCTTCTTATATGTCCCTCCTCCTCGGGTTTAGGCATGTTCTGGGGTGTTTAAATATGAATGGGTTGTCCCCACCAAGAATCAACTTGCGTAAAGGATGGAGGACTCTTCTGGGAAATAACTGACCCTAAGGGGAGAGAGAGCACCCTGGCCTTGCTTGGTTGGAGAAAAACAGGCTGGGCAGATTGGAGAGGATAGTGGGAGACAACAGCTCCAGGTCACCCGACTCGTGACCCTCCTGTGTGCGCTCATCTGAGAGAGTGGTCAGTGGCGGCCAGTCCTTCCAAGCACCCATGGTGGCTCTGGTACCTCACCCACGCTTGCCCACGCCCTGGAGTGTGGCTTCAGGAGCTGGCATCCCATTGAGTTGCCATGTGATGTGGGCCTGGTGTTGGAAGATGTGGTGCCTTTTTCAGGGGCAGCCCCAGCTCTGGCCAGAACAGCCTACAGAGGTGACCTCTTGGGGGTGGGGGCCGGGACAGACAGATGGACAGATGGATAGGAGGAGGAGGCCCAGATCTGCTGCATCAAGGAGCCTCCTGGGGAGCATGGCACCATTCAGTTTCCCAGGCCCGTTCCAGATCACTGAGCAGAGCCTCAGTGAAGGGCCGGGTGCCCCTCTAAGTGTGGGAAACACTGCTTTGTGCCACCTTACCCATCTTCCCTCTACATCCCTGACCCTGTGGGGAGGGCCCCTGTTCCTCCCATGACTCTGATAACAAAACTGCAGCTCAGGGAAATGAAATGCTGGGTCTAGAGGCCACAATTGGCAAAAGGCAAAATGAGGATGTGACCAGGTCTGGCCAACTCCAAAGTCCATGTACTGCAGGGCACTGGCTGTGCCAGGCTGGGAGAGGGGCATGTGAGCCACGCATTGTTGGTGACTGTGGAGTGGGGCCATTCTGGGGGCTGCCTCAGGCAGGAACCCATGGGGATGCACTCAGGCCACGGGGGACGGGGAGCTACAGCACGCAGATGAACCCTGCTTTGGTGTCGTCAGCCAGCTATGTGACCTTGAGCAGGTAATAACCCTTCCTGAGTCTCGGCTCTCCATCTGTAAAATGGGGGCAATACATCACATGGTTTTGGGGAGAGGAGCTCAAGCCCAGAGCCCAGCTCACTGCCAGCCATCAGAGGGTCGGCGAGCAGTAGCTGACACGCTGGGGAGCAGGACACTCTCTTCTTCAGGACCCTCCTCCTCTACTCTGGCATCTCTTCCTTGCCTTTTATTCATTCCCTTTCCTGAAATCCCTAGTCCTTCTAACCTCATCCAAATCCAAGATGCCTGGAGTGGGGAACAGGGTGGAGGGGGAGCTGAACGTCTCCCCCGACTCTGCCAGTTCCCCCTTCCTTCTGCCCCTCACCTCGTGGCACCAGGTGGGTCAGACCCAGCAGAAACAGGGACCCCTTGAAGAATTCTGAGAAGAAGCCTTAAAGGGGAATTCCCTCGCTCTGATGTCATTTCAGTATTTCCTGGGGGAGCGGCACCCGCTCTTTTTCTGACACCTTCTATAAGAGGCTCAGCCTTCACCCTTGATGAGGGAAAAGGCAAGGCAAGGGCGACTGCCATATGTAGTGCACAGCGCAGTCTAAAATCCTTGTGCACAAAGCCAGTGGCACTTTGGCAGAGTTCCAGTGGGCTTGCTGGAGGAGAAAAGCCCGGGAACTGCATTTGCTTCCCTTGGTCAGAGAGCAGCAGCCCACAGGGTGCATGTTGCTGTGGCTTTCCTCTGTCCTCAGGGATCTGCTGGTTCTACCAAACTGGGCCCTGGAGTCAGGGGCCCTGGGGTCAGGTCTCCGCTTTGACCTTGACCCTGAAGGCAGAATGTCCTGGTAAAGAAGAGCTCCAGGGTCAGCGTCTGATACACCTGGGTTCAAACCCCAGCTCTGTCAGTCACTAGCTGAGTGACCTTGGGCAAACCCCTGAACTACTCTGAACCTCCAAATACCTTCTTCATGGGCTTGTAAGGATGCTTAAATGAGATTTTAAAGCTTCTGGTGGGCCGGGCGCAGTGGCTCACGCCTGTAATCCCAGCACTTTGGGAGGCCGAGGTGGGCAGATCACGAGGTCAGGAGATTGAGACCATCCTGGCTAACACGGTGAAACCCCGTCTCTTCTAAAAATACAAAAAAATTAGCTGGGCGTGGTGGTGGGTGCATGTAGTCCCAGCTACTTGGGAGGCTGAGGCAGGAGAATGACGTGAATCCGGGAGGCGAAGCTTGCAGTGGGCTGAGATTGTGCCACTGCACTCCAGCCCAGGTGACAGAGCGAGACTCCGTCTCAAAAAAAAAAAAAAAAAAAAGCTTCTGGTGCCCAGATGAAGTACAGCTGGTATCCAAGATGCTTTACCCATGTCCCTCCTTCAAAGATCCCCCAATACCCTGCCACCCCCACTAAGGACGGCAGGGTGAGACATTAGGGTTATTTATCCTGGTTGATGCCACCCTCTAGTGGCAGGGCACAGCAACACAAGCCACCACAAACAGGAGCATTTCACCTCCTCCTGGAAGTGTCTGAACAATGGTTTGTGGTCCAAAAAAACCATTATTTCTTACCGGAGTTAGAAATATTATATGCAATACTACATGAAGGAAATAATGTGCTTTCCTTTGAAGGCCCATTTTTAAAACATTTCCAATGCATGCACATTGACTAGTTCTTTTTTTGTTGTTTTCTCTCCTTTTGCCCAGGCTGGAGTGCAGTAAGTGGCACAATCACGGCTCACCGCAGCCTCAGCATCCCAGGCTCTAGGGATTCTCTTGCCTCCCTCCCAAGTGTCTAGGACTACAAGCATGCATACCACGCCCAGCTTATTTTTAAAACTTTTTTTTTTTTTTGTAGAGATGGGAGTCTCACTTTGTTGCCCAGGCTCATCTCAAATTCCTGGCCTCAAGCGACCCTTCCACCTTGACCTCCCAAAGCGAAGGGATTACAGGTGTGAGCCACTGCACCTGGCCAACAAGTTCTTAATATTGATATTTTTTTCCCCAAATATTTCCATGTGAGATTGACTTGCTGTTACACCTCGAATTTCTTACATACTGGAAAACCCAGCAGCTTCCTCTCCACCATTTAGAGCCAACGTGGCCCCCTGGCTAAGTCACTTCATTTCGCTGAGGGTTGATGACAGTCGCAAGAAGGGCGGGGAGGATGGGGATCGGCTCATCCACCATGTGTGGCCATTTTGAAAAGTCTGTTTTGGGCCGTGACCAAGTGCTGAGGCAGCAGCAGTGTGCCCCTTGGCGGTGCCACCGCCCTCATAGCTCACACTGCCCCTTCTCCTCCTGGGGATTTAGAGCTCCCACTCATCATTTGGCTGAAGTGTCAAGGATTTCCTTTCCTGGAGGAAATTAACTTGCACTTTACACTTCACACTTCACACCTATAGAAATTTAATCATCCGCCAATTGTTGGCATGACAGAGAGATGGCTGCCGGCCCCACTCCCATCTATAAAATATGGCCTTCCCTACAAATCTAGGAGGGCTGGAAGAGGGGGGTTTGACCTCAGCAGAGGGTGGCTCCTTCTTTTTTTTTTTTCTTTTTTTTTTTTGAGACGGAGTCTCACTCTGTCACCCAGGCTGGTGTGCAGTGCCACAATCTTGGCTCACTGCAAACTCCCCCTCCTGGATTCAAGTGATTCTTCTGCCTCAGCCTCCTAAGTAGTTGGGATTACAGGCAGGTGCCACCATGCCCGGCTAATTTTTGTATTTTTAGTAGAGATGGGGTTTCACCATATTGGCCAGGCTAGGGTGAGGGCGCATCCTTCTAAGTCTGCCTCTGGATACAAGCCCCAGAGTCAGTCGGTAGGTAGAAACTTACAGCCAGCAGGCATAACCGAGGGAAGAGAAGACTAGCAGCATGCACTGGTGTCCATCAGGCAACCCCAGGTGTCCCCAGTGCCCCTGTGCTTCATCTCAGTGGACTCTGGAGTCAGGCACCTGGGGTCCAACCCTGCTCCACAGTTGGGTAGCTTTGGGCAAGTCACTTAATCGTTTTGTCCTTCAATACAACAATATCAGGGCCAGGCATGGTGGCTCACGCCTGTAATCCCAGCACTTTGGGAGGCTGAGGTGGGTGGATCATTTGAGGTCAGGTGTTCGAGACTAGCTTGGCCAACATGGTGAAACCCCTTCTCTACTAAGAATACAAAAACTAGCTGGGCACTGATGGCACATGCCGGTAATCTCAGCTACTAGGGAGGCTGAGGCAGGACAATCCCTTGAGCCTGGGTGGCGGAGGTTGTGGTGAGTCAAGATCGTGCCACTACACTCCAGTCTGGGTGACAGAGTGAGACCCTGTCTCAAAACAAGAACAAAAACAAAGCAAAAAAAATCAGGTTGTTGAATGTATTAAATGAGTTAATGGAGTTAATGCATTGAACACAGTAAGTGCTCAATAATTGTTAGCATTTCTTTTTTTTTTTTTTTTTTTTTGAGACAGACTTTCACTCTGTTGCCCAGGCTGGAGTGCAATGGCACAATCTCGGCTCACTACAACCTCCGCCTCTTGGGTTCAAGCGATTCTCCTGCCTCAGCCTCCTGAGTACCTGGGATTACAGGTGCACGCCACCATGCCCAGCTAATTTTTTGTATTTTTAGTAGAGATGGGGTTTCACCATGCTGGCCAGGCTGGTCTCGAACTCCTGACCTCATGATCTGCCTGCCTCAGCCTCCCAAAATGCTGGGATTACAGGTGGGAGCCACCATGCCTGGCCAGCATTTCTATTAATTTGATTTCTTCGTCACCATCAGGTCTTCATAATCTGTCTCCAAATAAGTGCTGCCGCCTCCCTGTTGGCCCCTGCCTCCAGCCTCCCTCTTGTCCATTTTGCACTCAGCAACCACAGGATGCTTTCCAAAGGAGCTCTCTGAGAGGCAAACCGGATCCCCTGCCCTACCCTAGGCCTCCAGACTGCCATCCCCCCCGCCCTAGCCTGGCCCCTGCCTCTCCCTGTCTCTCGACCCCTCCCCAAGCTTCCTGTGGGTCCCAGCTCGCCCCTTCCCACCCTGGACCTCTGGCAAGCTTCTCTTTGAACTTCACATTCTCACTTTGGTGTTGCACTTCTGCAGGGAACATCTCCCTGGATCCCCTCTCTTCCAATGGACCTGTGCTATGGTCTGAAAGTTTGTGTCTCCTGGAAATTCACAGTAAGCGCTCAATAATTGTTAAGAACTAACTAATAAATGTTGAGAACTAACCCCCAAGACAATGGTATGAGGAGGTGGGGCCCTGGGGAGGTGATGAGGTCATGAGAGATCCACCCTCCTGAGTGGGATTTGTGTCATTATAATAGAGGCCCCAGAGGCCGCCTTGTCCTTTCCACTTCATGGGACACAGCAAGAAGGAGTCATCTGTGAACCAGGAAGCAGGCCCTCACCAAACCTGCTGCCATCTTGATTTTGGACTTCCAGCTTCCAGAGCTGTAATGAAGAAACTTCTGTTGTTTATAAGACACCCGGTCTATGGCGTTTTGTTCTAGCAGCTGAACAGACTAAGACAAACTGTGTGCCTTAAGTGTGATTGTGTTACTGCTCAGGTCACCCGGCATGTGGGGCAGTCGTGAGTGAAGGTTCTGTCTCCTCTACTGGCAGGTGAGCTCCCCGGAGACAGGACCAAGGTCTGCCTTCATCCTGGGGTTTGCAGGGCAGAGGTCCAGATCCCGCAAAGGTGATGTGCTCAGGAAGCCACAGCAGAGCCCCAGATGCACCATGTGAGTCACGCTGGTGCCACAGGCTTGAACTCAGCTGGACACAAACAGCCTGGGGGGTGTGGAAGTGTGCATTACCTCTGTGCTGTTCTTACTTGGGGCAGTGTCTCCAATATCCCTTTCCCATTCAGCAACTATGCAACACCTGACTTCAGAAACAGATGTCTAGAGCCCTGCCTGAGGGAGCCAGGACCAGCTTGCCTGGTGGATCTGTGCACTGGGGACCCGTTTGGGCTCTAGCGCAGCACGTGCTGTAGAGCCAAGCACACATGAGGTGCACTGCCCTGCAGACCACAAATGCAGCCCCAGCTCACCATTGGCATATGCCCGCAGTCAGAACTCTTTATGCAGCACTCCAGCCTCGCGTTCTCTGCCACACCCATTGCCCCACTCACCCGGCCCTCTCCACTCACTGCAGCTGCCCAGCATCCTCATCCCTCTCCTAAGCCAAGTGCCTTCCTCCCCACATCCAATATCTTTGCCTGGAATGAGTTTTCCTTGCCCAACTCTCTACCTATCCCTAAGGCCCAAGTAAGGGGAGAGGGAGAGGAAGTAGGGGGTGGGGGAGTGTTAGATAGTATTGATGACCTACGTTCCAACCCCTCAAGAGGCACTTGACATCTGGTCCCTCAAGGACTCTACTCTGTGGGACATTCCTTGGCTAAATTTGTCCCCTAGACTAATTTCTCCCCCACATGCAGATCCACCAGTCAGGCTTCCCCCATTACCTCCAGGCACCCCTGGAGAAATTTGTCCCCACCCACCCGTCCCCAAGACTTGAGTCTTATTCACCAGTGATCAGTGACTCACTTTAAACCACCGCTATCCGAGATACAGGATGCCAGCAATCGATGTCATTTTAAATTTTCTAGGAGCCATATTTTTAAAAGGAAAAAGAAACTGATTATTCAACAAAGAATATCCAAAAATGATCATTTAGACGTGCATTTAACATAAACACTTATTAATGTGGTCCTTTACTTGTATTTATACTGTCTTTGAAATGCAGTGCATATTTTACACTTTGAGCTTATCTCCATGTGAACCAGCCATTGTTGGCTGCACCTGGTCAGTGGCCACCGTCTGGAACAGTGCAGGTCTAGACTTTCTGTAATTCCCCTGGATGCAGGGCACCACGTTCATGTGGGAAGTCTCAGGTTCCTCCTCAGTAGAAGGGTGATGGCAGCGTGCCTACATCATAGGGCTGTTTGGGGCAATATAAGTGTTCCACGAATGCTGGCTGCTGGTGGGCATGCGTGTCTGTATGCTCACACTGGGGTGTGTGTTAAGCATTGCCCTTGTCAGGTGAACTACTTTCAGACCGAATTTCCCTTGCTTATTCACTCAAGAGAGTATTGCACATCTAGGACATGTCAGGTGCTATTCTACGTGTTGGGTCACAGTGAACAAGATGGACACACTCCTCGCCAGGAGCGGGCATAACACTGCAAGTTTGTAAGCCTAGAGATTCTGCTCAGCCCCCTCCCTGCACAGCTGCCCTCAGGGTTTCCAGAAGTTCTCACCTCGGCCACCTCCTTTCTGGATGTAATGTGGAGGAACGTACACTAGGTGGCGCTATTTGGCCACATTCAGCTTTCAGCTCCCAGCTCTCGTCCGTCAGATCCCAGACCTTCAAACTGCCAGAGCTCCAGATTTCCCAAGACCACCAAGACTGAGACTCCAGACTCTCCCCAAATTCCTGTCTCCTAGACTCCTCATCTCCCAATTCTGCACCCCCCCACCCTGTGACTTTCCATATGCTAGATTTCTAAGTTCTCAAACCATCCCAGAGTCCCAGAGCCTTAAGACTGAATTCCAGAAAGCCCCAGACTCCATAACCTCCAAGCCTCCAAAACTCTCAGAACCAGATCCCCCAGGCCCCAGCACCTCCAGCTTCCCAAACCCTAGTTCTTGGACCCCAAACCGTTTATCCTTCCTACCCTCCAGACCCTCAGACCCCTAGACTCTACAAACCCCTACAAACTGCCCCCAGTCTTCAGACCCTTCTAGACTCTTTACACTACTAGGAACCATCACAGCCCTGAAGCCCCCCCAATGTCCTAGACTCCTGGACTCTGCACACAGATACAGATCCTCAGGCATCAGGCCTCCCCAGACCCCTCAGATCCCCCAGATCCCCCCATCCCAAGATCCGGGACTCAAGACTCTCTCTACTTCCCAAAAGAGTAGAGCTTAGTGAGGAGAGAGTGGGCGCTGATCACCCTCTGAAATGGAGAACGGGGCCCCTGCCTCCACTTGGCAAGGTCCCAGACACCGAAGCTCATGAATGCCACAGCTGTGAGGGACCCCTATCTTGCACAGATAAACAAATCCAGGCCCAGAGAAGGCAAAGCCCTCAGCATGTGAGTAGCTGAAATCCAGACCTGTGATTCCTGGGCTCACAGTAAATGCTCAACGAACGCTGGCCATGATCAGTGCATTGCTATTACCCACGCACTAAAGCACCTGTGGCCTAGCATCAGCCCAGGCTGACCTCTCGGAGGCCCGATGTGGGACCATTCTATCTTCCGGGGACTGAACGATCAGAACACCACCCAATTTAGCAACATCCGCAAATTTAATTAACAATCTGTTTATCTTCCTGGCTGAGCGATTAATAAAGGCGTCAGGCAGAACAAGGCCCTACACAGCTCCCTGCAGTGCACTGAAAATGCCCCTCCTTCTGCTCAAGGGGCCTGGCCATTTATCAGAGGTATGGGGAGGGACGGGCTTGCAGGGACCAGAATGCAAAGGGGGGGGGGGGAACAGGGAGTTTCCTGGACTCACCACCCAGGCATCTTGCCCTTGTTCAGCCACGCAGCCAGTGAGCACCCAACCCCTACCGCATGTGCCTGGCACCGTGCTGCAGAGACGTTCAGCAAACACAGCACGTGGTTAATTGTCCCACCAGAGCTGTAACCAGTAGCAGGGAAAATTCAAAGTGCAAACTGAAGCGGTCTGTTTCTTTACCAGAATTAATCAGACAGACCACTCACCAACCATGACCAGTCAGGCCGCCATCCCCAGGACAGTGAATTGTGACCTGTGGACCTGCTGCATTCGGAGCCGGACACACATTCAATGAGGAGCCACAGGAAGCTGCGGCCTCCGCTGTCAGTGGTGGCATCTTGTCAGTCCCTACACATTGGAACTTTGCAGCTACAATCACCCTAAAATCTAATAGATTCTGTTTTTTTCTAGAAGCGTCTGAAATGACAGGAATAGATCCTGTGCAGCCGCGGCTGGCTGCAGTCAACATTGCTCATGATCAGACTAGGGCGGTATCTGGGCATTCTGTCTCTGTAGCTTAAGGAAGGGTCTCCTAGACATGTAAAGATGGAAACAGACTCACCCAGCCCAACACACGCCTCTTGCAGGAAACAGGGGCATCTGGAGGTGAGTTGGGGCTTGTCCAAGTTTACCTGGTGACTTCGAAGTGCAGTCGCATCTAAATGTCACCCTAGATGCTCACTCTGGAACGAAACGCTACCCTTGAGCCTCATGATAATGCCCTACCTCCGCCCTGACCCCAAGCCTGGGCTGTGCTCTAGGCCTCGGCTGCTCACCCTGACACATGTACATCCTGGGGAGCCAGGGTGTGCCTGAGCAGGTGGGACACCGGAACATATGCTCAGCCTGATTGACGGAAAAAAATCCCAAGACGCCCCCATAGTGTTCTGGGAGACTTTTCCTCATCTTCACTCTGCCCGCAAAGGCACGGCAGCCTCTTCTTTCTCCAAACTCTCAGGCTGATGCCTTTGCTTTCGAGTACACTGGAGAAAGAGCAATCCGAGCAAATATGTCCATGGAGGGGCCACGTCTTCCCTGCTGTTGGGATGGACAGACTGTCCAGGCTCCCTTCCAAGGCCCCGCCTGCACTCTAGCCCATCCCATGATCTGCCATGCCCCTGGTTTCCCTCCCATCCCCACAGCGCCGCCTTGACCTCCTTGATTTGTTCTTCCCATCTCTCTATCTTAAGAGGGTTCTCAGGGCTCCATCCAAACACCTCTTCTCTTTTCTGCCCTTAGGTGAACTCATCCAGGCCATGGCTTTTCATGTTGTCCATAAGCAGGTGGTTCCCAAGTGTATGTTTCCAGCTCGGCAGCTCCCTGAGCTACAGGTTGGTAACTATGCATCCTTCTGTGATTGGATGTTTATATAAGACCTCAACTTTAATGGGGTCCCCAAACAAACTCTTGATGCTCCCGATTCCTCCTCAACCTGCTGTCTCCCATGTCTGTCTGCTGCATGACCAGTTCCACGTGGCCTTGGCCAACCTCACACAGCTGGGGTGGACAGCACCTTGCACCTGGCCCATGTGGGGTATGGTAAAACTGTTCAGCACCCACGCCTGTGTCTCTGGAAGTGTGGGGCCACACCACGGGGCCACCCTCGAGCGGCAGGGGCAGAAGCAGCTGGGCAAAACTCCCTCCTTCATCCCCAGGCCGATGGTTCTGAGATGCATCCCAGACTCTGGAAGATCTCCCCCAGCTTTCTTCCCTGATGCCTGTGTCAGGCTTTCTTCTCTGGGGAACTCAAGCTAAGACCCAAGGAGATGGCCGCTTAGACTTCCCTTCAAGAAAGGACTGATGCCCAGCTGTGAGCAGGGGTCCAGCTGTTGGCTTTGCCTGTTTCCGAGCTGAAGGCACACTATTCTGGGGTGGCCCCAGCAAGGACTGAGCAGGGCAATGATCCCCATCCTGGCCCCTTCCGCGGCCGCAGGCCTCTTGAGATGGAACGGGCGGGCTTTGCTCCGGCGCCCTCTGCTGGCGGGTGCAGGTTGTGCAGGGAGGATGCATCAGGATGGCCGGCCCCGCCCACCTTGCTTCTTCCCTCTCGTCTTACAGGTGGTGCTCCCCGATACGCTATTGCACCCCTCACTCCCTCTCAGCGTCTGCTTCCCAGACAATCCCACCTGAGACATAGTTTGATAAGGAGTTGGAGAATGAGGATGCCAGTGAACTGGACTGAGTGGGGAGAGAGTTCAGACTTGGGGAGGGGGGGCGGTCACCTGAAGACAATGTTTAAATATTTAATGCCCCAATATTATTATTGGGCTCCTGCTCTGCTGTGTCCCAGGACAGATGGAAGCCAGACTGTGACCACCTGGGATTTGGGGATCTTGAAGAGACGCCAGGGGACTGCTTGGGTAGGGCTGGGGCTGGAGGCTCCACACCTGAACGAGCCAAGAGTCTGAGCCAGCGAAGTTAAGAGGCAGCATCTGACCCTGCCTGACAGTGCAGGTCACTCTTCCCGTCTCCTAGAATAAGCAGACGCTCCGATGGGACAAGCCCCACTGGCAGGGGTGGACTTGGAGCCATCTTTCCAGGTGGAATACTGTGTATCTTAAATGAGGTGGCCCCTGGATTGAATGCTCATCTCTGCCTCTCCAGACCTGCCTTACAGCAGGTGGTCATCCCGGGCTGCCAGGGCTCCCTGGGCTGGCGCAGAGCCTGTCACGGGATGCAGGGAGCTCATGGGCCTCCTAGCAATCAACTCAACTCAGTGTGCACTCACTAGATGCTAGCCATGTGCCAGCAGGCACGGGGCATGGCAGGGAAGAAAACAGCTCCTGTGCCAAGGAGCCCTAGGTCCTGGGAAGAGGGGTGACAAATCCACAAACACATACATTCTTTGTCACACCCAAGAGAGGTGCCAGATCCAGGAATCACGAAGGCACCAAGGAGGTCTGAGGGCTTCCCTGAGGAGGCGATGCGCCCTGAGTCCTGAAGGGCTGGGGAGCCAACCACGGGAGGTGGGAGGGAAGGCTCCAAGCAGGGGCACTAGGATTCCCCAAGCCCAGAGGAGGGAATAGCAGGTGTGTGGCTGTGATGGGGCAGGGAGGGCCCCAGGGCAGGGGAAACAGGAGGCAGGGTTTAGACTGGGTGGTAGGTGGGAGTGGTGCCCGGGACCCCAGGAAAGGCTGCAGCCAGGAAGGCTCTGGATTTGTGCCCGAGGCTCCTGCTAGCAGCTGACGGAATGGAGAGGGCAAGGAGGCGGGCAGGGAGGCGAGCTGGCAAACGCCAAGCTGGGCAGAGGCAGAGGCAAAGGAGAGGAGAGAAACTGAGGGGGCAGGGTTGGCAAGAGATGGGGAGGACTGGGTGGGTGCCAGGAGATGGGGGGAGAGCAGCCATGCCTCCCCTCCCGGCTGGGGTTTTTTCATGCTGGAGTTGGAGTTGGGGCAACTTTTGTCCTCTCTGCTCCTTGATCCAGGGCAAAGCAGGGGGGCGGGGGCGGTGAAAACAAGACCTAGCCCCTCTCAGTTTTAGAATCAGCCACTATCTTTTCTGGTTAGAAATCGATGGCGGGAAGCCGCTGGGAGAAGTAAGATTTAGCCTCCCAAACAGGCGGCAGGGAAGGAAGGGACCAGAAGTGCTCCCAGCAGCTCATTTGCATTTCAAACAGCCCGTTTGTTTTATCTCCTAATTAGCATACTCACCCTCAGCTGAAAACGAGTCCATTAAAGGAGACTCTGCTCCAGGCTCAGCTTCCACCTTTAAATATTTTTAAAGTGCATGATTAATACACTTGCTTAGGGTCTACGTGGACTGTTCTGGGGGGTCAGGGGGCAGATAAATGAAAGAGAATGGCTGCACTCAGCATTGACTGGCTGATTAATCACTGCCTCTTTTCTACAAATCATGGCAGATGGCAGAAGCTGGCTGCAGGCCCTCATGGGGAATGAGGTACCACAGGCAGGATGAACAGGGGTTGGGGGAGACCCCGAAAGGCCCCAGTTGTGTCGTGTTTCCTTGGCCCTACTGACCTCATTGTCCACCCCACCCCCTGCACTTCGTGGCAATTCCCAAGTTCAAGAGCAGCGGTGTAGCTGCTAGAAGACACAGGAAATCTCATTTTTCTCTTGGATTTTTTAGGACCTAGATAACGACACTGTCAATTTTGGGAATGGTCAACTTTGGGGTGGGGAGAGTCAGGTCCAGTGCAATACTTGTATATATTTTATCTTCAGTTCTCCCAACAACCCCATTTTCTAGACAGGAATTGTGAGGCTTGGCAAGGTCAAGGCCTCGCCTGAGATTCAAGGCAGACACAGGTATTGTTCCCAGCTAGTCCCACCCAAAGCCTGCTCCTCGAAAGCCTCCCTTTTGCCCTCCCCAGGGGAGCATCATCAGCCCAAGGCCCAGAAGTGAAGGCCCTGGAGCTGACACAGCTGCCCCCTCCCCGGGACCTCAGCCCTCCCCATCCCTGGGGGCCACTGCAGTCTTCCCCAGGTACGGGGACACATTCTCCCCATCAGGCCTGCGTGGCTATTGCCCACCTCACCATGCATATTCAATGGTGTTTTTGTCTCTTGACTTGTCTTTCCCAGGAGATGATGGATTTCCTGGAGGCAGGAAGTGTGGCCACCACCGGGAGTAGCCCCAGGACCCGGCATGGGTCAGGCTCTGGGGTGGTGTGACAGATGTGTGTCCGGTCAGCCTAGCTGAGCTGAACTGCACAGGCTTGGGTTATCTGGGGCCCCAGGGGAGGGTCTGCATACAATGCTGGGGCAGAGGGAGCAGCAGTCATGTCTTCCTTTTACACTCAGAAGGCGAGAGGGGCCGGTGCCTCCCAGCACACAGGGGACTCACAGGTGCTGCTGATTTCAGGAGATGGATTTGGTGTCCAGGCAGCTGCGGCATAGCTCTTCCGGCCCAGCCAGAGCCTCCTGTGGCCTTCCTGACTCCCAGGCCAGGTATATGCTTAGTTCATGAAGGTGCCGGCTTCTCCCACGGGGTGCCCATCCTCGAAGGTTGAGGCTCAGAGCAGAGGACAGATTGACGTGGGGTCCGCTACTTCCTGGTGGGAGTTCCAGCTCAGCCTGTCAGGTTCTGTGTGTCCTCCTACCCCACTTCATGGTCATCCCCTCTTCCCCACGCCCACCCTGCCAGCTCCACGCACCAGAGAAGCAGCAGCTGCCTTACACCGGGTGGCCAGCCCCCCAAGGTTTCACAAGGCCAAGTCCCTGTAATAGGTCATGTGTGTGTGTGTGTCTGTGTGTGTGTGTGTGTGTCTGTGTGTGTCTGGGTGTGTGTGTGTCTGTGTGTCTGCATGTGTGTCTGTGTGTGTCTGTGTCTGTGTGTGTGTGTCTCTGTGTGTTTGTGTCTGTGTGTTTGTGTCCGTGTGTGTGTCCGTGTGGTGCGTGTCTGTGTGTGTGTATGTCTGTGTATGTGTCTGTGTGTGTCTGCATGTGTGTCTCTGTGTGTGTGTTTGTGTCTATGTGTGTGTGTCTATGTGTGTCTGTGTCTATGTGTGTCTGTGTGTCTGTGTCTGTGTGTGCGTGTGTGTGTCTCTGTGTGTGTTTGTGTCTGTGTGTGTGTCTATGTGTGTCTGTGTGTGTGTCTGCGTGTTTGTGTGTGTGTCTGTGTGTGTCTGTGTGTGTGTCTACATGTGTCTGTGTGTCTGTGTCTGTGTGTGCGTGTGTGTGTCTCTGTGTGTGTTTGTGTCTGTGTGTGTGTCTATGTGTGTCTGTGTGTGTGTCTGCGTGTTTGTGTGTGTGTCTGTGTGCGTCTGTGTGTGTGTGTGCATGCGCATGTCCTCTCGCGTCCCAATGTTCCACTTCTCTGAACTCTGACTGGTGCAGGTGGCAGAGCCTGTAGGAATGGAACGGGAGGAGATGGGAAACCCTTGCGGGATGGGAGCTGTCTAGTCGGGTTCTGCAGACTATGTGGGAAAGTGGAGCCCAGTGATCCTGGCAGAGGGAACAGCATGTGCAAAGACCAGGGGGTAGTGGGGCACAGTGCCTGAGAAGCCGTGAGTTCCTGTCCCACCCAGAAGAGAAAAGGTCTGCAGAGGAAGCAGCGGCTGCCTGGGTGGAGCCTAGCCCAGCCATGGGCAGTGGGAGCCAGGCCGGGCTTTCCTGCAGGAGGCACCACATGGTTGCTGCAGATGAGAGAGGGTGATGCCCCCGGGAACTCCAGGCTGGCAGGGGTTAGGGACGGAATTGACGTGGGCTGTACGGCGTTGACCTAGTTCCTTGATGGGCATACTATCAGGCGGGAGCGGCCTGTCGCTTAGGATACAATGACTGGGCTGTAGTAGTCATGCTCTTGATCGAGTTAAAAAGTGGCTGCTGGTATCACTGGCCCCCACCGAGTCAGGGAAGCCCTGCTCCCATCACTCTGGAGAGCTGTGTATTTTCCCAAACTCCAAGCATTGGTGCTGAGACCGCCCCCTCCCAAAAAAAAGCCAGAGAAGGGTAGCTGGGCTTCCCCCAACTCCAAGGGGTTGAGCTAGTGACCCTCCAGGAGTCTCAGAAGACCCCCATTGTGCATTCAGGGAAATGGGAGCCCAGAGAGAGGATGGGCCCTGCCTGAGGTCACCCAGTGAGTTGCAAGAGCCGGTGAGAGCCCAGGTCTCCAGATGCCTGCCCAGCAGCAGTGCCAGGGGAAGGGGACGTGGGGCCAAGGCCTCACTTTTGCAGAGATCAGGAGCAAGTGGTACCTGGGAGAGACTACCCACAGGGGAGCACCTTCTCTGAGCTCCAAGGAGCCACGGGCCCTGAGCCTGTCTCCCTCTCTTGGGAACTCACCACCTTGAAAGAGATGGACCCAGAGGTAAATGACAAGATGACACCATAAATGCCACAACGCAGGCACTGGAGGAGAGCAGGGGAGGCAGCCACCAATCCTCCCTCATAAGTGTTCAAATTCCACTCATTCCTTCATGCAGTAACTAGCTACTGAGCACCTAGGATGTGCGGGGCTGGATGGGGCTGGGAACACAGAGCTGAACAAGACAGCCCCCCTGCCCTCATCTTGGAGCTTGGCATCCTAGCACATGCTAATATATAGTATTCGCACACGGTGTAATGTGATGCTGGTAATAACTTCCATAAAGGTCCCTCACAGCAGTCTGAGAGGGCGGAGTGGTGGGGACCAGGGACCCTTGGCCCAGGAAGACAAGGACAGCCTCTTAAAGCAGTTGCCATTTGAGTCGAGAACTAAAGGCTGAGAAGGAGGAGGCATGTGGACATTTGGAAGCAGACTTTTTTAGGGAAAGAAAACAGCGAATGCAAAGGCCCTCGGGTGGGATGAGCTCAATGCTTTGGAAAGAAGGCCCAGTCGGCTAAAGCGGAAGGAGCAGAGGAGGCCCTAAAAGGTGACCTGGGGACATAGGTGGGTTGGACTGCAGAGCCCCGTGGCCATGGGGACATGTCTGATGTACATTCCAGGGAGCTCCTCTGGCCACTGTAGGACAATGGGCTGTGCACCTGCCTGGTGCTGATGGGCACCAGGGCTCTGTTCCATGTTTGGGTACTCAGTTGGAAACCCAAAATTTCTGAGGTGTTACAACCTGGGGCGCCTGTGCCTTCAGCCTGTCTAGCAGTGTGGCCTGGGCAAGGCCCTTCCCAGAGCCCAGTCTCTGTCAGGCTGGAGGGTGGGTGATCCAGCCACACAGTCACAGTAACAGCCTGTTCCCTCCGGAAATGGCCTCTGTGACCAGGGACAAGCCGCTTTCCCCGCTGTGTGAAGTGCTGAGGCTGGATGATCGGCAGGAAATGGGCGGGCGAGGGCTTTGACGCCTCTGGGCTGGAACCCCTGGGCTGTCTTGGGGAAGCCCTGAGGGAAGGGGAGGGGAGGTGGTGCTGGGACTGGGACCCCTCCTCTCCCCTCTGCCCTATGCCGGCAGTCGGCGCCGGGCACCACTGCCCTTCTCTCACCAGGGGGCGCTGGTGGGCTTTTCACTCTGTTTTCCTACCTCTCCTCATCCTTTTTTTTTTTTCCAATTAAAAATCATCCTTGTAGGGTCCATTTTCAAACAGATTTTGGAACAGTCTCTTTGAGAAATCAAATGCACTTTTTTTTTTGAGACAGGGTCTTTCTCTGTCACCCACGCTGGAGTGTGTGACGTTTGCTTACTGCACCCTCAACCTCTGGGCTCAAACAATCTTCCCACCTCAGCCTCCCGAGTAGCTTGCACTGCACCACTGTACCCAACTGGTTTTTTGTGTTTTTTTATAGAGACAGGGTCTTGCTTTGTTGCCCAGGCTGGTCTCAAACTCCCGGGCTCAAGTCATCCCGCCACCTCAGTCCCCCAAAGTGCTGGAATTACAGGCGTGACCAATGTACTGTTAACTCTGGGATTCAGAACTAACTCAGGAGTCCAGGAAGGTTCCAGCCACCCAGCTGAAGGCCAGGCCTGGGTCTCACCCGGTAGCCAGATCCTGGCAGGGGGTGGGTGCAGGGGCGGTTCTGGGATCCCTGTGGTCTGGGCCTGCAATGCTGACTTCTGACATTTGTTGGTTTTTTTTTTTTTGAGACGGAGTCTTGCTTTGTCAACCAGGCTGGAGTGCAGTGGCACGATTTCGGCTCACTGCAACCTCTGTCTCCTGGGTTCAAGCAATTCTCCTGCCTCAGCCTCCTAAGTAGCTGTGATTACAGGCGCCTGCCACCAGGCCCGGCTCATTTTTTATTTTTAATAGCGATGGAGTTTCACCGTGTTGGCCAGGCTGGTCTCGAACTCCTGACCTCAAGTGATCCACCCACCTTGGCCTCCCAAGGTGCTGGGATTATAGGCGTGAGCCACCGTGCCTGGCCTGACATTTGTTGGTTTTAATAAGCATGAAAGGAATTCCAGGGCACCTGTCCTCCACCCTGCCCAATTGGCTGGCCTTGAACCCCAGCGGAGCCAGAGTTGGACAGTATTTTCCGTGAAAGGTTTCCTGAGTTTCGGGGACACATTGGGCTAGTCTCAGGAGTAGGGGACAGAATGGGGTGCGAGGCGGGGGCAGGGTGCCTTCCTCATTCTACTTCCTGCTCGGAAATATTTTAGGGACTTGCTATTTTAGTAAAGGCATTAATTGGGCACATATTTACCATCCTGCTGTTTTTAATCACAATGTCTGTGAATTTCCCTCAGTGTGAGGCCCAGACTTCGATTTCCTGTCCCTTCAATGCTTGCAGAAGAGGGAATATTCCAGCACAGGTGCAGGATCCATGCTAACTAAAACATAGTTATCCACCACCATGGAACCACAGACAGGGCACAAGGACAGGGGCAGCTGAGGGTGGGTTCCTGATTCCCAGCGTGGGATGGGCGTACCCCACCCCCTCCACCAAGGCATGGGACTGTGTTTGCAGCTGACAGTATGGTCATACGAAGGAGTTTTGCAAATGACCTTGGCCCTGGAGGCGCAATGACTGAATGAAGCTTGAACTTCATCACTGAACTCTGCAGGACCTGCAGGAACAAGTTGGAAGCTCAGTTTCCTCATCTGCAAAATGGGGGAATAATAGTGAGATGACGGTGAATGTTAAATGACATCGCCCATTGTTATCAGGGTTTTGGCTGTCACCATTCATCGAGTACCTCCCTCCTGTCCACTAATGCTTTACACACCCCGAGAGAAGCTCCTGTGGATTAGAGGTGTTAAGGGAGCCGCCTAGGATGGCACAGCTTGGCAGAAGGGTGGAGCCAGGGTCCACCTGGGTCTGTAGAATTCCTCTGCTCTCCTTGGCCTGTCCTCTGAACTCCTGGGGATTTGGCAGATTCTCCTTTCAGGAGAGAAGTTAGAGGTTGAGTCTGTGCTTTGCATTCTGCCAACCCAGAACCCTGGGGCAGGTTGTGCCTGGGCCTGGCTGCTGGCTGGCACTGAACAGCAAAACAGTCCCAACCAGAGCCGGGCACCTGGAGGCCGGTGGTGTGCAAAGCCCTTCCTCCTGAGGAGTGCAGGTTCACTGGCCCAGCCCACCCAGCCCTGCTGCACCAGGCAGCGGGCTCCAGAAGAGGAGGGATGAAGCCTCAAGCCCTGCCCACTGAGGAGCCCAGTATTCCCCCTGGGGTGGCAACAAGTCCCGCCTGCCACGGAGGTGCCAGGACCCACCACAGAGAGGGAGATGAGAGAGGGCCCTAGAGAGGACTACAGAGACCACTTGCAAGGAGTAGGGGATGGATGACAGGGATGAGTGGGACTGGGGCGAGGAGGAGGGAGGGAGGGAATTGCTCAGCAGGGCAAGGACACAGGATTGAGTGCTATGTGGGGTGGGGGCACCTCAAGAGACAGAAGAGAGGAATGGGTACCGTGGCAAGGGTCAGGGGGCATTCACTGACAGAGAGGAGAAGAGCCTGCCAGGCTATGCATGGTTTGAAAGCTGGAGTTTAGACTTGATGTGATAAAAATGGGGAGCCACGGTAGCCTCTTGAGTGAGGGAAGGCTAGGGATGGGCTGAGGAAGGGGTAGAAATGAAAGAGACAGGTTACAGATGCCAGTCTCTGTGCCCATCCACGACTGGTCTCTAACCCACTTCATCCCCTGGCTTCAGTTCATTTACTAAGTTACCCTTGGGAGCTACCCTCAGAAATCCCATTTTCAAATGACGTGAGAAAACACTCCTGGCATAACACAGAGTGAAAAGCTAAGAAGCAGCTGAAGCTGTGCTTTGTAATCTCGATTTGGTGAGAGAAGTCTGCACGTGTGTCTGTGTTTGTCAGGATACCACTGCCCCGGGCCTTCTTGGTGATGTTGGTTTTTTGTCCTTTTTCTTCTTCTTTGACAAAATTTCCTTCACCTTGGGAGGGTTCCTCGCCTTAGCCCTCTTTGCCCTTGGGGTAGGCGGCGCTGGCTTCTGGTTACAAATGACCCAGGCTCTGGATTTTGTGGTGTTCCAAGTCCATTAGGGAAGGACAAGTGTGGCAGGGAGAGGTAGAATGTCAGGAGAAGCAGGTGCTGGGGAGGGCTCCCCCAAACTTTCAGGAGTTTCTCTGTGCCTGGGCTGGCCTTGGGGAAGAGGGAGTCAGTGGGCCTCTGGGGGCTGCTCCGCAGGTGCCAGTTTCCAAATTCTCCTGAGACCCCCATGCCTGAGAGAGACACACACCACTGCAGAGCCGCGGTTCCTCCTGAAGTCACCTATATGGACAAACACAAGTGACAGATGACCCAGGACCCCTTGACATCCCTCCCCATCCAACACACCTTGGCACTGTGTGGGATTCAGAACCAGGGACCATCCAGGGGTTGGGGGGAAGCTCAGAATCCACACTCAATGGATTCCAGGCCAGAGTGACGTGCTGCTTTCTACAGGCCCAAGCTGGTGGCCCGAGAGGTCTCCGCATTAAAAGTGCTAAAAACAAAAACGAAAAAACAAAAAAAAACAGCCTGGAGGGATTGCACCAACCCTTACTAGCAATTCTCTCTGCAGGTCTGTAGGTGGCATGATGGTAATTTTTCTTTTCTTCTTAATAATGAACTATATTTTTCTAATTTTCTACAATGTGCAGATGTGAATTCTAAAATTAGAAGAGAAAAGGGAAACTAAAGCAAAACTAGTCAGAAAGACTAGCTCTGGTGAAGCCAGGCTTAGGGGGACCAGGACAGAGAGGTTTTGCCGGAGGGCCAGGTTCCCAGTGTGGCTTCCGCACTGGACCCAGGGGCAGAGAGACTCCAGAGCCCCACGTGGCATGTACACACTCCTTGCCCCACTGCTCAGCTGCTTCTCCCCACCATCACTCGCTCCTGGAGGCCAGACGGTGCTGCTACCATGCTCCCAATTAGAGCCATCCCCATTACTGCCCAGTGGAGGGGCACCAAGGGCTGTGCTGTGCACCCCCCACCAGCCCTGGCCAGGCCTCATTCTTCAAAGTGCGTTAGAGCCCCAGGTTTCTTCTGAAGACACAGAACATCTTACCCCTCATAGACCCCTCTGCCCCACCTCCTCTCCACCTTTCTCCTTCAGGGTCTCCTGCTCGTAATGTCATCCACATCCTTCCAGTGTCTTGATTATAAGATTTGCTCCTGCTAGCCAACAAGACATTTAGTCCTAAGAATCTGACCTCACAATCCCTCTCACCAGCCTCTTCATCGCCTGTGTTTCCCCATCTCTGACCTTCCTTTTGTTCATTCCAGTGGGCCCCTTGCTGGTCTCCTCGTCTCCTCTCCATCTACCACCCACAAAGCCACACCAGGAAAGAAAAAGTACTGGGATTGAACTTCTCTGTTCAGAATGACTTTGATGATATTTTCCTTCTATCAGTGCTTATAGGGTCAGATCCAAGTTCCCTTTCCTGCAGCCCGAAGGCCTCCGTGATCAGTCCTGGGAGAGTGGAATGCCTGGGGCTTACTACTCCCAGCCCTCGCTTCCAGGGCAGACATTACTAATCAATGGCAGCACACTCCCCCTGCTAATCCAGGATGTGGCTTCCAAGTCCTCTTCAGCAAAGGTATCAGGCACCCTGTAACTGATCAAAGTTGGCCATCTCATATCCAGTTATAACCCACAGGCCTACACTTCTTTCTCTTCCCTATCCCATTCCCCTACTGTTCAGCCACATGGGATGTATTGGCACTCTCACATTGGGATACTCGAGCAGGTTTAAGGATTGGACCAACTACAGGTACTTGCAGGCGTGGGGTGATGCGAGGGATGGTGCAGTGCTCCATGACTAGCTTTGCTGCTACCACCCCTCTGCCTAAAGGGGCAAGGATCCCAGAAGGAGAGAGTTGCTTTGAAAAGAGTCATCTGGCTGAGGGACACAGTGAACCCCAAAGCAGCCCCAAATGGTCAGAGTCAGGGAATAAGTGCCCTGGCCTCCTTCTCCCTCACCTGCCTGTGGTCCCATTGTCTGAGTCCCACTAAAGCTGGAGGGTGGGAGAGCCTCTTGCAGTAGATGTCACAGGGGGGAGCACGGCTTGGGGGAACTGGGCACCCCCAGAAGCATCCAGCCCACAGCAGGATGCCCTGCTCGGCCCCACAGAGGAGACAGAAGGGACAGGCCAGGCTCACGGACAGGCTGTCAATGTGTTACCCATTCCATACCACCGTACTCTTGCCACCAAGTTCCGTCTACCTGTCTGACTGTCCTGCTGGCTTCATTTGCCAAAACCTACTTCTCCTTCCAGCCAGCCTCGGAGCCACCTCCTCCTTGAAGCCTCATGGATTGCCCTTTCTGCTGGGTCCTCAGTACTTCCCCAGTTACAGGTCATCATTCCTTCCTCTGGACTTCAAAAGCAGTTCCGCAGCAGGGGACATCTGCGGGAGCCAGGCCTGTGCAGTGGGAAAGGAGAAGCCATCCTCCCACGCGATGGACGAGGACTCAGAAGCTGAGAGAGTGTTTCTGGTGTGGTCAAGGTGTCTGGCCCCAAATCCAGCATCCTCTCTCCACAGAACCCTCGCCCCTGTCTTCAGCCAACGTCCCTAATATGGCTTCCCACCCACCTGGCTGCTGGGCACACCTCGCACCATCCCACCTCTAACCCCGTCTCTCCCCCGCAACCCCACTGCCACCCAGACCAGGAGAGCAGGTTTGAGAAGCGCCCCTTGGCTGCTGGTGGCACACAGACTTGCAGCAGACCCTGAGGCTCCTCAGCTTTCTTCTGGTGTCCTTTGGGGACCTTGTCCTATTGACTTGGGGATAAGTCACAGAACTCTTGCAGCCACATTGAAGAAGTACATGAGCCAACCTCTGGTGAGGCCGACTCTGCCACCGCTGGACCTGTCCCTGGGCCATTGCCTCGTGTGCTCACTCTGAAAGCCTGCCTGACCCTCAGTCTCTTTTTTGCTGCTCCCTAGCCTCTGTGACCCACCTGTGGACAACTGGTCTTGATCAGCTGTATGTGAGTGGACCCAGGCTCAAGTCAACTGAACTGAACTGAACAAACATCTGAGAATCTGGCATGTCAGGCTGTCCTGGGCACTGGGAGTGTCAAGGTGACCAGGACACAGTCCTTGCTCTCTGGGTCCTCACATCTAACCAGAGGGATGGCATGTGCCATGTAAAGGATACTAGCATATGCCAAGAGCAATAGTGCTAACAGTCACACAGATAGAACAGGGAGAATGGATGTTAATGTGCATATTATCAGGGAAGGCTTCCTGTAGGAGGTGGTAGGGCTGGATTTTCCAGTTAAGATAGGGGTCTTGTTCTATAGCTGCTCTAGTCTTCATATAGAAAAATAATTTCTTTTCTCTGGATGGCTAGAGTGGGCAGGGTGATGTCCTGTATGAATCAAGGTCTGGGGCTCAGCCACAATCATCCTGCACAGCTGGTGGGAACTGACCCCAGGAGTGGCATGGCCGCCTTCCTCATTATCAGGGTGGAAATTACCAGTGTCCCCACATCATGGCCTTCATACTCATAACAAATTGTAGTGTCTCAGCCCCCAAAGCCCAGAGCGGCTGGGCACATTAACAAGAACCTCAGCTAGCAACAATATGCTGCCTCAAATACAAGCTTGGCCCTAAAGCCCCCTGCGCCAAGCAGCCCTCTCCTGTTTATTTCCATTCCTTACCTAAGCCAACCTCATTAGTCTCCCCAAATATTCCCCCTAATTATGCTCCAACGGAGGTGGGGGGCACATGTCCTTATGGTCTGGGCAGCCGGGATTCCTAATAAAAAGTCATCATAATAATTAAGAACAACGATTAGGCTCCTTTCCGCTGCCCGGGATCACTCCAGCCCCATCAAAACTGGCTCCAGACCAGGTGCTAAGCTCTGCAGCGCTGCCCAGGCATTTATTCCGAGCATGCTGCCCTGGCAAGCGACTCCAGTCCTCCTGCTCCCCACCTGATAACGAACATCTGCTGGTGCTTCCTGGGAGTTCAAGGACTTTGGGAGAGGCGGCTTAGAGGTTGTATAGTCAGAAACCAAAACCACTTCCATCTCTACTCCCAAAAGCATGAAGGAACCCCATCTGTGCCTTTGGGTCCATGCTCTCCTTACCCCAGGGATGTCCTTCCTTCCCACCCACCCGTTCATGTGGCCCAGCCCTCTCAGTATTCCCATACTCGGCTCTGGGCACCCTCCTCTGGACGCGTATCCTGGCAGCCCTGGGCGGCCTGGTAGGCACCTCCCCTGGGCTCCCACAGCCTGCCTTGCAGCTGCTCCTATGGCGCTCTCGCTGCGGTTCACTTGTGTGTCTCAGAGGTGCAGGCTCACTCATTTCTGCCTCCCAGGGCTGAGCTCAGTGCCAGGCAGTGAGTGGGCCTCATTACGAGTCTGTTGAATGAGTGACGAGAGCTATAAGATGCCCAAGAAGGAATTTCAGAAATAAACAGAATTTTAACATCTTCTTCTTTTCTCCCTTTGGATAAAGGTTCCCAGGATCTAAGCTGAGCTCCTAGAATTAGCAAGGTGGAGGGTAGTCATTCATGCTCTCCCTCTGAAGACATTAGTCACACTTGGCTTTACCCACAACAGACACAGCCAAAGTCTTAATACTCTCATGACGATGGCCACAGCCCAAGGGTGACTGCTGCAGTTTCAGGCTGATGATCTTCCAGCCCTGCAGGCCGGGGCAGCCGTGTGGCTGGGGGTACATCAGCCAGGCTTTCTGTAGCATTTCTCCATCTGCACAGTCTTTGAGTGACAGCAGGTGGTGGGATAGGGGTCAGGGCTCCTTCTTCACTTGGGATGTCCCAATCGAAGTGGGGAAGGGTTTGAATCTTCCCTTTCCTCCCCACAGGGAGGGAAGTGGGGAAGAGTCCAGAGAGGGTGCTCTGTTTCGTGCAAGCAGCCAGAAACTTGGAGAAGAGGGCGCTTTCAAAAGTCTGGCAGGGTACAAGGGGCCAGGCTAGCCCTGGGTGAATAGAGTGCCTTCCCCCTTGGGATTCCAGAACGACCCGAACTCTCACCACCCCTCCCCAGCGGGATCATGTGGTGAGGGGCAATGCCAGGGCTGTTTGTCCTGGCTGTGTCATCTCCATCCCAGGGTCAGTAGAAGCACATGCATGCACACACACGTGCATACGCACATGTACACACACGTGCACACACACGTGCATACACACATGTACACACACATGTGCACACACACATAGCAAGAACTTTGGAACTAAAAACATTTTAAACACTCACTATTATCCTGCGGCAAAGCACCTGCCCTCCTAGGGAACAGGAAGAAGTTCATTCATCGGCTCAGCAGGCATTCTCTGAGCATTTGCCCAGGCCAGGCAGCAGGCTAGGGGCTGGTGCAACTGTGAGCAAAGTGCACCCTGGCTGGGCCTTTGTGAGCCTTGCAGGGTGGAGGGAGAACCAGGCCTTAAACAAGCACACAAAGCAAAGTATCGTTAGAAACCAGGACAAGTGCCATGGAGGAAAGTGCCGGAGCGAAGGGAAAGCTCGGCAGGGGCCTGGCCTTGTCTGGGGTCAGGGAAGGCCATCTCTGACAAAGTGACTTTGGATGTAAGAGCTGAAGGACACTCGGGTTATCCAAGTGGGCAGGGAAGGGGCAGCAGTGGGAGTAGGGAGTGAGGTTCTGGGATGAGAGAACCACCTGGGCAAAGCCCCTGGGGCCAGCTAGAGACGCGTAAAATGGAGAAGCCGGTGGGATGGGCAGCATGGAGAGACAGGAACCAGAGGGGTTGCAGGGGTCATAGCACCAGGGCCCGTGGGTGACAAGTGACTGCTGGTCCTTGTTGTGGGTGCATGGGAAGCATGATTGAATCTCCTGGCTGTAGGGCAGAGAGCCATGGGAGGGCCAAGAGCGGATGTGGAGGATGAGTGAGCGCTCTTTACCTGACCCTGGGGAGAGGCCAGGGTGGCAGTGGCGTTGCCTCACTGGGGGATGGGTTGACCAGGGAGATTCCAGAAAAGGTGGCATCAGGGATGTTCCCTGACGTGCTGACTTCCATAAGGGATGGATGGGAAAGCCGGGGCAGGGGTCTGTGGGGCTGTTCAGCATCTTGAGCTGAGGCTGGGAGTTGGGAAGAAGGAAGAAGGGGTTCATGGAGAGAGGGTGCTGGGGGCTGGGCTCCAGGGGCACCACATACTCCCCGCCTGCTCTCCACCTCTCCGTGAGCCCCGTCCCCACCTCCCTCTGACCTCCAGAAAGAGGGGAGAGAGAGGAGCACATCTTAAACCAGCTCTGAAAGCAAGCAACCCTGTTTAAAAAACACTTCCATAAGAGATGGCCCTTTTTAAGCCAAAATATGAAGGATATTCAAAATAAGTAACAAACTATGAACAGAAACGTGGAATGAGAACTTGAAAGGGGAATAAACATAGCCAAAAAGTATGAATGTGAGGCTGCGGCTGAGCCCCTCCCCACGAATGTGCTGTCCCAGAGCCCTCCTGCAGCCTCCCGCTGGCAGATGGCTCCAGCCTGGGCTTGATCCCGGCGGGGCCTCCCGGGAGTTCTGGTTACCTCCTAGGGAGTTCCTGAAGTGTGTTCCCGGCTCCAGCAGCAGCAGCACCTGGGAACTGGTTAAAACTTGAATTCCGAATCCAAGGCTCGGGGTGAGCCCAACAAGCTGTGGGACTTTCTCGTTATTTTGGTTTGTTCTGCTTTTTAAAAAATTGAGGTGAGTTGGCCGGGTGCGGTGGCTCACACCTGTAATCCCAGCACTTTGAGAGGCTGAGGTGGGCCTCAGGATCACCTGCAGTCAGAAGCTGGAGACCAGCCTGACCAACATGGAGAAACCCCGTCTCTACTAAAAATGCAAAATTAGCCGGGCGTGGTGGCACATGTCTGTAATCCCAGCTGCTTGGGAGGCTGAGGCTGGAGAATCGCTTGAACCCAGGAGGCGGAGGTTGCAGTGAACCGAGATTGCATCATTGCACTCCAGCCTGGGCAACAAGAGCGAAACTGCATCTCAAAAAAAAAAAAAAAATTGAGGTGAAATTCACATAACATAAAATTAACAATTTTAAATTGTTCAATTCGGTGACATTTAATGAACTCACAATGTTGTACAACCACCAGCTTTCTAGCACCCAAACAGTATTCTCACCCCAAAAGAAAACCCATCCCTATTAAGTGGGGCTTCCCCAGGTCCCTACCCCTAGCCCCCCTCAATCAGCAATCTGCTTGCTGTCTGTATGGATTTGCCTATTCTGGATATTTCCTGTAGATGGAATCATGCACTGTGTGGCCTTTTGTGCCTGGCTTCTTTCTCTTAGCATCATGTTTTTGGGGTTCACTCATGTTGGAGCCGCATCAGCACTGGAGTAGTTTGTGTGGCTGAATAATAGTCTATGGGTTTTATAGACCACATGAATCTGTGTTTTTACTAGTCCTCTGGGTGATTCTGATGAACACTCAAGCTTGGGAACCACCACCCTACGATACCAGAACTGAAGCGCCAGGAGGGCCCTTTCTCTCCCCTAGCATGCACTGCCCACCCCACCACCTCCATCCACACACCTGGGACACCTGCAGAGC
The DNA here is from genome assembly GCF_028878055.3 of Symphalangus syndactylus. Classification (NCBI taxonomy): domain Eukaryota; kingdom Metazoa; phylum Chordata; class Mammalia; order Primates; family Hylobatidae; genus Symphalangus; species Symphalangus syndactylus. The sequence continues at coordinate 49,944,839 of NC_072444.2, forward strand.
TCACCCACCAGTGCAGCTCATGACAGAACATCCGGACCTGCAGATTCACATCCAACACAGTACCTCGCAGGGCTCTCTGCTCAGAAACATTTTGGATGTGTTGTGATTAAACTTAAATGTAGTAAAAACGAATCATTTTGAAAATGTTCCCCTGGGTCAGACCACTCGTTAGTTCAGAGTGGACATTCTTTCCCTCACAAAGCCAAATTAGCCAGCAGGGGATCCAGGGCAAGGCGTCAGGGGGCAGAGGGACCAACAGCTTTAGAGCCCTGCTCTGCACTTGAAGCCTGGCTCTGTCACTAATTAGCTGTCTGTCCCTGGGCAAGTCTGTATCTCTCCAAGTATCAGTTCCCCCATCTGGAAAGGGCGGCAGTGAGGAGTACCCAGAATGAGGCTCTACAAATAGAAGCTATTATTTGCCATTTTCATAGCTTCAACAAAGTTGCACGCATGCTGGGACAAACTTGTGTGGTTAAGAAGCTGGGATTTTATCCTGAACACAATAGGAGACACTGGAAGGCTTTTGGCTTTAGGCGAGTGAGCAACAAGAGCCCATTTACCTTCTAAGAAGATCCCTCTGGTTTCTGTGGGGATCATATTATAGTTCCCAGTGTCATCCCCTTAGCTCACACCCACTGGCACCCCCCACCTCCACAAGGCCACTGCACCTCCCAGAACTGTCTGAGCCTGGGGAGGACCCAGCTGAGACCCGCATAGACCCCCCACCCGCAACCCTCACTGATCAGCCATCACCTCTGAGATGGTTGCTTCTCTGACCCTGAGTTTACAGATAAGGAGACCAATGGCTCAAGAGACAGACTCAGACCCAGGCCCATCAGCCTGCCAAGGCCAGGCACTTCCCCCAGCACACTGTGCTGGCCTGCGGTATTAGAAGGGGATGCCCAGAGTCTCTGGTCCGGGCCTCCTGGTACCCAGACCTCTGCAGGCCTCCACAGCAAGGCACCTGGTACTCAGGTCCTCTAGGCCACCGTCAGGGCTGGGCAGGCACCTGGTCACCATCAGAGAAAGAGCTGGGAGCCAGGGGTCCCCTCAGGCACTTCCATAGCACCCTATTAAATGCTTCCGGGAGTGAATCTCAATTTGGACACACACTAGCTGTGTGACCTTGGCCAAGCCACTTAACCTTTCTGAGCCTCCACTTCCTGACCTGCAAAAACAAAATAATAATAGCTGCTAGCCTTCAGTATTAAGGGGAGAATGAGACATAAGAGTGTATTTTCTGCTCCAAAAGGCTGGTGAGGCAGGGTCCCCCTCTGCCGCCCCCTTACCCTCCCACCTACTGCCCGGCCACTTCCAGCCGCCCAGCCTAGGTTCCTTCCACACAAGATGAAAACAGTCCGGTCTGGAGGCCGCCAACAGCATCACTCCCAGCTGCAGCCACCTCTGCCCCAGGAGCCCGGGTGAAGGGCAGGTGGTGACTTGAAGGGGAAATTGTCCTGCACGTTGTCCTCGGAACTTCGAGGAAGCTGGTGACACACCGGAGTGTGGACATTAATGCAATCGTTGGGTAATTCAATCACTTTATAGAAGTTGATCTGCCCTTTTTATTACAATTACTGTCGGCTGGGGTGTTTCGTTCCTTCACTGAAAATAAACATCATTTATCATACTTGTAAAGATTAGCCCCCGACAGCTACAGCTCTTGCTTTGCATAAATATGTATTAATGTTGGCCCTGCCCGCAGTGTGGGGAGAAGTCTATATTTCACAAGACTGATTAGGCCCTGTCACCACTGCTTTAAGTAATGTCTTATCATGACTGATACGCCCCGACTGCAAAACAGGAGCCGGGGGAGGGCGGGGGCTGCTCCAGGCAATTTATGGTGGCACCAGAAGGAAAAACAGGCCTGGGAAGGTGGGCATCTGTTTCTTCTGGGCCTGAGCCCATCCCCGAAGCTCGGTCTGTGCCTTCTCCCAAGGCCCCTGCCTAAAAAGCAAAGGCTGCCCATAGGGGTGTCGGGGCCCAAGAGTTCCACGCCCACGGGGGAGTCTCATTCCAACCTTGCGTGTCCTCCTCTGACACCACTGAGGTTCTGTCTCTCCTTTCCTCTGCTGCAGGGAGGCGCATCTGTGAGGCAGTTATCTGTCAGGAGCTCCTGTTGCATCGATTGCCCTCCGCTCTGCCATGCCTGCTGTTGGCACCCAGATTGGTCCCAGCCCGGGCCTCTCTCCTGTGCTCAGCCTGGTACCCACAACCTCCTACCTTGCCCATTTGCCCTCCACATACACTCCGGGACTCCATGCCACCCATAGGACAGTGCCCAAGCTCCTCAGGAGCCAAACAGAATCAGGCTTTTGGGACCTCCAGGGGCTGCCTCCTGCCACCCTCCTCCTGCTGCCAGACCTTCCCTGGCCTCAGGCACACCGGGCTCCTCCACTCTCCTTCGTGCTCGAGCCCACCCTGTGGTTTCACATGTGCGTGCTTCTGGACCTGAGCGGACGCCTTCTCCCTGCATCCACCCAAGCACCCACTCAGAGTCATGGCTCGGCTCCAGGCCTCCTTCTCCCCGCCCCTCCTTGGCCGGGAGAGTCAGTCCCTGTAAGTATACCAACCAGGAACTTGGGCAGAAATCCTCTTAGTCATCCCCAGGTCCCAGCACCCTGTACAGTGATTGGCACAGGGTGGGTGCTGAATAAATTGTGGCTTCAAACAAAACAAAACAAAACGGTATAAATGATTAAGAACTCATTTTGCTGAAGAGACTCTTTTTTTTTTTTTTTTTTTGAGATGGAGTCTCACTCTGTCATCAGGCTGGAGTGCAGTGGCACAATCTCGGTTCACTGCAACCTCCGCCTCCCGGGTTCAAGCAATTCTCTGCCTCAGCCTCCCAAGTAACTGGGATTACAGGCACCCACCACCACGCCCAGCTCATTTTTGTATTTTTAGTAGAGACAAGGTTTCATCATGTTGGCCAGGCTGGTCTCGAACTCCTGACCTCATGATCCACCTGTCTCAGCCTCCCAAAGTGCTGGGATTAGAGGTGTGAGCCATGGTGCCCAACCTCTTCCATCTTTTTAAGAAGGCTGACCTAGATCCTGTAGAGCTGTGCTGCCCAGTAAGGTAGCCATGAGCCACAAGTGATGATTTACACTTAAACTAATTACAACTAAATGCAATTTAAAGTTCAGTTCCACAGCCCACTAATGACATTTCTAGTGTTCAATAACTCCTGTATTAGACAGCACAGACATAAAGCACTTCCATGGTCCTGGAACATTCTGTGGGTCAGTGCTGTTGGATGGGGTTCCGGGGTGCCTGGAAGGAGTGGACCGGAGTGTGGTGGGGCTGGAGAAGGGACCCTGGTGGCACATTCTACCTGAGGATGTCAGCAGGCAGATTCAGGTCACTCACGGAGCATGATCTGAATCATGTGGGAGGCTGGCCTCAAAGCTAAGTGTCACCTCGAGATTTTGGTGCACAGATGGGTGCTGGTGTGAATGCCAAAGTTGGTTTTGAGTGACACCACTGTTACTGTCATGAGCTGACAAAAAAAATAGGATGAAATGACAAAGCCTGGCTGGTGTGTCCAGCAAGGAGAGGAACGTGCCACGTGAAAGCCTGAGCACCCCCCATGGAGCAGGATTTCAGACAGAAACTGTGGAGGAAGGACTGACTTCAGAGTGTCCACGCTCTGCAAGACAGAACATAGGCACAGAACACTAACATTTTCCTTGATTTTACGGTTGCACTTGATTACATTTGTAAACTCATCTGGGCTATACAGTTCTGTAAGAAAAAATTTATGTCTTGTTTGATGCTCCCCTATTTTAAAAACATAATAACTGTAATGTAAGATACTTGAACGTTTTTCCTTTAAGGTGTCCATTGCTGAGCAGGCAGAGATTCTTATCTGTGCTGTCCACCTGCACCCCAGCACCTATTGCAGTGTGTGGTGCATAGTAGATGCTCATTAAATAGCTGAGAAATGAGTGTACAGAATCATGAGAGGACAGCCACGTGGATGGTGAGTGAAAATCTTGGAAGCACAAAGTAGATATCAAATGGATGTTTGCTAAGTAAGTAACTGAATGAATGAGCAAATTTATGAACAAATGAATGAATGAATGGCTGTCAGGCAATGGGAGCACGGTTGAGGGAGGTAGGAGCAGGGCTCAGTCAGGCATCTGGCTGCATCTGTATCTCACCTGGACCTGGAGACCTTGTAGAGTCTGCGGCTGCCTCAGTGTTCCCAGCCCCTGCAGGACCTTGCCCTCCCTTTGTGCCATCCTCTCTCCATCCCCACTCGCCTCCTGCTGGCTCCTGCTGGCTCCCGCTGGCTCCCGTGGGCTGTTAGGAAGAGTCTGGGCCTGTTCTACTTACTTACGCCACCTTATAGGACAGAGCAGCTGCTCCCCTGCCAGACAGTAGCAAGGGCATTCACACACCAAGCAATTCATCCCTTTAAAATGTACAACTCAATGGTTTTTAGTGTATGCACAAGTACATGCAACTATCACCACAGCAAATTTGAGAAGGTTTTCATCATTTCAAAAAGAACCCCTATACCCTTCAACTATCGCCTCTATGGCACCTTTCTCCCCCTAACTCCCTGCCCCTAACAACCGCTAACCTACTTTCCGTCTCTCTAGCTTCCCCTGGCATGGGTACTCAGGTGAGCAGGGTATACGGCATGCACCCTTTTGTGAGTGGCTTCCTTCAGTCAGCACCATGTTTTCAAGGTTCATCACATGTAACATGCTGGCTCCTTTTTATGGCTGAATATTGTATGGATAAAACACATTTTACTTCTCCATTTGTCTGTTGGTGGACATTTGGATCATTTCCGCCTTTTGACTATTATGAATAGTGCTGCTATGGATGTCTGGTTCTGGTGGATGTCTATTTTCAGTTGTCTCAGACCTACCCCTTGTAGTGAAATCACTGGGCCCCATAGAGGAAAAATAGTTTCCCCCGTATCCATGTCTCAGCATCCCTTCCTCAGCCTGAGAGAGAGATCTGCTGTGGGATGACCCCAGGGAACCCTCCCCAGGCCCCAGGAAGCCACGGCCAGGTAGGAGTGGGGCGCACACTGCCTGCTGCTTCGGAAGGTGGGAGGCTCATATTCACAGACACAATTTTGGAAGCTCTCAGTTTTCTCTAGCTAGGTCCCTCAAGCACCCTGGCTTCAGATCTTCGCTTACAACGACTGTGTGTTGCTGAAGCTGCTAGTGGTTGGGTTGGTCCATACAAACCATTTTGCCCGCTGAGCTGTCTGTGGGAGTCAGGTGTGTCGCTTTGGGCTGGAACCCTTATTTGCTGATGGGAGACCCCTCCCTCACTCTCAGTCTCTCTTTTCATCTGCCACCACGAGTGGTGATGTTGGAGACGGTGGCTTCTTTATCAGCTTGGGTTCCTAAGTGACTCAGGAGCAGATGCAACAAGAAACAAACCCTTGATGTTGTAAGCCACTGCCGTAATGGGGTTGTTTGTTATTGCAGCATAACCTGGCCTTTTCTGATGGAAAACCCAGATGCCTGGACCTCCTTCCTCCAGTCCGTGGGCATCCTTGCCAGCAGCTGGTGCAGAGCACTACCTCATTCCCAATTCCAGATGTGTGCAGACCCCCTAACTCCTCGACCCAGGACTGGGTGGGATGGGGCTCCATCTCAACATCTGGAGCACGTGGAAGGGCCAAAGGCATTTCTTGCCTGGGTTACTTACCATAAACAGACCCCTCCCTGTGAACATCATGGAATCCACAAAAAGTCCTCCCTTTGGAGGGTCTTGCATATTTATTCATTCTTTTTTTTCTTTTTTTTTTTGAGACAAAGTCTTGCTCTGTCACCCAGGCTAGAGTACAGTGGCACGATCTTGGCTCACTGCAACCTCTCCCTCCAGGGTTCAACCAATTCTCCTGTCTCAGCCTCCCGAGTAGCTGGGACTACAGTGCATGCACCACACCCAGCTAATTTTTGTATTTTTAGTAGAGACAGGGTTTTGCCATGTTGGCCATACTGGTCTCGAACTCCTGACCTCAGGTGATCCACCAGCCTCAGTCTCCCAAAGTGCTGGCATTACAGGCGTGAGCCACTGTGCCCAGCCAGATCTGGACTTTCTACCTCCTTTCACAGATTCCATGGTCTGTGAAACAAACAAACAAACAATAAAATCCCTATTTAGTTGAGGCTCTGCAGTCCAGTTTCTGCTACTTGGTCCTAATTGAAAACATAAACTGAAACTCTTATCAGGCTACTTCCTTGCTCAAGAGGCAGCACAGGGACGCCTGTCTTCCACCACATGAAGTCTAAATGCATTGGCCTGACACTCATGGCCATCTGCCACCCTTCCCCACAATCCATTGTGTCTCCAAGTTGGATGGTTTCGCTTGCTCCTGGCCCCTCTCCGTTACCCAGGCCCACTTGGCACCTTCTCCCCACGGGAGCTCCTCTACCATTTCATCTCCTCCTTGGAAAACTCCCCTCAAAACTTTGACTAGCTGAAATGGTACAATGCCTCCACTCCCCATTCAGGATCAGCTTCCAGAGGGCACAAGCCAAGTCTCTTCCTCTCTGCAACTCCTGGCCCCTGGGTGTCATAGGTCACCTATGTCATGGCCCATGCATGTCATAGGTACTCCACAAATGCTTTAGGGGTGGGTGGTATGTTAGGCTGTTCTTGTACTGCCATAAAGAAATACCTGAGGCTGGGTAATTTATAAAGAAAAGAGGTCTAATTGGCTCATGCTTCTGCAGGCTGTACAGGAAGTATGGTGCCGGCATGTGCTTGGCTTCTGGGGAGGCCTCAGGGAGCTTTTGCTCATGGAGGAAGGTGAAGTGGGAGCAGGCAGGTCACATGACCAGAGCAGGGGCAAGAGAGTGGGTGGGGGAGGTGCCACACACTTTAAACAACAGGGTTTCCTGAGAACTCACTTGCTATCTCAAGGACAGCACCAAGCCCTGAGAGATCCACCCCCATGACCAAAACATCTCCCACCAGGCTCCATCTCTAACACCGAGGATGACATCTCAGCATGAAATCTGGAGGGGACAAACATCCAAATTATATCAGGTGAACACCATGATTCTGTAATGCTATATTATATGTGATATGGAACATACTTTATGTTATACATAAAGGTATCAGTAAGTGTTACTTATTGGTCAACTATTCTGTAAAAAATACTGTAGTAGGCATTTAATTTTTTTAAAAAATTGTTTTCTTTTGTATACCAAAAGAATAAATGTTATCTGTTGAATATAAAAAAATACGTTAAATCATGTATCCAAGCCCCTGCACTGGTAACATTTGGATAAATATCTTTTAAGATAGACATGGTATATTATATATAGACAGACAGGAAATGATAAAGAGGGAGAAAAGGGATTGCTATATAATAATTTTTTACTCAAATTTCAAAGTGCCGGCTACCCTTTTACTAGATATTTTAGATTCATAGCTTCATGCATATCCACATTTTACACATGAAGATACTGAGGCTGAGAGAAGCAAATTCACATACCCAAAGTCATGCAGCTAGGATAGTAGCAAAGTAGAAATTTAACAGAGATCTGTGGAACTCCAAAGTCTGTGTTCTTCTACTCCACTCAACTTACATCACCTTACATATATTTGACATCACTTACATATATTTGACATCAGGTATTCAAACAAAATAAATCACATAAAATGCATGCCACACCATTTATACACTAATGTAGCTGTTGGCAGGTTTTGCTTGCATCTATACGCACAAACCTGTGTACCTTTTGCCTGGAGTTTTAATCTGGAGTCTATGGGCCTCTCAGGACACAGACGGGCTTTGGTAGCCCATGAGCCCCCTGAAGAATTGTTTAAAGTTTTCTGTGTAAGTCTGAATGGCAAGTTTTATAAGGGAGGATTTATAACTTCATGAGATTTTTACAGGGCCTGTGACCTCATCCTGGCCAGGAAACACTGACATATTGTATGCAGGTGTTCATACCAGGTTAGAGGAGGCATAAACAAAGGCACTTGTCACCCAAGTGTGCAACTGTGTGCTGTGCCTGACACAGGCCTGCGAGTCCAGCCCCCAAGCTCTCACATCCGGTGGGACTGGCCTGGCTCAGCGTATGGAAGTCCCAGAGGTCCCAGAGTGAGTGATCAGAGAAAACCAGTGCATTTGGGGCTGCTGCACGGGCCAGTGGGGACAGGACAGGGGACATGGAAACAAGGCGGGGCTTATCACAGGTGAGACACAGCTCTGAGAGGGGGTCCCCTGGAGACTGAGCCACTGACCCAGGGCCAGTGCTTCCTGGGAAGAGGGAGGTTTTGCTTCTGGCTCTAGCTGGGCCTCAGAGGGGGCAGGACAGGGAGACTGGGCATCTGTGGGCTTAAGCACTAGATCTGGTTCTAGCATGAACTACCCCAATCTTGGGCATCTCTTCAGGTCCCTAGGCCTCAGTTTCCCCATACATAAAATTAGCTGCCTTGGTTAGAATCAAAGCACAACTAAAATATCATGCTCTTAGCTAAAGAGCCAGGCGCTGCAGCCAAGGTCCCAAATCAACAGTGCTGGCTGGCCACGATTGATTAGCTTGTTCATTGGTTTCATAACCCAGAGGCACTGATAACGCCAGCCCAGTCGTTCTCCAGAGGTTGAGAAAGGAGGCTGCAGGACGACGGGAGAAGGACATCTGAGAGGGGTGGGTATGCTGGGGGAGGCTGTGAACTTTTCAGATAGAGACATACCTGTTTCTTTCTCCACTGTAACCTCAGCTTCAAGAATCCTGCTTGGTGCAGTCGGTGCCTGTGTTAGTTCCTAGGGCTGCTGTAAGAAAGTGCCAACAACTAGGTGGCTTAAAACAATAGAAACATACTCTATTACAGCTCTGGAAGCAAAAAGGTCTGAAATCAAGGTGCCTGCAGGGCCCCACTCCCTCTGAAACCTTTGGGGGAATCCTTCCTTGCCTCTTCCAGCTTCTGGTGTGGCCAGAAATCTTTGGCCTTCTTTGGCTCGCAGTGGCATCACTCAATCTCTGCCTACATATTTGTCTGGGATTCTCCCTGTGTGCCTGTCTTTGCGTGGCGATCTTCTTATAAAGACACAAGTCATACTGTATTAAGGGCCCACCTTCAGATTATGGCCTCATCTTAACTAATTATATCTGCAATGACCCTATTTCCAAATAAGGTCCCATTCTAAGGTATTGTTAGGTTAGGACTTCAACGTATCTTTTTTGAAGGAAGGACAACATTCAACCCATAACAGTACTCAATAAATATTTAGTAAACAAGTGAGAGAGACAGATGGGCACAGGCTCTGTTCTTGGCAAGTCTTTGCTATGAGAAGATTGCCAAGGAGATAAAAATGAGCTTCTTGGGATATAATATCAAATAATTGCTACTCCTTGGGAAGAAGCCACAATTTGCTGTGCTGGAATTATTGAATCACGAGTGGAGAGTAAGGTGCATGTGAATGAAGAGAAGCAATGCTATGCGCGTATTAACCCGAGCACTTGACTTTGAGGACAGGACAGCAGGATGTGGCTGAGTGGAGGTGGCAGGAGACACATGGGACCATAATACTCACTGTCTTATTGCTGTGGCATTCTTAGTGCTGTTATTTTTGTCATTTTCCTAGCTTGATGCAAAAAAATTCTTTTTTTCACTTCTGCACAACAAAACAGCTTGTGTTTTGTAATTTTATATGGCTGATTTTGTGTACCTTTGACAATTCAGTCACACTTTGGACATAACATTTCACCTTGTAACTCATTTTTTTTTTTTTAAAAACCAGCCTTAATAAAAAGCTATTGTTTTAGTCAGCTGTGGCATTTGAAATTATCTAGGCTCCTTAAACCCTTTATTGTGGGGTTCAAGAATTCTGAACAGCTGGTGTATAAAGACCATCGCATAAAATGAAGGCAGGTGTCACTTGGTCCAATTCTGTAGAACAGCGGTGATTGAGGTCGAAAACTTCTACTTCCAGGACAAGTCGTTTAGACCATGGGGCTATTTATATTTTAGAGATGCCCAGACAGTTGCTCTGATTTAGGATTTACCTGCTGCAGCTGTTACTGACTCCTTGCTAGTCCAGGTTGAGTGTAGGGAACAGAAACCATGCCAGGTACTTTAAGCAGGAAGGGATTTAATACAGGCACTTAAAGATTTACAAAATCATCTGAAGAGGCTGATGGCTCAATTCCAGTCTGAGTCTCCAGGAATGACTACCGGAATACCAAGGAACAGGAAATTAACTCGAGGAACACACCGTCATAGCTGTGACTCAGGGAATCGGGAAGCTGGGATTAGGGAGCTGCCAGTGCCGTGGGCCTAAATCCTCAGTCATAGAGACAGCTGCCTTTTGACACAGAAAGCTGATGGCTGGCCATGGGGATGCTGAATCCAGCCACTGCTGCAACTGGAGCAGGAGGCTGGACACTGGTCTTTCCTGTTTGCCTTCTGTCTTCTAACGTCATGTAAGTGCTTCTCTTGCAGAACTGATTTTGTAACCAGGACCCTAACTGCAAAGGACTGTGGGAAATGTAGTTCAAGCTTTCAAATCTCTGTAGTAGGGGAAGGCACTCCAGAGAGGAAGGAATAAACGCCGAGGCTCATGGCTGTGTCCTGCTGATGACCCTTTCTTTGTTATGGGCCAGAAATAGCCATTCCCTAGACAGAGAGGAGGCATAAAATACATGACGTGCTCCAGGGAGAGAGAATGCAAGGATTACAGCCTCCTCACACCCACGTGGAACTGCACATAGGAGCTCCTTTCTCTAAGCTGGGCAGGGCTGTAAGGGCATTAAAAGGATGGAAGAATGCCTTAGAGCACAGCTGTCTGATGGAACTTTCTGCAATGATGGAAATGTTCCCGTCAGTGTCATCCAATACAGTCATCATTAGCCCCAGGTGGCTGCTAATCATTTGACATACGGCTAGTATGACCGGGTAACTGAATGTTTACTTATCATTAATTTAAATTTAAATTTACTTAGTCTCATCCTACTCCCATGGGGTAGTGGCTAGCATACTGGACAGTGCACTCTGAGGGGTGTCCAGAAAGGTGAGGCCAGGCGCCCTGACTTCCCAGCTATGCTCGAGGCTGGATCTGGTAGGGCCTGGAGAGAAAGCAGCAGAGACCGGCAGAGCCACCTGAAGAGGGAGCAGGACTCCTAAGGCAGGGGTGTCAGAGGCTTCTCTGAAGTGGCTGGTGTGTTAGATGCAGGGGCAAGGGCTCACCCTAGGAGACCAAGCAGAAGTCAAATCTTCAGTCTGAAGAAGATACTGGGGTCCAGGAGGCTGGAATGCCAGGAGGAGAAATCAGGGAAGAGTGAGGTGGGAGCATAGCAGGAGCAGAGTCTGGGGGACCCATAGCCAGGCCCGTATGACATCAGCAACGGGAGGGGACAAAAGATTCACATTAGGCCACACCCTGGTGGCCTGCAGATGTGGCAGGAGAACTCTTTAATTAGTCACTAAGAGTGCCAGTTTCCTATTGCTGCTGTCACAAATGACCACAAACTTGGCAGCTTAACCAGCACAACTGGATTCTCTTGCTGCTCTGTAGGTGAGAAGCCAACAAGGATCTCACTTGGCTGAGTGCAAGGCGTCTGCAGGGCTGTGTTCCCTCTGGAGGCTCCGCAAGAGAATCCATTCTCTGGCCTTCTCCACATCCCACCGGCGGTCTGCATTCCTCTCCCGTGGTCTCTGTGTGCATCCTTAAAGCCCATCACTGTGACCTCCGCCTCTGTCGTCACATCTTCTCTAACCCTGCCTGCTACCTCCCCCGTGGTTGGACCCCATGATGCACTGATGCGTGATAATTTAGAATAATCTCCCATATCAAACTCCTTAATTAAAAAAATACTTCTTTCTTTCTCTTTCTTTCTTCTTTCTTTCTTTCTTTCTTTCTTTCTTTCTTTCTTTCTTTCTTCTTTCTTTCTTTCTTTCTCTCTCCCTTTCTTTCTCTCTTTCTTTCTTTCTTTCTTTCTTTCTTTCTTTCTTTCTTTCTTTCTTTCTTTCTTTCTTTCTTTTCTTTCTTCTTTTCTTTCTCCCTTCCCTTCCCTTCCCTTCCCTTCCCTTCCCTTCCTTCCTTTCATTTTTTGAGACAGGGTCTCACTCTGTTGCCCAGGCTGGAGTGCAGGGGTGCCATCACAGCTCACTGCAGCCTCGACCTCTTGGGCTTGAGCCATCCTCCTGCCTCAGCCTCCCCAGCAGCTGGGCCCACAGGCGCATAGCACCATGCCTAGTGAATTTTTTTTTTTTTTTTTTTTTTGGCAGAGACAAGGTCTCACCGTGTTGCCCAGGCTGGTCTCAAACCCCTAGCCTCAAGTAATCCTCCTATCTTGGCCTCCCAAAGTGCTGGGATTACAGGTGTCAGCCTCCGTGCCCGGCCAAAATCCTTAATTTAGTCACATCTGAAAAGTCCCTTTTGACATGTAAGGTAACATTCATAAGTCCTGGGGATTAGGCCCCAGGACATGGTCATCCTTGGGGGCCTATTATCCAGCTGGCCACTCCCCATTCTCCATCCCATGCTACCCCTGGCATTCCTCTTCCTCCCCTGCCGCAGTCTGCCTTCAAGAGTTGCCTCAGAGAAGGACAGCAGGACAGTAGAAGAAGGGGAGTCATTTATTGCCTTTCAAGTGTTGGAAGCCCAGGCTTGAGGGAATGGACAACAGGCTAGGAATGGAAAACTGATGGCAAGAGGCAGGTCGGCATCAAAGAAAACTCCCGCTGGTTGGGAGGGCAGGTGTCCCGAGAAGACAGTCTTCCACTCTGCTCCTTCTTGGCTGAGCAATGGGGCATATTAGACCTCAGGTTGATCTGGAAGGTCAAGAGTAGAAGAAACTCGTGTCTCTGTAGCAGTCAGGGTGGTAGGCTCGGCTGCAGTAACAAACAACCCCACCTTGCGGCGGCTTAACAAAGTAAGGTGAATTTCTCACTGTCACTCCCCATCCATTGTGAATCAGCAGGGCCTCACCCTGTCTGCTTACTCTGGGAGCCCAGCTGACAGAGCAGGCACCACCTAAAGCTTCACACTGATCACCATGGCAAAAGAAATCACACTCTGGCTTCCAAAGCCTCTGCCAAGAGATGCCCCTTGTCACTTGTTTCTTTTCACTGGCCAGAGCAAGTCACAGGACACAGTGAACTCTTAGGGGGTTCAGCCATGGTGCTCTGAGCCTGGAGGGAGAATTGGAAATGTTTGGCTATCAGAGCCAGAGACTACCAGGGCTCCCGGTCCTGAGCAGAGCTCCAGGGAGGTGGCAAGGCCGAGGAAAGAAGTAGCCACTCAGGAGGTCACAGGGGCAAGGGAGCCCTGGGTAAGCCCAGGGGGTTTCCCGGTCCCTGGTGACAAGGTGGCATTGGAGAAGGGATTTGAAGGGGCTGGATAGAGGCCAGGCTAGCAAACCCTCAGCAGCCAGAGTGAGGGTGTCCCTGCCAAGGCTGGAGTGGGCCTGTGGCAGCTTTGGGCTCCCAGGAAAAAGCTGGGAGATTCTGCATAAACTGAAATGACCACAGTGGAGTAGGGGCTCTAAACGGAAGTTAAGTTTAGATACAGGAGAGTCCAGGTATGTTTCATTCGTAGCCTGAACAGTGAACCAAGATTCCCACCACCCTGTACCTGGAGAGAGACAATGGCTGACATTATGGGTCAGGTAGGTAACGTGGCCGACTTAGGCCTATGAACCACTTGACATGCTGGTAATGTTACCGAATGTCAGGGCTTTGATTTTGGTCCTGTAGCTTACCACACAGAAAGCCAATCACTGAGACTATGGCCAGAGAAGAAGGCTTTATTCAGGTGATGCAGTCAGAGAGACGGAAGACAAGCCTCAAATCATCCCTCCCCTCCAATAAAGTTAAGGTTTTCTGTAATCTCAGCACTTTGGGAGGCCGAGGTGGGAGGATCACTTGACGTCAGGCATTTGAGACCAGCCTGGCCAACATGGTGAAACCCCGTCTCTACCAAAAATGCAAAATATTAGCTGGGCGTGGTGGCTCATGCCTGTAATCCCAGCTACTCGGGAGGCTGAGGCAGGAGAATCACTTGAACTGGGAAGCAGAGGTTGCAGTGAGCTGAGACCACATCACTGCACTCCAGCCTGGGCAACAGAGCAAGACCCTGTCTCAAGAAAGATTAATTTAAAAAATAAAGTGAAGGGTTTATATAGCTGGAAGGAAAACTGGAGGAGCAAGGAGGAGGAGTTGGTCAATAGGCAACAGGTGGTCAAATGAGGGGCCTAGCATCTCACTGTAACCACAAGCAGGAAAACAGGAATGAGGGAGCAGCCAGGAAGAGGCGTTGGTTAACACGCAGTGGGAGCGTAAGTTTCTCAAGCTTCAGTTCTGTGGGCATCTGGCTTGTTGGAAAATCATGCCAGTTTCAGTCATGCCTATGATGACCAGCACTTAACCACATCCTTCTGCCATTTTAACAACTATCCTTAGTGAGTAAAAGTTTTAACAATGATTTAAATCAGTTAAAATTCAAACACAACTGACTCAACACTATCCTTATTTGGGTTGCTTTGGGGAATCTAGACCAGAGAAGGAGATGAGATAAGGGGCAGAAAACGGGGTTGTGGAGGTTCCCGTATGTGCCAGGGACTGTGCTGGGCACCTTGGTAGACCCAAACTCACGTAAGCCTGTGAGGAAAGCAGGGCACAGAATGATCAGGAACTAGCCCTTCCTCACTCAGCCACCAGGACCAAAACCAGGCTCCATCTTACATGGGTGTGCTCATCGGCCCTCCACTGGTGCAGACCCTCACTACAGCGGTGCCCTAGAAGAATGTGGCTGGCCAATGCCCTCCGCCCACAGACTCCCCAGTGTCAGGGTCAGAGCAGAAACCCCTGGCAGAGCAGTTAGGGCAAGGACAATGGGAGGAGTAATAGGGTGACGGCCCAGGTCTCCCCCACCTCCCGTGTGCCCTGCACTTTCTGCAGATGATTGGCAGTGCTCCCATGGGAGGCTGAAAAAGGATGTCCACGGTCAGAAGCAGAACTTTCCAGTGCAGAAAGGTGGATCTAGGTTAACATTTTGCAGAGTGGATCTCAGGCAGCCCTGTGCAGAGGGGCCCTGAGCTCCCCACAGGGAGAAAAGGGAAAGCCAGGGAGGCCAGCCCCACTCTGCTCCAGGCGTGCATGCTCCCCACTGTTCTGTCGGGAGCAGAGGGGGTCTGTGGCCTAGCGTGCCCTTGCACCACCACTCTGTCCATGCCAGGCTTGGGAAGAGTAGGAACACCAGCGTCCCAGCACTGGGGAGTCATATCCAGTGGCCTGGCGCTCCCCAGAGGTCCAGATGTTCTGCCAGTGGGCAGCCACCACACAGGAAGCCCTTTAACTCAGGAATGAATCTGAGGTCCTGGCGCCTGACGACCAAGAGAGCTGATGACAAACCACCCCAAACCCGGTCGGCCACGGGGTAGAAGGAGGCCCTCGAGTCCATCCTGGTATTCTGGGTGCTGTGGTCCCTGCAACCCTCACCACAGCACTGTCTGGTGGGTTGAGCAGGTGTTTCCTTTTTGTGTTCACTGATTTTAATCCTGACTGTTCAAAGGTTAAATCCAGGCACAGAAAGTTGGTGGCCACATTACAGAGACAGCTCTGTGGAGCTTGGAGGTCCTGGGACAAAGGATTGCTGATTCCCTGTGGCCTCAGTGCTCCCCTCTAAAGTGTAACTAGAATATATATGGGGCAGGAATACTTCTCAGGCCTGGCAGTGGGGCCATAAAAGAGGCCCTGCTATGCCCATGGTGCATTACCGCATTGGTCTGGAAGCAGAGGTGGGCACCCACGGTTGGGACCTTGGCCTTGTCTGGTCGTATAGATCCTCCAGTAACAGAATCAGCTGGAAGAGCCCGCTCTCAGTGGCACACTCAGGGCTGGGCTGGGGGCCTGCAGCTTTGGCATCTCCTGGGGGCCTGTCCCAAAGACAACACGGAGGAAGCCCACTTGGCCAGGAGGTGACAGAGTCTCTCTTCCCATCAGAGAATGACAAGAAGGAAGCCTTTCCTGTCTCCCCTTGGAAATTAGCTCCCATGCCACACAGCTTCCCCAAACAATCCACTAAGGACAACAAATTTTTCCAGGCACTATTGTTTTCCAGGCACTATTGTTTTCCAGACACTGTGAGATCCTTACCTGCGTGGGCGTTGATGCTCACATGTCCCAGTGCCTCCTTCACTGGGGCCTGTGTGGCGTGGGCATTTGTGCATGGCAGGGGCACCCTCTCTTTCTTGTCTCGTGAGTAGTATCTCTAGCCACCTGCAAGGGAGGTGAAGGTCAGGCAATGGTGGCGCCATCTGTGGGGAAGGCTCCTAGCTGAGAGGGGTCAGCTACTGCCCTGCTGTGCCCAGGCAGGGGGTACACCCCTCCTCCACCTGTTCGGGGTGCTTCCTGAGCCTTTTCCAGAAGCCAGTGCTCGGTGGACCCAAAGGAAGGAATGTGTGAGTGGCAGAACCAAGGCTGTTCCAAGCTATGAACTTTTCTCTTTGGGGCTATGCAAGTGTGGAAGCCTCTCTCACTGTCCTGGAACTCCTGGGGCCTGGGAGTGCTGTCCCTTAGAAAGCCCCTTTCCTGGCCCCTGCCCCTTCCCTCTTCCCTTCCTCACTTCCTGAGTGCCTCTCTTTATACCTCTTCCTTTCTGGGGTCTCCTGCTCAGCCCTCTTCCCCAGGCTCCCAGAGGCTTCCCCAGAGCCTGCTCTGGTCGGGTTGAAAGTGTGCCTTGCAAGTTGGACAGCCTTGCATGACTGTGGCTGCTCTCTACCATAACACCGAGGCTAAAAAAGCACTTGCTCCATCCTCAGCCCCTGGTGGTGGTGGTGATGGGGCAGTCCACCACATACAGATGTTCTGGTTGTGTACTGCACAAGGGCTTTACACCTAAGATGATGCCATTCTCATCAAAGGCATATACTACCTTGAATGAGAGACGTGGGTGGGTGTTGGGAACCCCAGCCTCCCATTCGGGTACTGAAGCTGTGCGGGGGAACTGACACGGGGCAGTCTCTCTCCCAGCCCCAACAGTGTGGGCCAATTCAAAAAAAGTACTCTTCCTATGTCCTTTACCACCACCTGCTGGGGGAGGTTGCAGCACTCACTGTATTGGTTGGCTCAGGCTGCTGTAACAAATACCACAGACAGGGAAGCTTAAACAATACACATTTATTTTCTCACAGTGCTGGAGGCTGGAAGTCCAAGATCAAGGTGCCAGCAGGCTTGGTTTCTGGTGAGGGCTCCCTTCCTGGCTTGGGGATGGCCACCTGCTTGCTGTGTTCTAACCTCTGTGTGTACAGAGAAAGAGAGGGGTGGAATGCAAATGAATGTTCTGGTGTCTCTTCCTTTTCTTTGAAGGACAAGAGTTCTATCAGATTGGGACCTCAGCCTTATGACTTAATTCAACCTTCATTACCTCCTTAAAGATGCTATCTCCAAATATTGCCACATTGGGGGTTAGGGCTTCAACATAGGAGTTTTGGGAGGGACACAATTCAATCCATGGCCTCACTATACAACTGTAGGATGGCCAACGTCCAGGGTACCCCTGAGGAGTGTGAAGCACAGCCTGCCTGGGGCCGGCCCCTCTGGGGTTGCAGGCACATACTTGCCTGCATGTGCACACGCTTGCCACAGCTGCACTTGCCTCCCAACCTGCCCCTCAGGGGTCATCTGGGGTCTTTCTCTCCCTAGACCCCAGGCTCCTGGAATCCAACTCACCTGGTGGGGTTGGGGTGTCATAGCCAATCACATTGCAGGTTACACACCTGAGGGTGTGAGAAGTGTGAGCCTATGGCCTTGGTATCCCCACCCGAGACAGCTCTGGAAATGTCCTGCGAGACTGACCAGGCAGAGCCAAGGACCCCCATACAACAGTCACTCTGCCCAAGTCCTGGCAGGGTGCAATAACTTAAAATGGATTTTGATTTATATGACTGCTGTTCTGATGATTTAAGCAGCATCCTATGGATAAAACCCCACAGCCAGCATCCCAGCCCTCACCCCCAACTCATCTTTACTAGAGGGACCCTCCCAGCATCACTTCACCTGGCCGGAGGGGAGGCCACCTGTGGTCCCCCAGGCCTAGTGACAGACAGGCCTTCCCGTGCATGCAGACACTCCTCTGGGCCAGGGCGGCATCCTTGCTTTATCATGTAGGCTCTGTTGCAGCGGCCCCAGGCCTCTCCCGCTTCTCTTGCAGAAATCCTATCCTCTTCTCTAGAAGGTTCCTCTTCTGTTTGAGGCCCCTGCCTCCCAGGCGGATGCTGCCCCTGGCAGGCAGGCATGCTGCTTGGTGACACAGGCACCAAGGTGTGGCCCACTAGTTTATCTGAGACAAGACATGACATGGTCCCAGGTATGGCCCACTGGTTAATCTGAGCCATAATGGGCGTTCTCTCCGTCTGCGTTACACTCAGGGTTCCATGCGTTTCAACTCTTTCTGTCTATACACAAGCAGCCGTTTTCCTAGAACCTACAGCAGGAGGTATGGGAAGGTTGGGAGTTGCCATAATCACCCACAGACCCATGGCCAGCCCCAGCAGTCTCCCCCGACCCGCAGACCTTGGGCTCCTCTTTCCCCTAAAGTGGGTTTCCTTCCGAGGCTTCATGCGGGTTCCTGGAAGCTGGCTTTGAGCACAGCCACCTTAGTCAATCAGGCATGTTTTTGCCTCTTTAAAAGCCTTTGGAGAAGGGTCAGGCTCCTATGCCCTTTCTTCCCTGAGTAACATCAGGGAGCAGGTGTGTATCTTGAAGAAGGGGCACAGCTCCTCCACCTGGCTGCATTCAAATCCCAGCAGGAACGACTGTGACAGGCAGTAGTGACACCCAAGTCCTCCCCAACCGCACACAGCCCAGGCCCCTCCACCGTGGCCTGTCACATTCACCACATTCCAGAAGAATAAACTTGGTAGGTCTCCTTCATTTACTCAACAAACTTGCTTTGTAGAGGCTGTCCGTGCTCAGCACTGTGGGTATGAGATGGAAAAGACCCAGTTCCTCCTCTCAAAGAACTTACAGCCTGCAAGGGAAGACAAAAGGGTGAACTGGTAATTACAGCACATGAGGCTGCTGCTGAGCTTCCTGAGGGAGTCAAGGAGGACTTCCTGGAGGAGGACACTTTTAAACTGATTCTAAATTTTTTTTTTTATTTTGACATAATCTCAGGCTTAAAGAAAATTTGCAAGAATAACAAGAAAAATTTCATACAGCCTCATCTAAATTCCCCAAATACTAACGTTTGACCACATTTTCCATATCCTTCTCTCTCTCTCTACCTAACTACAACTAAATACATCAACTAACAACAGAAATATTCCTTTATGTAATCATGGTATAATGATCAAAATCAGGAAATAAACATTGATATGATATTATTATCTAATCTACGGACTTCATTCAGGTTTCTCCACTGGCTCCAATCATGTCCCTCAAAGCAAATGCAAATCCAGGACCACATATCCCATCTTTGTGGTATTCTTTAACCTGGAAGAGTTATGCAAACTGTCTTTGCATTTTGTGACATTCTCACCCTGTAGAGTACAGGCCAGTTATTTTGTAGAAGGTTCCCTGATCTGAGCTTGGTGATGTCTCCCCAGAGTTCCATCCAGGTGATGTAAGGAACCCCACACAAGGGAGATACGTTCTACTCAGCACGTCTCATAAGGAGGCACGGGCATCCATTTGTCCCGCTGAAGGTAATGTTCATTCTGATAACTTTGTTAAGATGGTATCCTCCAGAGTTTTCCACTATAAAGTTACTGTTTTCCCCCTTGAAATTTTTTTTTTTTTTTTTGAGATAGACTCTCACTCTGTCACTTAGGCTGGAGTGCAGTGGCACGATCTCAGGTCACTGCAACCTCCACCTCCCAGGTTTAAGCAATTATCCTGCCTCAGCCTCCCAAGTAGCTGGGATTACAGGTGCCCACCACCACACCCGGCTAATTTTTGTATTGTTAGTAGAGATGGGGTTTTGCCATGTTGGCCAGGCTAGTCTCAAACCCCTGACCTCAGATGATTCACCTGCCTCGGCCTCCCAAAGTGCTGGGATTACAGGCATGAGCTACTGCGCCTGGCTCCCTCTTGAAATTAATCAGTGGGTGCGCTTTAAAATAAATAAAGGCTGGTCCAAGGGCAGAGGTGTTTACAGCTAACTGATCACAGCCAGTTACAGATTTCCTTGTTCCTTTTCCACTCCTACTGCTTCATTTGACTAGCCTAAAAAGAAACAAACAAACGAACAAAAAACAAGACATAGTCCTGGTAACAAATCCAGTTAATAAAACAAAGGCATCTTCTCTAATCCTGTGTCTAAAAGGTAACTCTTAACAATTTGGTGTGCATCTATATTTTTTCCAGAATTTTTCCCAATAGGTATGCATTTTTTAACAAATAAGAGTAGTGTCATCTTACAAGAATTTTTGTTTTTGCAACTTAGCTATTCTACTGTTAAAATTATAGTATTATTTATTGTTCATCATTGCTTTAATTTGTCTTTTAATTATGACTAGTGAGGCTGGGCACAGTGGCTCACTCCTGTGATCCCACACTTTGGGAGGCTGAGGTGGGTGGATCATTTGAGGTTAGGAGTTCGAGACCAGCCAGGGCAACATGGTGAAACCCCGTCTCTACTAAAAATACAAAAATTAGCCAGGCAGTAGTGGCACACCCCTTTCATCTCAGCTACTCAGGAGGTTGAGGCAAGAGAACCACTTGAGCCTGGGAGGTGAGGTTGCAATGAGCTGAGATCACGCCACTGCACTCCCATCTGGATGACAGAGTGAGACTCTGTCTTAAAATATATATATATGACTAGTGAGAGTGAAACTCCTCAAATAATCCTTGACTACCAGCATTTCTTCTGTGAATGAATGCCCTGCTCATCTCTGTTTGTTAATTGGCCAGTTTGTCTCAGCCACACTGTGCTGCAGGCATCATCTGGACAGTGCCAATAACCCAGCCTTAAAGGACAAATGGGTTAATGAAAGGACTTCGTCCTGCAGGAAGTGGAAGGTTCCATGTGTGAGATCTGCTCAGGTGGCCCTGACTTCTGGAAAGATTGGTGTACCTCCTCTGGAGAAGGATGAGGTACAGAGGAGACCCTGTCTAGTGACATGCTTGCAAACCAAGAGGTAAGCAGGCTTTTCAAAGCCCCTTTCAGTTGGGGGGACGTTTGAGGTGGTAGAAAGCAAAGTTCTGGAGAGCTCCAGGAAAGTGGCCATTGGAGACGAAGCTGGACCCCAGCCCTAATGGGCGTCTTTCATTATCACTGCCCTCATTAGTGCTTTATTGTATTAGTTATAGCTAATTTACATTTTACCGAAGCATTGAAAACAGATTGCAGATGTTTGGAAACAGATGTTATCCTAATGTTAAGGCAAAACCATGAATATTTATGACAATTATTGCCCAGATCAAATTACCTCGCTTAACCAGGGAGGCAGGCATGTTCTAACAGCTTTGGCTGGGACCTGGTGAGGGAAAGACAGAAAAGTATTGATGAAGTTTTGGTTGCACTTCAATTTTCCTTCACCTGGGATCCATTTTTTTTTCTGTCTTCCTGTGGACCTGAAAACAGAGATTGGTTGTTATGGAACCAATTTAGGGATTTTCCTGCTGCTCATATTAATTGGCCAAGTCAGGATTTTCCATCTATTTTTTTCCACACTGTGTCTTAGACAAGGGCCTGCCAAGGCCTCTCCAACCTAAGCAGCCACAGGTACTTCCCAGGCCGTAGGGGGAAGGCTGGGCTTCTCTGCCTTTCTCCCCGCCCACCTGCCAGGACCCAGGGAGCCAGCAGAGGCCAGGTGGGGCCTCAGGGGCAAGTGGAATTGGCAGATGTCCCCACAGGAGATTGAGAGGGCTCCAGGCTGACTCACTGCCAAGCAGAGCTCATTTTTTTCCCACCAGCCACCCCAGCAGAAATGCCAACAATAGAGCTGTTTCTCTGCCGTCGTCAGGAGAACCCATCTTGGATTCTGGAACAAAGTTGAGGAGCCTTTGCTGAGTGTAGGGGATAAGGATGCTTGATCCAGGCCTTTTGTGCCCCTTGCCATGTACTTTCGAGAGTACCCTCACAACTGCAGCCTTTTTGGGGAGGTGGCACCAAATGCAGAGAATCAAGTGCCTGGAACTGACTCCCTACCCTGCCCTCTACCCTTGAGGGATGGTTGGAGGGAAAGCCCAGCTGTTCGGCTTTAGGAGAGGCAAGTGTGAGGCACTGCTTACTCTCCAGAGTCCCCCATGACCAGAGTCCCCATAGGTGAGGTAGAACCTCCAGCCTGGCTTGGCCCCCTCCCCTTCTATCCTTCCTTGTCCAGCTTCTTCATGGGAAAATGCCAGGAAAGCCCCTGCTCTGGGGCTCTTGTCCCAGGCCTGTTTCTGGAGAGCCCCAGCTAAGACACTGAGGGTCGTCTTCTGTGACAGCCCCATACCCGTGATGGACATGGGGAAATGATGAAGGGACAGAGCTCATGTGTGAGAAGCTTTATGGGCAAGGGATGGAGACAAAGAGGCCCGCAGACCCTTTCAGCAGCGGAGAGGCAGGACCCTAGGGTGGGATGCATGCAGCCTGTGCGGTCAGCCCATGGGTGACTGCCAGCAGCATCCGCCGTGCCCCTGTGCACCCACTGCGGGCCACACACGGGCCCAAGACCCTCCCGCCTCATAGGAGCCCTGCAAGGTGGATGTCATCAGCCCCACTTTCCTTCCGAAACACCTGGATCTCAGAGCTGTTGAGAGACTCACCCAGGGATGTTCTTTTATTCTTTTAATAAACTTGTATCAAGTGCCACCTAGGGGGTCAGCGACTGTGCTAGGCTCTTGGAAATGATGACCAGCCGATGGAGACTATCTCTGTCTTCATGAGTAGACTCGATGGAGAAGATAACTGTTAACATACATAGTTAATATGGAAATGTGTAATAAATATGTAATTCCTAGCTGTGATCAATGATGTCGAAATGCATAGCACATTGTGAGAATAGATGATGGGCACGGCCTGAGGAGGTGACCTCTGGGCTGAGAGTGCAAGATGAGCAGCTGGCCTGGGTAGAGGACTCGGAATGAGGGCCCCTGGGCAGAGGGACAGCATGGGCAAAGGCCCCAGGTAGAAAGAGCTCAGGGCATCCCAGGAACTACAAGAAGGACAACGTGACAGGAGATGGTGGGATGGGAGGGAAGTTGGAGAGGCTGGCAGGGGCCAGGCCATGCAGGGCCTTGTCATGATGCCACTGGGTGGCTATCACTCTGAGAACCAATGGGGCATCATGGGGAATCATGAAGGAAGAAAGGGAGGGGAGGATGAGGGCGGAAGAGAGCTAAAAACTCAGCCATCCTAACAAGAAATCAATAGGTAATGCTAAAATGGATAAATCGATAAAGTAAGACATTAACATATTACTCCACAGCAAGGGTCAGCACGAGAAGAAACAGCTGAAAGAGTCAAGAATCAAAAACAAATCCAGGGCCAGTTGTGGTGGCTAATGCCTGTAATTCTAGCACTTTGGGAGGCCGAGGCAGGAGGATCACTTGAGGCCAGGAGTTCAAGACTAGCCTGGGCAACATAGTGAGACCCCATCTCTACTAAAAATTTAAAAAATTAGCCAGGTATTGTGGTGAGTACCAGTAGTCCAGCTACTTGGGAGGCTGAGGCAAGAGGATTGCTTGAGCCCAGGAGTTGGAGACTGCAGCGAGCTGTGATCGCGTCACCGCACTCCAGCCTGGGCAACAGAGAAAGAATCTTTCTGAAGAAAACAAAAAAGCCATTGCTTGTGTATGTTGGCAGAGAAGGGATTTAGAGGGCTCCTGCATAAGCCTTTTAGTAATAGTTGATTCAAAAACTGTATGCATATACAGTATAATTTTGGTAAATAAAGTTAATTCTAAAACAAGAAAATTAATTAAAACAAAAAGTTGGGGAAATGAAACATTGTGAGTGTCATATTGTAGGAGGACTGCCATGACAATATCAGATCATGCTAACACTCCTCCATCCCATACAATTCTTCAAGCGATCTTTCCTGCACCTGGGAGAATAGATGGACAGCGGAGAGCTGTCCCCAGAACAGGCTGCCAGCTCCAGTCAAAAAAACACAAAAAACAAAAAAAACCTTTTAGATGTTTTGATTGTTTGGGCAAACAGTCAATCTACGCAAGAGATAAGTGTCTTTTAAGAGATAAAGAAAGGCTTTGGTGGATGATCCCTTCCAAACACTTAAAATAACTGCCCTTGGTTAAACAGTCCCACGGCAGGGCCATGGATGTGTGATAGCAGGTGGCTGTGTAAACAGTAGCAGCAACTTGTAAAGTGGCTTAGTGCATGGCCTTTCCCTCTGCTACTTTCTTTAAAAAGCAAGCACTCTATTTACAGATTACACAGCTAGAGGGCTGATTCAGGAATTTCATGTCATACAGGTACGAAATAACCAGGCAAATATGGTGCCTTGTACAAAGTCATTTGTGTTAACACTGTAAATACATAACTAGCTACTATAGTTACATAGCAAGGAAAGGCTGCATGTTGATAGCTAGGCAAACAGAGTTCCTTGTAAGAGGCTGTTTGTTCAGTTCTGTATTTATCTAGCTAGCCCCTGTATTTTGGTAGTAGGAGATTCTCTGAAATGTAAACGTAATATGAGTTTACTTGAAACAAGCCCTGGCAGCTCTGCAAATACAGCCATTAATTGGTTTTTACAGGTTGAATTTGCAGATTTCGTATTTGTGAATTTGACTACTTGCTAACATTTCTTTGTGACTTCCAACTCCATACACACAGTGCTATTTCTGCCACGTGCAAACATGGGTATGGCGGCAAAATGTGGGTCCTCCCATATGTCCTTTCCCAGCTGGGCCGAGCAAGGCGGTGCTCCACTTTTTTGTTCCAGCTCTCATACCGTAACAAGCGTCCTTTCTGCAGTCTATTTAGTGCCACATTTTCTACATTGTGTGTATGTGTGTGTGTGTGTGTGTGTGTGTTTTGTCGGTGGTTTTGCCATTTAAAATTGCCCCAAACCTAGTGCTGAAGTGCTGTTTAGTGTTCCTAAGTGCGAGAAGGCTGTGATGTACCTTACAGAGAAAATTTGTACGTTAGGTAAGTTTCGTTCAGGCATGAGTTGTGTGCTACTGGCTGTGAGTTGCACGTCAGTGAATCAACAATATATATTAAATAAGGTGTCTTTAAACAGAAGCACTCAAAGAACAAGGTTCTATATTGATTAGCTGGCGAAGATGTTGTAACCAAGAGGCTCAAAGGAATCTAATCCTGTATTTTCCCTGAGGGGCAAAGGCTCAGTATGCGCTAATTTGGTGTCTGTCATGACATTGTAGATGACAACTACTGAGTATCATGAATAAACTGTGATTGGTTATATTTAGTAAAAGACCATGTGGTTGTGTCCCCCAAATCCACACCACCCTCCTCATGTGAAGCAACCAGTGCAAAAGCTTGGGTGGACTTGACCGCACCTTCAGATCCAAGGTTGGACCTTGATTGATCTAATCAAATCCTTATCCTAAGACACTTGTCACATCACTGTGTTTAGGGACAAGACAGTGCTCTAAGTTGGTCCAATCAGAGTAAAGTTCATCTTAAATTAGGTTTCCTAGAGGTAGAGTTGCCAAAAACCAACAACAAAAACAACAACAAAAAACATGCTGTCCAATTAAATTTGAATTTCAGATAAACCACAAATATTTTTTAGTATAAATATGTCCCAAATATTGCATGGGACATAGTTATACTGAAAATTACTTGTTGCTTCTGTAAGATTCAAATTTAACCAGGCTTTTGTTTATTGTTATTTAATTTTAATTTTTATTATTACGTATTATTGCTAACTGTGTCTTTATTTGCTAAATCTGGCAACCCTACCCAGACAGACTCTGAAACAAGGATTCCCATTCAAGGGCCTTATTAAGGAAGTGCTCCCAGGGAGTGATCTTAGGTAAGGTCCTGCAGTGGGTAGTGGTTCTATAGGGGAGTTCCAGGAGCTGTGCTGTAAGGGCTGCCCCTGGGAATGAAGATTTCAGATACTTCCAGTTCTTTGCATAAGCCTCTCCAGTGGCCTCAGGGCAATCCTCCAGACACAGTGTTAGGTGCAGGCAGTGAAAAGCAAAGGCACAGAGAATCAGGGAAAAGGATCCAAGGGCGTGAGGTAGAACACCCACAATAACCACCCTAGAGCTTTTGTTCAACAGTCGGGAAAGAGACTTGGATGTCAGGCAGGACCTGCATCCTGACTTGCCACTGCGGCCATCCTGTACCTCCAGGCAACTGGAGAAACAGTGTCCTCCAAAATTCATATCCACTGGCACCTCAGAATGTGACCTTATTGGGTGCTATGGACTGAATGTACCCCTCTGCCATCAATCTACATGCTGAAACCCTAACTCCCCAAGGTGATGGTTTTAGGAGGTGGGGCCTTTGGGAGGTGATGAGGTCATGAAGCTCTCATGGAAAGGGTTAGTGCCCTTGCAAGAAGAGACAGGAGCGAGCTGGCTTTTTCTCTCTCCTCTCTCTATCATGTGAAGATACAAGAAGAAGATGTCTGTCTGTAAACCAGGAGGAGGGCCTTTATCTAGAACCATGCTGGCACCCTGATCTCAGATTTCCAACCTCCAGAACTGTGAGAAATAAATGTTTGTTGTTTAAGCCACCCAGGTCTGTGGCCCCATTAGATAGAGGGGTGGCGAGGTGGCAGGTCGGGGTCAGAACAGCGTTCTCATGGCCCCAGGGCTCTCTGCATCAGACTCCTGTGGACAATACCACCTGGATGCTGCTACTTTCTCCTCCTGAATTCATAAGCAACATTTATTGGGAGTCTACAGCACACGGAGTCCTCAGTGAGCACTGAATTTAAACGCCATCTCTAAGTAACAGCCTCAAAGGGTCTTAGCAGGTAAGCAAGCCCCCCTCAATTCAGATTCAGCCCAGTAGACTACCTCAGTGCTTTCTGAGCCACCCCAGGAGACAGGGCAGGAGGCCCAGATCAATTGCTGACTGAGACTGTTCTCTTGCCTGGCAGTGTGCTCAAGTGAGAAGTCCCCAGTGTCCCTTCCACGGAGTCCCAGAACTAGTGTGGGAAAATACATGAAGGAGGCTCTGTTCCTCTTCCTTCTGCAGGCCCAGACAGTCTGAAATATTTATACAATACAAGAGCAGGAGACTTCTAGGGAGGAAAGGCAAAGAGAGCTGAATTCCAGATGTGGAAAAAAATACGCAGAAACAATTGAACTTTTGCACGTGACCAGTTGAAGTTTATCGGAGCTGATTTTGACACAGAAATCCCTTTGAGGTCCACAGAGTGTAATCGAAAGATTGTAAAAGTTCAATTTTCTGAAAATTTCCCTTTTAGAATGAAGATTATTTAAAGAGGCCTGGAGATGGGATTTAATTTTGATTCTGTTGCTTATTAACTGCATAACCTTGGGCAGGTTAATTACTGTTGTTGAATCTGTTTCATCATCTGTAAAATCAGGATAATAGTTTCATAATCTGGACTGTTGTGGTAATTGCATGGGCTAACTAGGGATTATTAATCCCCACCTCCTGCAGGGGCTCAGGGCTGGGGGTCACTTTAACTTTTTCATATCTGTAACTGGGAGCCCCCAGGCTCTCGTCTTAGATTTATTCATTCTTATTCATTCTAGAGATGCACAAACAGGAGCTCAGTGTAAGTAGCTGTTGATCTCTAAGTTAGAAGAGGATATGAGAAGCCTCTTTGCTCAATCTCTAACTCTAACAGGGCATCTTCTTTGCAGCCCCTGACACATGGCCCTCCATCCTGGGGCAGGACATCCATCCAGTGGTAGGGAACGCAGTGGGCAGGAAACCCCTCTCTCAGCCGAGCTGAAGATGGCTCCTGTAACTGCTGACACCTGGATTCTCTGAAGAGGCAAACCTATTTCCTTTGCCACAAGCTGCCTCTTCAACTCTCAGAAGAGCCCCATGCCTCTGTGCAGTGGCAACCGTCTCTGCTAAGTACGGTTCACGAGTGTGATCTGAGGACCCTCCCCATCTTCCTGGGGGAGAGGGGATGAGGGGTGCTGTGAAATGCAGGTCCCAGGGGTACACTTCATGCCTACAGATTCAAATACGCAAAAGCAAATCTCTGTTTTGGGTGTCACTTGATTTAATTTCTGATGCTCAGCCCCTCTTCTGTTTGACACCAAAAAAGAATCCTAATTACTTATAAGTAAACTGAGTCAAATGCAGGGATTTCTTAGCTACTGTGGGCTTAAAACTCCATCGATTCAAAAACCCCTCCCCCATCCTCTACCCCCTGGGACAGAGATAATTGTGGGGGGGTGGTGCTAGGCAAATGCCCTGAGAGGGAGTGTTTCCACTTCTCAGTGGTCACGTGGCCTTTACAGAGCCAAGACGTGCAATGTCCCATCCAGCCTCGGCTTAGGACATGGGGAGTACTGCCTTGCCACTGTCTGTGGGTCCCAACTTGACCCTTCACTAAAGTCTTGGATAGAGCTGAGCCCCCATCCCGGCTCCCAGGCAAATGTCTCTGGGACATTTCCAGATCCAAGACCCCCAGTTCTCTCACAGGCCTGTTCCTACAGTCAAACTCAGCTACCTACTTCAGGCCCATGAAAATGTATAGGACCTGCCACACCACTGCACAGGGAGGACCTTCTCTGGGGCTGTCTATGGCCCTCTCAGACCTACTTGGCACCTGCCACTCTTCTGCATTCTGCTGTCCTGCCAGGCCCTGTGGGGTTACGCTTCTCTCAGCCCCGGCTGCCACAGCCTCCTGGCTTGTGAGAGGGTATACCGAGCAAATGCAGAGCCAAGCTTAGACTGCCAACCACAGGGCACCAAGAAAGCAAGGGCACCAGAGGGTCAAGGGCAAACACCACTCCCTCCCTCCTGCAACGGACTGCTGGCTCTCCGCTTCTGCCCAACTCTGCAACGCGGCTCCATTCTTTCTGTGGACAGGCTTTTCCATAACATGCATGGTGCCGACTCTGGCTGATCAGGCAGGAAGTTCTTTCAATCCCCTCCACATCACCCACATGGCCCAGCTGTTCTGGCTTCCCTGCCCATCTGGTTGGCCACATTTGCCCATGACTGCACTCTTGGACAAACCTGCAGTGGCCAGGAGACGGGGCCCTGGTAGTGGATGTGAGTGTGCAGGGAGTAGTGAGCGTTTCTACCACCCTGCTCCGGAAAGGCAACTGCATGAATCTTGCCTAAGGTCGCTCATCAGTAACCAGTGTCCTGGAGACAAATACCAGCACTTACACCATTTCCCGAAACTCCAGGCTGCTGCCCCTGTGACTGCTTTGCAGTTTTCGGGGAAGATCAGCTCTGGTGGCGAAGGCCTGGTCTCTGTATCTGCACCTATCGGTGAGCAATTCACACTCCTACCCCATCACCTTTGCGATGACACTGCCCTCCAAGCCCGAGGATGAGCCCTTCCCAGGTTAAAAGTTGTTTATATGCACAGGCAAACCTTCCTCTCTGAAATGGCAGAATGGCACTCTCCAAGGGCCTCTAGAAAGGACAGTTCCCGGGGTTGAATGGCAGGTTAATTCTGATCCACAAATTAATTTTGTCTCTTTGTATATCAAGGGTGTGTGAGACTTATTTAGTTTAATTAGAAATAAATGTAATTATAGAAATGAATGAGCTATCAAAATTTTAAACATATGATCCATCAATATTGGCATGATGTGAGTGGCTGGTTATTATAAATAAAATGGGTCTTTGGCAATATGGAATTCAATTTCCCCCACAGTGTGTCTCATTACGTCTTGACATCTGGGTTAATGCTAAATTACAATCCCTAATTTCCAAATCGGAGCTTAATTTCTAAATAGCAGGTTAACATAAATAAACTCGCCAGCTGTGGGGCTTCTGGGAGCTCTGGGAAGAGGAACTTCAAGACAGAGCAGTCTGTGGTTTTTTTGCAGTTATCTACTCCTCTAAATTTTCTGCCACAAGTCAAGTACTGGATGCAGGGGCAGATGTAGGAACCATGGTGGCCAGTGCCTTCCAGGCTGGGTGTTTTCAGATGCTCCCTCTGTCTGGTGTGACTGGGCCTGAGGCAGTGGAGAAGAGCAATGGCTTCCCAGAGAGATGGACAGATAGACAGTTGCTCTGGTGCCTGTGCATCCAGGCATAGCAAGTCATCCCAAGGGGATTTGTCCAGTGCTATAGCCCAGTGCTGCTATCCAGCCCACTGACTATTACACAAGGGCACTTCATAACCCACCCCCAAGGGTGAATTGAGAAAAGCAAACTTCTCCATGGAACCTATGGAAAATGCTGCAGAGCAAGAGGAAGGCAGATCGTTCTGAGAACTCAGAAGAAAAAGACTCCCGAAAATGGTTCATTGCAAGAGTCCGGATGAAACCTCAGAAAATTATTTGGCAGCCTGAAGAAGATGCAAGAAGACAGGGCGTCCAGGAAACAAGGACCTGGAGGAGAAGAAGTTGGGCTGAAAAGCCAGAGAGGCACGAGGGAAATGGGAGGGAGGGTGATGAAGGTATCACTTGTAGGAGAAGAATTGAGGTCCTCACCACAGCAGTAAAGAGTCCCATGGGCTGTGACAAATCAAATTGATGATGTAGAGGACATACTTGGCATGTGTTCCCAGATTGCTGAGAAAAAGGAAAAAAAATAGATGCCAATGATGAACATTAATATACTGCATACTTAGGGCAGAGAACAGATCCACTTCCATCATAAACATCTAAAATAAGTGTTTCTGAGAAAGGAAGAGGCCACTGCCAAAATGCTCCCTACCCCTAAGTCAGGTCCTCCCCACCCACTGCATTCTCCAACCCGTCACATGGCTCTATTATTCTCCAGGGCCCTGCTAGCATCTGCTACAGAGTTCTAGTTTATTGTTTTCACTTGTTTATGGACCATTTCCCTTACTAATATGCAAGCTGCCTGAGGGCAGAAATTTTCTCTTGCTCACTACTCTATCCCCAGTACCTGGCATGGAGGTTTTCAATAAAGATTTTGAATTAATGAAATCATGTAGAAGTAGCAATCGGATACAATATTAAAAAAAAGATTTCTCAGCTAAAGAGTATGTGGATCAAAAAGGATAATCTGAAAACAAAAACCAACCAAAAAAGACATTTATACAGATTGAGTATCTCCAGTCCGAAAATCCAAAATCTGAAGTGCTCCAATATCCAAAACTTTCTGAGTACCAACATGACGCTGCTCATTGGAGCATTTCAGATTTTGAATTTTCCGATTAGGGATGCTGACATGTTTATAATTACCAGTTGTATTTGAAATAACAATTCAAATTTCAAAAAAGTCAAAAATCCAAAACACTTCTGGTCCTAAGCATTTTGGATAAGGGATACTCAACCTGTGCTCACACTTTGCAAAACTTTTGGGATTACATTATAAAGAAAAAAATGTTAAGCACCTAGGCAGAAAAAGAAGCATTACCAGTTACATCTCGAGGAACAAGAATTGGGCTAGCCTCAGAGTTCTCTTCTGCTGCTTCAAATGCCAGAAGGCAATGAAGACACGAATAACTGATTTTGGAGAAGTTGCAAAGCCCAAGTCATCACACCTAGATCAATCACCTGCCAGGAGTAAAGAGTCCCTCTGATTCTCAACCGAAAGAGTCCTTCTGATTCTCAAGAGCTCCCGAACCTCCAAAGAGGGTGCCCTAACGAAGATAATTTGCTGAAAACACACTCTCTAGGCCACCTTAAAATTAGTTCTGAAAGAGCTTGTGTCAAATTAGTATTATTTCTTTCGCAATAATTTGATAGGATTCACCAGCAAAACCTTCTTACCTAGAGTCTTCCTTGTGGAGAGATTTTTAAATTATAAATGTAATTTAAAAAATAAACATAGGGCTATTTAGATTTTCTATTTCTCAGTCAAGAACTCAAGTCAAGAACTCAAGAAAGTTTTGTTATCAGCAAACACCAGGCTGTCAGCTCAACAAGCCTAACGGCACCAGGCACACCATTGTGGCTTCAAGAATATGGCAGGGCTGGTGGCTCCTCCATGGGAGCCTCTGCCTGAAATGTAAAGCAATTTAGTTATGAGGGTGAGAATAGACATCATGGTGAGAATAACTGTAACTGACTGTAAAATAGTCCACTAGAAACTCCCCTCCTGGGGCAGGCAGGATTTAACAGCAACTTCAGAAGTTCAGTTGAAGATGCTTGCAACTATGTAATAACAAAAATGGAAACAATAATGACTGTGGCCATAACAGATACAAAAGCGATGAGAAGAAGGAAGAGGAGGAGAGGGACAATAGCTAACACTGAATGGACTTTCCACAAGCTAAGAGATTTTTATTTCATTCTCACCACAACCTTGTTAGATCAATAATATCGTCCATTCCTGTTTTACATTTAGGGAAACTGAGGCTCACAGAAATTATGTTATTTGCTTAACTCATATGGCTAGTAAGCAGCAGGCCTGGATTGATTGAAGTCTGGGTAGTCTGCAAAACACATGTTCTTCCTAAACGCATATCAAGTGTTTATGAAGACAGGCTGTGAAAAAGCTCTCAATAGACTTCAAGAGATTAAGACCTTATAGAATATATTTTCTGACAACAATAAAATTTATTTGGGAATTAAAAAACCCAGAAAATCCCCAAGTATTGGATGTTAATACACTTGTAAACATCCAATAGCCTAAGGGTCAAAGAAAAAAATCATGAAGAGAAATTACACATTCTTTGAACTGAATTATAATGAAAGCATTTATCATTATCAGAAATGAAAAGGGAAATAGCACTGCACATTTTACAGACGTTAACAAAATAAAAAGTAAATAGTATAAACAATTTTATGCCAATAAACTCAGATAACTTAGATTAAATGGGCAAATTTCTTAAAATAACATGCCTGATCAAAGCTGACTGACTGAGAAATAGAAAATCTAAATAGCCCTATGTTAATTTTTTAAATTACATTTATAATTTAAAAATCTCTCCACAAGGAAGACTCTAGGTGAAGACGGTTTTGCTGGTGAATTCTATCAAATAATTGTGAAAGAAATCATACTAATTTGACACAAGCTCTTTCAGAAAATGGGACAGGAAACACTTTCTAACTTATTTTATGAAGCCAGAATCTCCCTGATACAAAACCTGACATTTTGGCACGAAAATAAGAGAAAATTACAGAAAAATATTCCTTATGAATGTAAACACAAAAATTCCTGTGCCTGTTTCTAATTGCTGCTGTAAAAAATCAGCACCACTGAGGACAATTGAGAGTGAGCCAGGTTTGGAGGGAAACCAAGAATTCACCTGTGCACATGCTATCTTTGAGATGAGACAGCCAAGTAAAATGTCAACGAGGCAGTTGCTTATGGGGACAACGGGAGGGATGGATGAGCTTGTGACTGGATGTAGGGACAAGGATGAAGGCCAAGTTTCTGGCCTGGGTGACTGTGTGGCTGAAGGGGCCCTTCACTTAGATGGACTTAAGAAGGAGGGTGAGCCGGGCGCGGTGGCTCACGCCTGTAATCCCAGCACTTTGGGAGGCCGAGGCGGGAGGATCACGAGGTCGGTAGATAGATACCATCCTGGCTAACACGGTGAAACCCCGTCTCTACTAAAAATACAAAAAATTAGCCGGGCGAGGTGGTGGGCGCCTGTAGTCCCAGCTACTCGAGAGGCTGAGGCAGGAGAATGGCGTGAACCTGGGAGGCGGAGCTTGCAGTGAGCCGAGATCGCGCCACTGCACTTCAGCCTGGGAGACAGAGAGAGACTCTGTCTCAAAACAAAACAAAACAGAAGGAGGGTGATGTGGTTCTCCCTGGGGCAGCTGCCAACCTCTCTCAGCCAGGGGAATACAGACAGTGACTGTGACTGCTGGGCGGCATTCCCACTTCTCTCTGTCACAGCTGCTTTCAGCTGACATGTGGCTCTAGGCAGCCAGCTGCTGGCTCCACCAGGAGCCCAGTGCTCAGGTCTGTACCCTGATCCTTTGCTTCTCACCAGCTGCTGCTCGCCCACTCACAATGTGGCCACCACGGAGACCACTCTGCCTTTTCTCACCTGTCGACTCCCTGCTTGGGGCCTGCCCTGAGCAAGCTAGGCCCTTTTCCTAACACCAGTACCTCATGGAGTGCTCATCCACTAACTTGGTATGAGACATTCAGATGCAAGTGCTTGACACAGCCACTCTTTCTCTCAACATTTTATTTGAAAATAACTTCACACTTAGAGAAAAGTTCCATGAATAATACAAAGAACACTCATAGGCCCTAAACCCAGACTCACATTTTCCCTTTGCTTTATCACTTGCGCTCTCTCTCTCCATATATATGCTCTTTATTCTCAGTAGCGACATCCTATAACTTCACTGTGACCTCTGAAGGCACATACAGAACCACTGCTCCTACGTGAAATATAGAGTTAGTTTCCCCTAAGCTTCTGGTCACGATATTTTGTCCACTGATCTACACATAACCTTATTTCTGTTTAAAAACACCTTTTTGATAGGTATTATTTATCCATTGATACATATTATTGATCACTGAACTCACGGTTGAGAACATTATAACTCATGCCAGAACAAAGCTTACCTAACATACACAGTTTCTCTGTAAAGCACATCACAGCCTTCTTGTGCTTAGGGACATTAGAGAGCATGTTGGCATTATGTGCAAAATCACCAACAAAACTCAGAAAAATGTTAAAAACATGGCACTAAATAGACCACAGAAAGGACACGTGTTTATAGGATGAGAGCTGAAACAAGAAGGCAGAGTGTCATCTTGCTCTGCCTCAGCTGGGAATGTGTGCGTCAGGTGACTTCAATTTTTTGACACTGCTGCACATGTTGGCAAATTGACCACAAAAGCACCATGAGCATTGGTTTTGGGGTTACAAAGAAATTTCACCAAAGAGGTAAATTTGCAAACATGGAATCCATGAACAATGATGATCAACTCTATGTGTGCATGTGTGTATGTATGTACTACCCCTACTACCATATACTACTATGCTACTACCTTATACACACACACACATACACACACACACAAATATATATGTAGGAAACGAATACCTATGCATATACCTGCACATGTGTATATACATGTACAACATGTATATGTGTCTATGCATAGGTATTCGTTTCCTATATATACGTGTGTGTGTATATATATATATATATATACACACACACGTACAGGTATATGCATAGGCATTCATTTCTTATTACTGCTATAACAAATTACCAGAGCCTTGGTGGCATTAAACAACACAACTTTACTCTCTTACAGTTCTGGAGGCCAGAAGTCCAAAATCAGCTTCACTGGGCTAACGTCAAGGTGTCAGCCGTTGTTTCTTCTGAAGCTTCCAGAAGACAGTCCATTTCCTTGTCTCTGTCCTGCTTCTGAGGGCCATCTGCATGCCTTGGCTTGTAGCCCCTCACATCCATCACTACAACATCTTGCTTGTCACATTTCCTACTGCTCACTCTGATCTACTGCCTCCCTTTGAGAAGGATCCTTGGGATGACACTTAGGACCTAGCTGGATAATTCGGGCTAACCTCCCAATCTCCCAATCTCAAGATCCTCAACTTAATTAGATCTGCAAAGTCCCTTTTGCCATATAAGGTAACATCCACAGGTTTTGAGGACTAGAATGTGGATATTTTAGCCTATATACACACATACACTATATTACATACACACACGTATACATACACATACACACATATATACACGCATACATGTATATACTCACACACATATACATACAAACATATACATACACACACGTCCACACACATTGTTTTTTTTCCTGAACCATTTGAGAGTAAATTCCATACATCATGTCCTTTACCCTTAAAAACCTCAGCATGTATTTCCTAAGAATAAGAGCTTTCTCTTACATAACTATAGTATACTTAGCAACATCAGGAAATTTTAGATACAATACTTTAACCTCTTGTTCTACTGTGATGCCAGTTTTGTTAGCTGACCCGATGCCACCCTTTATAGCTTCGTTTCCTTCAGTACAGGATCCTGCCTAGGATCACATATGGCATTTAGTTGTCACATCTCTTTATCTCTAATATGGAAAATATCCTCAGCTTTTATTTGCCTATTGCAATGTTGATTTTTTTTTTTTTTTTTTTGATACTGGGTCTTACTCTGTCACCCAGGCTGGAGTGCAGTGGCATGATCTCGGCTCACTGCAGCCTCGACATCCCAGGCTCAAGTGATCCTTCCACCTCAGCACCCCCAAGTAGCTGAGACTACGGTCAAGGACCACCATCCCTGGCTAATATTTTTTTTTTTACTTTTTGTAGAGACAGGGTCTCACTATGTTGCCCAGGCTGGTTTCAAACTCTGGGCTCAAGCAATCCCCCCAACTCTATCTCCCAAAGTGCTGGGATTATACAAGTGAGCCACTGCACCTGGCTGATGCTGACATTTAAAAAAAAAAGTACAGAACTTTAAATAAAAAGAATGTACTCATTTTAGGATTAGCTTTCTGCAACTCTGGCTAGAATACTACGCCAATAACTTTGTATCCTTCTCAGGACTTTTCATCCAGAGGATACGTTGTCCATCTGCCTCTCATGGTGACATTAATTTTGATCACCCTAAGATGTGGTCTCAATGCTCCCCTTTATAGAGTTTTCCTCCCTTGCAGCAAATAAGCATTTTGCGGGAGACACTTTGGAACATGCACATTTGCCTGCTCCTCGCTCAAATCCATCCCTTGGATTTAGCATCCAGATCCAGATGATTCTTGCCTGAACCAGTCTCTACGATGATAACTGCAAAATGATAATTTTCCTTTTCTTTCCTTTCTTTCTTTCTTTCTTTCTCTTTCTTTCTTTCTTTCTCTTTCTTTCTTTCTTTCCTTTCTTTTCTTTTCTTTTCTTTTCTTTTCTTTTCTTTTCTTTTCTTTTCTTTTCTTTCTTTCTTTCTTTCTTTCTTTCTCTTTCTTTTTCTTTCTTTCTTTCTTTCTTCTTTCTTCTTTCTTCTTTCCTTCTTTCTTTCTTTCTTTCTTTCTTTCTTTCTTTCTTTCTTTCTTTCTTTCTTTCTTTCTTTCTTTCTTTCTTTTTCTTTCTTTCTTTTTTCAGACCCAGGCTGGAGTGCAGTGGTGCGATCTCAGCTTATTGCAACCTCCACCTCCCGGGTTCAAGCAATTCTGCCTCAGCCTCCTGAGTAGCTGAGATTACAGGCGCCTGCCACCATGCCCCGCTAATTTTTGTATTTTTAGTAGAGACGGGGTTTCGCCATGTTGGCCAGGCTGGTCTTGAACCCCTGACCTCAGGTGATCTGCCTGCCTTGGCCTCCCAAAGTGCTGGGATTACAGGTGTGAGCCACCATGCCCATCAAAATGATGATTTTCAGCTCAGGTGCACCCTCTACGTTTGCCAATCAATACCCACTGTTCTAATGTAAGCAAGAGCTCCCACTTAGTTACTTATCTGTTTATAGTTTTACCATCACTGTAAATGAGAGTTTCTCAACCTGGGCACTAGTGGCATTTTGGACCAGTGAATTCTCTGTTGTGGGGACTGTCCTGTGTACTGCAGCATGTTTGGCAGCATCCCTGGGTTCTTCCCACTGGACGCCAGTAGCATACCTTCCTCTCACTTAACAACCAAAAATGTCTATGGACGTGGCCAAATATCCCCTGGGGACCAAAGTTGTCTCCAGTTGAGAGCCACTGGTATAGACTCAAGGATTCATATTTTTCTAGTGGTTTGTGACTGCTTTGGCCCTCGAGTTGTCCCAAATCTGGCCAGCAGGAGCCCCTTCAGGAAACTCCTGTGTCCCCTTGGCCTGCCCCTTCATTTTCTGGAGCCCTTTCTCACTTTCTGCTATAGCAAGTCATCCAGGCACAGCGTGCAGCTTTCCTGCCCCAGCCCTTACCTCAGCCACCTCTCCAGGGAGCCTGACACCACTGTTGTGACCCAGATTGATTAACAAAGCTGTGGCCAACTGTAACCTCGGGAGTTTTCAACTGCATCCAGTAACGTTCTGGGATCCCTGAGCTATGCACTCTTCCTGACTTCACCTCACCCTTACAGTTCCCCTTATCCCCCAGCTCTCCCAGAGTCTGGTTCTGTTTCCGGTTCACGTCTGTCCCCTGTTTTGTGGGTGGGCGTGGGCAAGAGGCTGCTGCCTGGGGGTGAGCCAATGTCTGTTTCCATCATGCTTGGTAATATTTTTGGAAGCTGCAAGTTTAATGTTTATTTTTCAGGGTGGATCAAAAGAACTCCATGAAAACAAGTGTGTTAAAATGCTCCCGTCTTCAAAATGGGAAGCAGCCCCCTAAGACTGCATGGAAAAGGCACCTACCCATTTAGCACGAGCCTCAGCCCAACGCCCCTACACTCAGCAGCCTGAGCCCACCCGGTGCGCATCTGCCCCCAGCACACCCTGCCTCTGCCCTGCCCCTTCCATTTCAGTCTACTGCCATTTTCTCCCGGCTGGGGGCGTTTTGGGAGGAATTGATGTTTTTAGTGTTCTAAGGGCAAGGACTCACTCTATGACTCTCCTATTTCCCGGAGCCCTTCAAAGGGTCAACTAAACCAGGGCCTGGGTCCTTAGGGGCTGGCACCAAGACTCTCAGGGCCACCCTCAACCCTGGATATAGGGAAGAGCCTACACATTAGAGGACTCCTCTGCCCTGTGGCATCTCCCTTGGCGCCACATGGTGACAGTCCCTTCCCTTCCTTCTGGCCTATTAGACAGCACAGAATAGCCAACCCATAGAAGCTGCTATTTGGTATCCTAAACTTGGAGTGATGTGTCTGAAGTCAGAGAGAACTGCTGCAGGAGGGGCTCCTGGCCTCTCCACCAGGGCATCCCTAGGGAAAAGGCTACCGGTCCCTGGTTGTGTAGGTGTGTTTAACTAAACTCTCTAGACTGTGAGTCTCTTGATAGGGATTCTATCTTTCTATTTCTCCAACTTCTTATTATTAAAAATTAAAGGCCAGGTGCAGTGGCTCATGCCTGTCATCCCAGCACTTTGGGAGGCTGAAGCCGGAGGATTGCTTGAGCCCAGGAGTTTGAGCCTGGCCTGGGCAACATGGTGAAATCCCATCTCTGAAAAAAACAGAAAAATTAGTCGGGTGTGGTAGCATGTGCCTGTAGTCCCAGCTACTTGGGAGGCTGAGGTGGGAGGATGTCTTGAGCCCAGGGAGGTGGAAGATCATTGAGCCCAGGGTGATCAAGGCTGCAGTGAGCCAAGATGGTGCCACTGCACTCCAGCTTGGATGACAGAGTGAGATCCTGTCTAAAAATAAAATTTAAAAAATTAAAAACAGAGAAAAAAGTTAATAGTACAATGTACTCTTGCAAACCTTCCATCTAGATTCAACAGTTGTTCATAATTTGCCCTATTTGCTCTGACAACATGTATCCATAGATGGATTTTTTTTTTTTACTGACCCTTTGAAAGTGAGACACAGACATAAGGACATTTTTCACTTGAATACTTCAGCCAGAGTGCATCTCCTAATGATAACAACATTCTCCTACAAAACTACTGTCACACCTAAAAAATTAATAGTTTCTCCAATATCTTCTAACACTCAGGCCATATTCAAATTTCACAGATTGTCCCAGGACTGTCCTTGATAGTTGTTTTTTTCTTCTGAACGAAGATTCAATCAAGGTTGACATTTGGTCACTGGGTCTCTTTCATCTCTTATATCTAGAATACACAACACCCCCTTTTTTTCTGAGGCTACTAGCTTCCTGATGAGCCAGGCCAGATGTCCTGCAGAAGGAGGGACCGTGTTTGTGTCACCCCTATATCCTCAGTGTGTGTTGGGGGCCCCAGAGACCAGGCCTGGGCTGATGAGCTGGGAGGCCAGCCCCTTTGGGGAGGAGCTTCCCACTGAGCTCGGCTCAGCCTGCCTCCAGTTCCCCATGCCCCACTCAGATGCCTGCCTGACGGCTCCTTCCTACCCACGAAGCCTTCACGCCCAGGGCGACTTGGGTTGATGGTCCACATACTCATTCCTTGAGAGGTTTAATCTGTTTTATTGAATTTTCAGATTCTCAAATCAATACCCAT
The DNA here is from genome assembly GCF_028878055.3 of Symphalangus syndactylus. NCBI lineage: Eukaryota > Metazoa > Chordata > Mammalia > Primates > Hylobatidae > Symphalangus > Symphalangus syndactylus. Next base: position 49,984,806 of record NC_072444.2, read on the forward strand.
AATAATGCCCAGCAGAAATAAAATCCCGCTCCAGGTATTTTGCCAGATGGTTGATATTTACACATAGCAGGTTTCCCTTGACAGCTTCAGATAGCTTAATAAGTCTCGCCACAGGCAGTATATCCCAGCAGTTGGCCAGTGCAGGGGCCAGGAAGCGGCCACTGCCTTCCAGGGGTCCCACTCCCCAGCCTCGGTGCTCAGGGAAACGCTTTCTGCAGGCCCTGGTGCACATCATTAGGCCTCTCCACAACCCCTCATTTGTAAAATGAGGGACATAAGAAGAATAGGAGATTTCTGCATTAGACGGGACCTTTACTGTGCCAGTCTGGCCCCAGTCTCCTAGAGGCAGCAGCCTGGGCACAGCAGGAGCGTGGACCAGGGAGACGGCTGGGTGGAAGGGGCAGGGGTTGCTGTCAGATTCTCTCAGTAGGAGAAGCTGCTGGTTAGCTGGGGGCCTCGAGGCAGAGAAGCTGTGCTGGGGACATGCAGAGGGTGCAAGCAGACCGGGCTAGGCTGGAACGCCTCAGGGTAGGGGAATCCCCCGCAGAAGAACTGGCAGGAGGCCGCTAGGCTTCTGAAGCACAGCCTTTGTGGAGTTCCAGGCCCTTTGAGGGTGGCTGCTTGTTCTGAGAGTCTTACGTTCCTCCTTACGAGGCCTCCTTAGTGCCTCACTTGTTGGAGGGACGAGGCGCCTCTGAACCCACCCAAACAGGACGGCCTGAAAGGCTGCTGTGGGGTTGAGGTGAGGCGATACCTGCGCAGGGCCAGCCATGAGGCTGGCAAGCACTAGGGCAGAAGGCTCCAGTCCCTCCCGCACCTCCCAGCCTCAGGGGCTGCTGCGGGCGTAAGCAGCAACCCCCACTCATCTGGAAGGGCTGGACGGCAGCCGCCAGGCCAATGGGGCGTTTGGCTGTCGTGTGATCTCCTATCGCCTGGTTGTGGCCCTCTCATGAGGGTTGACTGTTCTTCCTGCTACCTTTCCCCCCTCATTCAGCAGCCCTGAGGGATCAGAGTGTTCTGCTGGGTATGGCGGGAACAGAGCCGGAGGCCGAGCACCTCCCAAGATGCCCGTCATGAGCCCGGGGCTGGACAGTAAGGACCCCTGAAAGGCCCAGCAGGACCCGAAGGCACACAGGCGGCTGTGCGTTACGCACCCCATTCTGGAGACGGAGGAGGTGGGCGGGCATCTTGGGGAGGTAGGAGGTGAGCTGGGTCTTAAATAGCGGGGGAGGCAAGGAGTTGAACGGACAGCCCAGGGGTCCTGAGAATGGTTTGTGCTGCGGAGCAGGACTCTCAGAAAGCTGATGCTTTTAGAAGACCAGGAAGGGCCCCTGCTTTCATCTTACCCCCTCCGCAGAAGACGCTGAAAGGCCACCTGAGGCCACCTCAGGACCGCAGGCAGGTGGCAGGAGGGGTCCACTCTCAGGACAGGCAGTATGCAGGTGCAGGAGGTGTGACAAATTTAAAAGTAGTAATAAGGCCGGGCGCGGTGGCTCACCCCTGTAATCCCAGCACCTTGGGAGACCTAGGCGGGTGGATTACCTGAGGTTAGGAGTTCGAGGCCAGCCTGGCCAACATGGTGAAACCTCGTCTCTACTAAAAGTACGAAAAAATTAGCTGGGCGTGGTGGCGCGTGCCTGTAATCCCAGCTACTCGGGAAGCTGAGGCACGAGAATAGCTCTGAGGCACGAGAATAGCTCTGAGGCACGAGAATAGCTCTGAGGCACGAGAATCGCTTGATCACTTGAACCCGGGAGGTGGAGGTTGCAGTGAGCCAAGATCAAGCCACTGCACTCCAGCCGGGGAGACAGAGTGAGCCTCTGTCTCAGTTTAAAAATAAATAAATACAAGTAGTAATAAAACAGATTAATAATTGGTCTGCTTTTATTGGTAACCTGCACCAGCCATTCTAACCAATGTCAATAATAAGATTTTCCTCTGAGAAAAAAATCTTTTGCTGGTAAGTTGTAAATTATTGCTGTGGTTGAATTTTAATAATGCATATGTGTAAGCTCCAAATGAGCACACTTTTATTAATTACCCTTTAATAAACACTGGGTTCTACATAGAAGACAATTTGAGGGCTCCAAGTTATACAATTGGCCTCTGTCACTCACTGGCCCAGCTACACCCATTGCAAGCCATGTTTAGATGTCCTGGAATCACTGGACTTCCTTTCAGGCACAATTGTGTTTCCAGCTGCCGCTGCAATACCCTGCTCAGACATGGTGGCTGCAAAGACTGAGGTGTCAATTAGTGTTCAAAACTGAGAACTGTGAAGCAGCGCAAACTGCTGGCTGTAATGTTTTTGTCTAGTAAGCGCAGGTTTTAGCTCATACATGAACTATTTGGCAGAATTTGAATAATGTCTTTAAAATCCGAATGTATATTTTTATGTTAGTTGGCTATTTTAAAACTCATTAAGTCAATAAAATAAAACACTACCTCATTGTACGATTTAGTAAGTGCCTACATTGTACACTTTGCAGATGTTTTGGTTTTGTTAAAATTAACTTATTAGTTATGAGACAATTCATTACACAAGTTAGTATTACCTCAACCTGGAACTAAAGGATTAAAGTTCAAACTGTTGGGTAGATATAAAAAGTGTTGAATAAATAGTTGAGTTTTTTCCTTTTGGGTACTGTAATTTTTGTTTTCTTTTCCTTTCTTTTTACTTTTTAAAAAATTGTCTTTACCTGAATGATTGTATGTATAAATATTATATTATATATAAATATATAGTTAATATTATATATTATATTAGTATATTATTATATAACATACCAAGTAATATATAAATATTATATACTACAATTATATATAATCATAATTGAACATTATATGTTTTTCACTAGGGGTGTTTCTTTTCTGGCTATTAATATTTTTCCATATTGAAAGTGATTTTTTTTTTTTTTGAGACAGGCTCTGTTGCCCAGGCTGGAGTGCAGTGGTGTGATCTTGGCTCACTGTAGCCTCAACTTCCTAGGTTCAAACGATCCTCCCACCTCAGCCTCCCGAGTAGCTAGAACCCTAGGCACACACCACTACATCCGACTACTTTTGAAATCATTTGTAGAGACAAGGCCTCCCTATGTTGCCCAGGCTGGTCTTGAACTCCTGGGCTCAAGTGATTCACCTGCCTCAGCTTCCCAAAGTGCTGAGATTACAGGCGCGAGCCAGTGCTCCTGGCCTGAAAGTGACTGTGTTGTTTAGGGGAGAGTGTGTTATAAATGACCTGCCATTCTCTCAATTCTCTCAGCACTTCTTTGCCAATCAGGCTGTGCTCACCGTGGGAACTTGGGCAAGCCAAGGGACCTTTCTGGGCCTCAGTTGATCTGTCTGAGCACTCACAAGGCTGCTGGGAGCCCCTGGGTGATCAGTCTCCAAACTCCAGTTGGCCAAGTGTAACAAACAGGAACCCAGGCCTTGGCGGGAGAGCTGTGGTGTGGGGCTTGGGTTTTGACGTAAGGCAGGTCTGGTTTCTTCACTCTCTACCCAGGTGACCTTGGGAAAATATTTATCCTTTCTGAGCCTCAGTTTTCTCAGCTGTGAGGAGATCATAATAACTTTCTTTGAAGTTTGTGGGGAGGGTTAAATAGAATAACACACGCCAAGAGCCCAGCCCAGCCCAGCCCCAGGCCCATGACTGGTGTGCAGTCAAGAGAAGTCGGTTTCTGTACATCACACACTTTGTGGGGAGAAGCAGCCCTTGCGGAGTGATGGGAGCCTTTGAGGGACTGGAGGAGTAGCAGAGAGGAAGAGAATCTGGCTTCCTGAGAGGAGAAGCCAGGGCAGCTGAAGAACACAATCCAGCCACTTCCACATGCTGGCCCTCCCTGCCTTCCCAAACCCACCTCCGCTCTCCGCACGGTGCTCCGGGCGCCAGTGACCCTGCACGGAGCACAGCCCAGACCTGGCGGCCCAGTGGAATCACGTGGGATCTTTCAAATCACTCAGATCCCCAGGCTAGAGAATCTGCTTCCACAGGTGCGAGCCGGGAACTGAAAGTCAGGCTTTTTCTATTGAGGTAAAATTCACGTAACATAAAAATAACTATCTTAAACTATTTTAAAAATAACTATTTTTAAGTTGTTTCACATAACATGAAAATAACTAGTGCACATTTAGTACATTTACAATGTTGGGCAGCCATCACTTTTGCCTAGTTCCAAAATATTTCCATCTCCTAAAAAAAAACCCATACCCATTAAGCAGCCACTCTGTCTCTCCTTCCCCTAGTCCCAGGCAGCCACTAATTTGCTTTCTATCTCTGTGGATTTGCCAGTTCTGAATATTTCACATAAATGGAGCCATACAATGTGACTTTTTGTGTCTGGCTTCTTTCATTGAACATAATGATTTCAAAGTTCATCCACGTGGTAGCACATATTGACGCTTCCGTCTTTTTCATGGTGAGATTCTATTCTATTGTATGGATATGCCAACATTCTTTACACATTCACCAGTAGAAGAAAATCTCGGTTGCTTCCACCTTTTGGCTGTTGTGAATAATGCTGCTGCGAACATTCATGTAGAAGCGTTTCTTTGAATACCTGTCTTCAGTTGTTTTGTGTATGTGCCTAATATTGGAATTGCTGGGCCACATGGTCACACTCTGTTCCACTTTTTGAGGAACGGCCAAACTGTTTTCCACAGCAAATTCCCCATTTTACATTCCCACTAGCAGTGTACAAGGATTCCACTTTTTCTATGTCCTTGCCAACACTTGTTATTGGCCACCTTTTTTATTCTAGTTGTCCTAGTGGGCATGAAGTGGTATCTCATTGTGGTTTTGATTTATGTTTCCCTAATGACTAATGACTTTGAACATCTTTTCATGTGCTTGTTGACTATTTGTATATCTTCTTTGGGTAAATATCTATTCAAGTAATTTGCCCATTTAAAAAATTGGGCTGTGGCCAGGCACAGTGACTGAAGCCTGTAATCTTAGCACTTTGGGAGGCCGAGGCAGGCAGATCCCTTAAGCTCAGGAGTTCAAGAACAGCAAGGGCAACATGACAAAACCCTGTTTCTACTAAAAATACAAAAATTAGCTGTGTGTGGTGGCGCACACCTGTAGTCCCAGCTACATGGGAGCCTAAGGCAGGAGAATTGCTTGAGCCTGGGAGGTTGAGGATGCAGTGAACCAAGATCGCACCATTGTACTCCAGCCTGGGCGGCAGAGCCAGACCCTGTCTCAAAAAAAAAAAAAAAAAAAAAGAAGCAAAAACAAAAAACAAAACAAAAAAACCAAATTGGGTTGCTTGTCTTTTTGTTATTGAGTTGTAAGTGTTCTTCATGTATTCTGGATAATAGAATATTATCAGATTTATGATTTGCAGATATTTCCCATTCTGTAGGTTGTCTTTTCACTTTTTTAATAGTATCCCTTGAAGTACAAACTTTTTTAATTTTGATAATGCTTGATTTATTTTTTTTCTTTGGTTGTGTATGCTTTAGGTGTCATATCTAAGAGTCCAGTGGCAAATCCAAGGTTATGAAGATTCACCCCTATGTTTTCTTCTAAGAGTTTTATAGTTTTTGCTCTTCCATTCAGGTCTTTGGTTCATTAGTATTAAGGTTTGTGTATAGTGTGAAGTAGAGGTCCAACTTGATTGTTTTCTATGTGTTGAAGACTCTATTCTTTCCCCATCTGATGGTCTTGGCACCCTTGTTGAAAATTTGTTTATTTCTGGACCTTACTTCTATCCCATTGATCTATATGTTTATCTTTATTACAGTACTACACTCTTTTGATGACTGTAGCTTTGTAATACATTTTGAATCAGAAAATATGAGTCCTCCACCTTCTTTTTCTTTTTCGAGATTGTTTTAGCTTTTTGAGGGTGCCTTGCAATTCCATATGAGTGATAGGATTAGCTTTTCTATTTTTCCCCACTTGTACTTCTGATTTTAGTAATTTGAATATTCTCTTCTCTTGGTCAGTCTAACTAAATTTTTTTTCAATTTTGTTGATATTTTCAAAGGACTAACTTTTAGTTTCCTTAATATTTTCCATAGTTTTACTATTTTCTATTTCATTTGTCTCTTATCTTTATTATTTTTTCCTTCTGGTACCTCAGAGTTTATCTTTTCTATGTTTCCTTAAGCTATAAAAATAGGTTATTGATTTGGGGTCTTAAAAATACATATGCATATACTATATATATAAATTTTTCGTATATATAGAATATATACATTTACAGCTATAGATTTCCCTCTTATCACTGCTTTCACCACATCTGATAGGTTTTGGTGTGTTGTTTAATTAACATCTCATTTTCTGATTTATCTTGTAATTTCTTCTTTGACTCACTTGTTGTTTAAGAGTGTGTCGTTTAATTTCCAGGTACTTGTGAAGTTTCCGTTTCTCTTTCCTTTGCTGATTTCTAGTTTCATTCCACTATAGTCAACAAAGATTCTTTGTATGATTTTAATCTTTTTAACTTTACTGGAGAATGTTGCATGTGCATTTGAGAAGAATGTATATTCTGTTGCTGTTGGATGGAGTGTTCTACATATGCCTGTTGGGTCTAATTGGTTTATAGTGTTGTTCAGCTTCTCTATTTCCTCATTAATCTTCTGTCTAGCTGTTCTACCCTTTACTGAAAGTGCAGCATTGAAGTCTCCAACTATTTTTGTAGAACTGCCTATTTCTCCATTCAATTTTGTTGATTTTTCTTCATATATTTTGGGGCTCTGTTACTAGATGCATATATATTTATAATTGTTTTATATTCATGATGGATTGACTATTTTATCAATATGTAATCTCTTTCTTTGTCTCATAATAGTTTTTATCTTAAAGTCTATTTTGTCTGATGTAAGTATAGCCACCCTTGCTCTCTTTTGGTTACTATTTTTATGTAATACATTTTCCCATCTTTCATTTTCAACCTATTTGTGTCTTTAGATTTAAAGTGAGTTTCTTGTGGAGAGCATATAGTTGTATCACTTTAAAAATCTGTTTTGCCAAAGTTTGCTTTTCATTGGAAATTTTAAATTCATTTACGTGTCAATAATTACTACTAAGGAAATACTTACGTCTGCCATTTTGCTATTTGTTTTTTGGGTGTATTAAACTTTTTGTTTCTCAATTCTTCCACTACTACCTTCTTTTGTGACTAATTTTTAGTGTACTATATATATACGTATATATATACGTTTGTTTTGTTTTGTTTTTTCTTGTTTTTTTGAGCTAGAGTCTCAGTCTGTTGCCCAGGCTGGAGTATAGTGGTGCAGTCATAGCCCACTGCAACCTCAAACTCCTGAGCTAAAGAGATACTCCTGCCTCAGCCTCCTGAGTAGCTAGGACAACAGGTACACACCACCATGCCTGGTTAATTTAAAAAATATATGTATATTTGTAAAGATGGGGTCTTGCTACATTGACCAGGCTGGTCTTGAACTCCTGGCTTCAACAAATCCTCCTGCCTCAGCCTCTGTTTTTGAGTCTTATTCTTAGTAGTTACCCTGGAGATTACAATTACCATCTTAACTTTATAACAATCCAGTTTGAATTAATACCAATTTATTTTTTTTGAGACAGAATTTCTCTCGTTGCCCAAACTGGAGTGCAATGGCACAATCTTGGCTCACCGCAGCCTCTGCTTCCCAGCTTCAAGTGATTCTCCTACCTCAGCCTCCCGAGTATTTGGGATTACAGGCATGCACCACCACGTCCGGCTAATTTTGTTTTTTTTAGTAGAGATGGGGTTTCTCCATTTTGGTCAGCCTGGTCTCGAACTCCCAACCTCAGGTGATCTGCCTGCCTTGGCCTCCCAAAGTGCTGGGATTACAAGTTACAGTTGCGCCTGGCCTAATACCAACTTTTAATTTTGATAGTACATAAAACTGATCTTTCACAGCTCTGTCTCCCCACCCCACGTTGTTATTTTCACAAATTACATCTTTATACATTGTGTACCCATTAACATAAATGTATAATTACTGACTTATGCATTTGTCTTCTAAATCATATGGAACAAAAGAGAAGCTACAAACCAAAATTGCAATACTATTAACTTCTATATTTACCTGTGTAACGAGCTACCTTTACTGGTATCATTTATTTCTTCATGTGGCTTTGAGTTACTGTCTGGTGTCATTTCCACCTGAAGGACACCCTTTAACATTTCTTCTAGGGAAGATCTGCTAGTGACAAATTCCCTCAGTTTTTGTTTATGTGGGAATATTTTAATTTCTCCTTTATGCTCTCAGAATATTTTCTGGATATAGAATTATTGGTTGACTTTTTTTCACCTCTCAGTACTTTAAATATATAATCTTCTGGCCTTCATGATTTCTGATGAGAAAATTGCTATTAATCTTATTGAGAATCTCTTGTCTGTGATGAGTCTCTTCTCTCTTGTTTCAAGATGTTTTGCCTTTCTCTTATGTCAACTTGCTATAGTGCGTCTCAATGTGGATCTCTTTGAGTTTATTTTGCTTGGTGTTTGTTGAGCTACATGTTGGATATGTAGATTTATGTCTTTCATCAAATTTGGGAAGTTTTCAGTCATTATTTCTTCTAATATTATTCCTGTCTCTTTTCTCTTCTTTTGGAACTCCCATTATGATGTGTTTGTAAGACTGGTGGTATCCTACAGGTCTCCTAGACTGTCTCTGTTTATTTTTCTTCATTCTTTTTTCTTTCTGATCTTCAACCTAAATAATCTCAATTGACTTAACTTCAAGTTCACTGATTCTATCATTTGCCTGTTCAAATCTGCTGTTGGCCCCCTAGCAGAATTTTTCATTTCATTTGTACTTTTCAGCACCCAAATTTCTTTTTTTTTCAGAATAAGTGCTTTATTTTTTTAAATCTCACAAAAACTGAAACTATAATTTACATCAGTTGTAATAGCAATAAAAATTAGAAATCAATTTTCTATAACTCTTGAAAACACTTATAAAAACAAAACAAAATTAAACAAAAAGGAAAAACTATTCATTTTAAATTAAAGATAATCTCACTCCTTATGATATACCCACTTGCAGATGTATAAATAGCAGATGTATTCAAAACAGTGCAAGATTTAATTAATTTAGGACAATATTCCAACCAATCCCAATGCAGGTTTTAAATTATGTGTGCACGTTTATATAGAATCATAAAAATAAACCTCTAATATGTGATCAGCTTATGCCAATTCAGAAAACTCCACAGCAATACGACAACTGTGGAAATCACGAGATATGACTGGGGGGAGAAAAGCAAACCCTAGCATCAAAAGTCAGCACCTAAATTTCTACTTGATTCCTTTTATAATTTCTATCTCTTTAACAATATTCTTTATCTGGTGAAGCATTGCTCTCCTGCTTTCTTTTAGTTCTGTCTCCATAGTTTCTTTTAGCTTTTTGAGTATACTTATTTAAAATCTTTGTCTAGTAAGTCTAATGCCTGGGCCTCTCATGGACAGTTTCTATACATCTATTTTTTTCTATAAATGTACCATACTTTCTTGTACTTTCAATGCCTTATAGTTTTTTTGAAAACTGGACATTTTGAATATTATAATAGGGTAATTCTGGAAACCAGATTCCTCCCCATTCTCAGAATTAGTTGTTTCTGCTTGTTGTGGGTTGTTGTTGTGTGCTTGTTTAGTATATTTTCTAAACTATTTTTGTAAAGTCTGAATTCTTTGTCATGTGTGGCCACTGATACTTGTGTTCCATTACCTTGGTGATTAACTGATGTTTTCATAGCATTTCTTTAAATGCCTGGAGCCAAGAAAAAGCATAAAGTATAGTAATACTTGTAGACAAGATCCTCCAATGGATACTAAAGTTTGAAGAAAAAGAGGATTTGTACAAACTCAAAGTATATCTCCAAATATAATAATCACAAAGGGAAAGATATTAACTTTACAGTGGAAAAACCTGGCAGACACCAGCATAACCAAATGATCAAGGTTAACATGACCAGTAATAAGACATGTCAACATCATGAATCTCTTGATGTGACACACTGAGAGGGACACATAATTTCTGCTGTGTCATTTTGCCAAAAATGCATAATTTAATTCCAATCATGAGAAAACATCAGACATGCCCAAACTGAGGGACACCGTTCAAAAGTGTCAAGGTCATGTAAGACAAGGAGAGACTAAGGGACTGACACAGATTAGAGGAAACAAAGGAGAAATCACAAATGCAGTTTGGGATCTTGGATGAGATCCTGAAAGAACAAAAAGACATAGGAGGAAAACTAGTGAATTCAAGTAGGATCTGCAGTTTAGTTAAAAGCATTGTACTGATACTAAATTTTTGGTCTTGATCATTGTATTTTGGTTATTTGAGTTGTCACAAGTAGGGGTGAAGAGAATAATCTGTGCTATTTTTGCAACTTTTCTGTAAGTCTAAAATTGGTTCAATGGAAAAAGTTAAACACAAAGGTTATTTTAGTTAGCGGGAGTGAAGGGGTTGAGGGGTGCTAGAGAGGAAACCAGCAGTACAGGTGGGGCTGGATCCACAGGCAAGGAGTGTGGGTCTGCTCTGAGGGTGAAGATGCACCACAGGAGGGCGCCACAACTGGCAATGATGCCACCTGATCAGTGTCTTAGGAGGTCGCTCAGTGGAGAATGGGTTGTAGAGAGGAAAAGAAAAGGCAGGGAGATTAGCGAGAAGGCTGCTGGGGTTGTCTTGACCTAGAGACAAACAGAGGCAATCAGATTTTGTATAGATTTTTGGGATATAGGTGACAGAACTCAGTGGTGGATTGGTTGTAGAACAGGACTGAAAGAGAATAGTAAAGGATGGTATATTAATCTGTTTTCTCCAGAAAAACAGGACAGTAGTGTACAGTAGTCGCCCTTTATCCATGGTTTCAATTTCTGCAGTTTCAGTTATTCATGGTCAATCACGATCTGAATATATTAAATGAAAAAACAAACAATTTATACATTTTAAATTGCACATTTCTCTACATAGTGTGATGAAATCTTGCACTGTCTGCTCCATCATCCCCAGGACATGAATGATCCCTTGGTCCAGCACCTCCATGCTGTGTGTGCTGCCCTCCCTTGGCTTGGTCCCTTAGAAGCCATCTCGGTTCTCCCATCGACTGTTGTGGCATTGCAGTGCTTGTGTTCAGGTCACCCTTATTTTGCCCAATAATGGCCCCAAAGCACAAGAGTACTGTGCCTAATTTATAAATTGAACTTTATCATTGGTATGTATGTGTGTATGGTATGTATGGAAAAAACATAGCATATGTAGGGTTCGATAGGTCTGCAGTGTCAGGCACCCACTGGGGGTCTTGGAATGCATCCTCTGCAAATAAGGGGTACTACTATGTATGTATGTATATGAGAGAGAGAGAGAGGCTGATTATAAGGAATTGGTTCATGTGATTATGGAGGTGGAGAAGTCCTAAGATCTGCACTTGTCAAGCTAGAGACCTGGGAGAGCCAATGCTGTCATTCCAATCTGAGTCTGAGGATCTGAGAATCAGGAGAGCTGATGGTGCAAGTTCCAGTCCGAATCCAAATCCAAAAGCAGGAGAGGACTCTTGTCCCAGCTTGCAGATAGTCAGGTAGAGAATGAGAATTCTTTCCTACTCCATCTTTTTGTTCTTTTCAGGCCTTCAATGGCTTGGATGACTTTCACCCACATTGGAGAGGGCAATCTGCTTTACTCAGTTAATCAAATGTCTCACCCAGAAACCAACTCTCACAGACACACCCAGAATAATGTTTAACCAACTATATGGACACCTCATGGCCTAGTCAAGTTGACACTTAAGATTATTCGCCCCAACTGGCTCTTGGGTTCTTGCCTTAGTCAAATGCCAAATGGTGGTACCATTCACTAAGATAAGGAAGACTGGAGAAGGTGGTTTGGGGATGAATATTAAATTGGAGGTGCTGATGAGACCTCCAAGGGAGTGTCAAACAGGCAGTTGAATATAAGACCCTAAAGGTCATGGGGGAGTTATGCATTTGAGAGTGATCAGCACATAGTGGTATTAAAGCCTTGGGATTACATGGGCACACCAAGGGAGAGAATGTGGAGGATCTGCTGCGGACAGAGAGCCTGGGAGCCTCCACCACTCAGCGGGCAGTGGGATGAGGGAGGGCCAGCAACAGGACCACAAAAGAAATGGCCTTGAGCCAGCCTATTCACCCATTCTCATTCTCAACACTGCCTAAGATGGGGTATCTACTAGCTGTAAATCTACTTACCTCAGCAGTCATTGATATGGTTTGGATCTGTGTCCCTGCCCAAATCTCATGTGGAATTCTAATCCCCAGTGTTGGAGGAGGGGCCCGGTGGGAGGCGATAAAATCATGGGGGTGGATTTCCCCTTTGCTGTTCTCCTGATAGTGAGATCTGGTTAAGAGTGTGTAGCACCTCTCCCTTCGCTGTCTTCCTCCTGCTCCAGCCATGTAGTATATGCCTGCCTCCCCTTCTGTCATATTCGTAAGTTTCCTGAGGCCTCCCCAGCCATGCTTCCTGTACAGCCTGCAGAACCATGAGCCAATGAGTCCTCTTTTCTTATAAATTACCCAGCCTCAGGTAGTTTTTTGTAGCAATGCGAGAACGGATGAATACAGTCATCTAACCTTAGTTCTCTGCCTTGCTTGGTCCACACCAGTCCAATACACATATCTAAGACCCTCCTATGTGTCAGTGCCTCAGTGCCTACCTAACAAAGACAGGGCCCTGCCAGCAAGAGGCTTCGGGTCTAACGGGGAGATGAACTCTTGGCAGACCCCTTTGGTGCCCAGGTAGCTAACTCTCACATATTCAAGCATTCATTCCACAACCAGAGACTGAGCCTGGCCATGGTGCCGGCTGAGGTCAGGCAGCCTAGGAATGCAGTCAGATGAAACATGGCCCCACTCTCCAGGAGCACAGAGTCTACAGGGAAGACAGACTGAAAAGGGGCATTTCAGTAAAATGTTGCCAATTCTCTCATGGGAGGTGTTACCATTTGTTCTGCTGAGAGCTAGACCTACCCAAGGAGAAAGGAATCCATGTGGATTTGACAGGACTGACCACCCCTGGTCACCTGCCCCTTCCTCCAAAACCTCGTTGTCAGCATGTGTTGCAAAGGCCATATCCAGAAAGAAATGAGTCACTTTATTTCATTTCATTTTGGTAGTCAGCCTATTTAATGGAGCTTTTCTTGTTTTTCAATACTAGTAAGTCAGGCAGACGAAACTGAGCACACACATATTACATGTGTGCATGCATGCAACACACACATACATGTGTGCACACATGCATACACACACACACACAAACACACACACACACACACACACACACACACACACAGACTCAGGCTGTTTTCTGGCTTCCAAATTTCTTAGGTATGAGGCCATTTTTCTCCCTGGCCAAATGGCTGTCTGCAGAGTGCTAGGCCGGCCCGTAAATTGTCCTGCCCGTAATATAAAACACAGCCCTTATTGACAGCTCATAAAGCAGGGCCCGGTGTCACTCCTGCCGAGCGGAGGCAATAAAGGGCACGGAGGAATTACCTCTAGCTCCAGCAGCTGGCCACGCTGCGGGGACACCGGCAGCAGGCCTAATGGGTTCTCCTCCCTGCCTTGTAAAGCATTACATTTAGACATTATTTCTCCCCCGCCCAAGAACAATTTCTTTTAGGGAGAGAGGCAGCTCCTTGAAAGAGGCACTGTGTCTGGCACTCAACCTGGCGCTGGAATCACAAATGCCCAAATAAGAGGGCAGTGACGTCCTTGGATCCTCAGCCTCTTCTGTTTCTCTAAGGCTGCTGCCGCTCCCCAGTAACAACTGTCCCAAACTTTCTCCACCATTCTTGGGGCTCTGACTATCCCTCTCCCAGCAGACCACCTCGGTGCCCACATCAAGGGCTAGGATAGAAGCTCTCTTTTCTTCCCAGTCCCAAACCTACAAGCAACCTCCAATCATCCCTCTTCTCTTTCCTTCCCTCCTGTTCCAACAGGGGCATTTTCCATCCTGCTGTCTAAGGCCGACCCTCCCCAACCCCTTCCCATGTTTTGGCTCCCGCCACACACTCTGGTTATCTCACCCTCCACCCCCTATCTATTTGGCATCTCCCTCTCAGCTGGATCATCTCAGCGACTCTCCACATGCTTAAATCTTTCCCATTAAAAAAAAAAAAACACAAACAAAACGTCTCCTGCCATTGTTCTCTCTTCTCTTTCCCCTTCACTGGCAAACTTCTGGAAGGAGTGGTTGCTACCCAATTCTACTTCTGGCTCTTCCTGCCTCTCTCCCACCTGACGCTGCTCCATCACTTGCCAACCCAGCACCTGCTTCTGTCACCAATGAGCTCATTTGGCAAGTGTGAATTACACAGTGATCTTGAAGCTTATTTGTGCTGTGAAAAAAAATACAGTAGGTAAGGAGATGGGGCTGGGAGGGTGGTATTCTAATTTTAAGTAGGGTGGTTAGGATAGCAAAGACCTGAAGGAGGTGAAGTGTGAGTCATGTGGATACCTGGGGAACAGCCAGTGCAGAGGCCCTGGGGCAGGGTGTGCCTGGAGTATGCCTGGGGAAGCAAGGAAGCCAAGCGAATGACGTGAAGCATAGCAGTGGAGCAGAGCGCTGGTAAACCAGGAGGTGACGGGGAGGAAGGGGAATGAGGGCTGAGGGAGCCTGTTTGCTGGGAGGGACAGGAGCACAGCATCAGTGCTAAGCAGAGGAGTGACGTGACTTGGAAGAACTGCTTCGACTGGAGACTGAGCAAAGGCTATAGGAGACCAGGATGGGAGAAGGTGGACCCATAAGAAGGCTTGGTGAAGAGCTTAGAATAAGAGGGGGATACAGCAGGGGAGCAGAGTGCTGGTAAAGCACCTATCCCAGAACGGGCAAAGAGAGTCCAGATCTGATCATTTCATGCTTTCAGGCTCCAGCATGCCATGGAGGCCCACAGGGTTATAGTGAAAAGTGAATAGACTCTGGATATTCTTTGAAGTTAGAGCCAAAAGGATTTCTTGACAGACTGGATGTGGGATATGAGAGAAAGCAATGGGCAAGGCTGACCCAAGGCTGCTGAAATGCATGGCAATGTGGGGTGCCAGCCGCTGTTGCCAACCCTCCTGGAAAGGCCCTCTCCCTGGAGCCTGGGGCATGCCCCCTGGTTCTTCTCCCCTTCTTCTTATGGTTTCCTCTCAAACTCCCTGGCAGCTGCATCCTTCTGGTCCTGGCCCTTCATTGCTAGCGTTTCCCAAGGCTCCTGAGCAGGCCCTCTCCTCTCTGGAGCTCTACCTTGCCCCAAGTGAGCTCACCTACAGCTCCCAGCATCTCTTCCACGCTCCAACTCATAGGTAAGTACCATGACCCCAGGCTCTCGTCTGAGCTCACTCCAGACCCACCAAACCTAATGCCTCTCAGGCCTTTCCTCTTGGGTATCTCAGAGGCACAGCAGACTCAACACGTCCAAATCGCAACTCATGATGTCCCTCCACCCACCCTGCCCCATATCATCCCCACCTAATCTCACTGGCCCTCGTCCAACACTCCTCATCACCAGGTCAGGCAAGTCAGAGACTAGGGCGTGCTCCATACCACCTCCTTCTCTCTTATTCCTCATGTGGAACCCTTGCTGAGTCTTGTTGATTACATGCCTTACGTAGCTCTTTTTTAAAAAAATCTATAAAGAAAATAGGTTTATTTGGCTCACAGTTCTTCAGGCTGTACAAGCAGCATGGTGCCAGCATCTGCTTCTAGTGAGGACTCAGGAAACTTCCAATCATGGTGTAAGGCAAGGGGGAAGCCCATATCCCACGGCAAGAGCAAGCAAGAAAGAGAGAAGGTAAGTGCCAGCCTTCTTTAAACAACCTCTGACATGAGCTAGCAGAGGGAGAACTCACTCATCATTATGAGGAAGGCACCAAGCCACTCATGAGAGATCCGCCCCCATGACCCAAACACCTCCGACCAGGCCCCACCACCAACATTGTGGATCACATTTCGACATGAGATTTGGAGGGGACACATATCCAAACCATATCATCCCACTCCTGGTCCCCCAAATCTCATGTTTTCTCACATTGCAAAATACAATAATCTCTTCACAATAGTCCCTAGAAGTCCTAACTTGTTCCAGCCTCAAATTAAAAGTCCCAAGTCCCAAGTCCAAAGTCTTTCTGAGACTCAAGGCAAATTCCTTCCAGCTGAGCCTGTAAAATCAAAAACAAGTTATTTACTTCCAAGATACAATGGTGGTACAGATATTAGGTAAATATTATCACTCCAAAAGGGAGAAATCAACCAAAAGAAAGGGTCAACAGGACCCATGCAAGTCTGGAACCCAACAGGGCAGACTTTAAACCTTAAAGCTCCAAAATAATCCTTGACTCCATGTCCTGCATCCAGGGCACACTGGTGCAAGGGGTGGGCTCCTAAGGCCTTGGGCATTTCCAAATCTGTAGCTTTGCAGGATGCATCCCCCATGGCTGCTCTCACGGGTTGAAGTTGAGTCCCTGCAGCTTTTCCAGGCTCAGGGTGCAAACTGCCAGTGGATCTACCATTCTCAGGTCTAAAGGGCAGCAGCCCCCTTCCCACAGCTTCACTAGGCAGTACCCTCGTGGGGACTCTGCGTGGGGGCTCCAACCCCACATTTCCCCTCCATATTGTCCTAGTAGAAGTTCTCTGTGAGGGTTCTGTCCCACAGCAGACTTCTGCCTGGGCACCCAGGCTTTCTCATACATCCTCTGAAATCTAGGTGGAAGCTGCCAAGCCTCCTTTATATTTGCATTCTGTGTACCTGCAGGCTTAACACTACATGGAAGCCAGCATATAGTGGCCTGAGCTGCACATGGAGCTCTTTGGGCTGGAGTCAGAGCTTCCAGGATCTTGACAGCAGTGTCCCAAGGATGTGCAAGGCAGCAAGGCCTTGGGCCTAACACTCTCCCCCTCCCCCTCAAATTATGCCTTCCTCCTAGACTTCTGGGCCTGTGATGGGAGGGGCTCCCCTAAGACTTCTGAAATGCCTTCAAGGCCTTTCCCCTTGTTGTCTTGGCTATTAGCACTTGTCACTCTTTCAGTCATGCAAATCTCTCTAGCAAGTGGTTGCTCTGCAACTCCCTTATATTCCTTTCCTGAAAATGATTTTTCCTTCTCTATATGGACAGGCTTCAAACTTTCTTTTATGCTCTGCTTCCCTTTTTTTTTTTTTTTTTTTGGAGACAGAGTCTCGCTCTGTCACCCAGGCTGGAGTGCAGTGGCACGATCTCGGCTCACTGCAAGTTCCGCCTCCCGGGTTCACGCCATTCTCCTGCCTCAGCCTCTCTGAGTAGCTGGGACTACAGGCGCCCGCCACCACGCCCGGCTAATTTTTTGTATTTTTTTAGTAGAGACGGGGTTTCACCATGGTCTCGATCTCCTGACCTTGTGATCCGCCCGCCTCGGCCTCCCAAAGTGCTGGGATTACAAGCGTGAGCCACCGCGCCCGGCCTCTGCTTCCCTTTTACATATAAATTCCAATTCTAGGTCATTTCTCTGCTTCTATATCTGATCATAGGTCATTAGATGCAGCCAGTTTACTTCTTGAACATTTCTGCTTAGAAGTTTCTTCCACCACATATCGTAAGTCACAGCTTTTAAGTTCAAACTTTCACAAATTCCTAGCGCATGGACACAATGCAGCCAAGTTCTTTGCTAGGCCATAGCATGGGTAACCTTCAGCTTCTAATAAATTCCTTATTTCCATCTGAGATCTCATCACACTGGACTTCACTGTCCATATTTCTATCAGCATTATGGTCACAACAATTTGACTAGTCTCTAGGAAGTTCCAAGCTTTCCCTCATCTTCCTTTCTTCTTCTGAGCCTTCCAAATTCTTCCAAACTCTGCCTGTACCCAGTCCCAAAGCCATGTGCACATCTTCAGGTCTTTATAGCAATGCCCCAATCCTTGGTACCAACTTTCGGTGTTAGTCCATTTTGCCTTGCTATAATATAAGGGAATATCTGAGACTGGGCAATTCATATAGAAAAGAGACCTATTTTGTTCACCGTTCTGCAGGCTGTACAAGCAGCATGATGCCAACATTTGCTTCTGGTGAGGCCTCAGGAAGGTTACAATCATTGAGGAAAGCAAAGAGGAAGCCTGTAGCACATGGTAAGAGGGATCAAAAGAGCCCTAAGTGGCTCTTGAATCCACCATGACTCAATTTCTCCACTATCCCTCCCTGGATGCCGCATGCCGGGTGGTGTTCCCTTGTACATCCTGCCAAGTCCTTCTCTGCCTTGCAGTTAGAGCTTTGCAACATGCAAGTCTTATCATGTCATTCCCATGCAAAAACTGCACTAATGCTTTTTGATGCTCTTAGCAGAAAGCTTAAGCTTACCCTAGCCTACAAGGCTTTGCACTACTGGCCTTCTTCCCCACTCCTTTAGCCTTTTGCTCTCTGCCAGCCATGCCCGCTTTTTTTACTTACTCACTGGCACCATGCTCTGCACTCCTCCCTCAAGGCCTTTACAGATGCTCTTCCCTTTTCCTGGAATACCTCTCCCTGCCCTTTTTGTACGGCCATCTCTCAGACCAAGGCTCAGTCACCATTTTCTCAGGTGTCTTCTCCAAACTTCCCAACTTGCTCAAATCTGCCTATTATGTTGTCTCATAGTACCATGAGCCTTCATGGCCCTGAGAGCTGCAGTTCTCCTTTATTTGCTTAATGCCACTTTCCCTCATTGTCGACGAGCCTCATTTTGCTCACCACTCTCTCAACACAGTGAGGTGAGGGCACGGGGGTTAGATGGCCTGAGTCTAAATCCCCATCTGCCACTCAGTGGCAAAGTAATCTTGGACAAGTTAACCTAACTAGAGATAATATAGTTCCCACCTATTGTGTAGGGTTGTCGTGAGGATTACAGAACTCCATTAATGTAAACTGTCTATCACAGTGCCTGCCACAGACTCAATAAACACTGTGAGTGGTAGGCACAATCATTGGTCCCTGTTCATCACCTTGCCTGGAGTCCATGCCCTGGCCTTGCCTCCTTAAGGGTGGGATGAAATTCCTTGCCTCTGTGACTTTGGGTCTGGCTATGTCACTTGCTTTGGCCAAGAGAAAGGGATGGAAGTAGCAGTGGACCAGTTCTGAACCTAGGCCTTAGGGGGCCTGGAAAATTCCTATGTCCTCTTAAACTTCTGCCATCACCACGAGAAGACTCTCCCTGAGGTCACTGGTGACCCTTCCGTCTGGACTCCAAAATGTGGAGCTGGGCCATTGAGCCCAGCCTGGCATAGGTCAGCCCATTCTTGGGAAACCCATGGAGCAGTGAGAACAAATGATCATTGCTTTAAGCCTGTGAGTTTTGGGATGGTCTTTCTCCAACATTATTTCAGCAATATAATCTGCCCAAGAGAAGTAATGTGTATGGTATAGTGCTTGGGACAGAGCAAAGACTGAGGGTAGCTCCCTGTCCACAGTGGCTCCGGCAGGTCACCAGGCTGGCCCTTGAGAGCCTTGCCAGACCTTCAGAGCTGCCTTCCTTCCCTGGTCATGTTATCAGCCACAGCTTAAGCAGGGACACAGGACCACTGTGATGGATAGATGGATGGATGGATGGGTGGATGGATGGATGAATGGATGGATGGATAGATAGATGTCAGACAGAGAAATGATAGGTGATAGATAGATAGACAGATAGATAGATGATAGAGAGATCATACTAGCTAGCTAGATAATAGATAGGTGGGTAGGTAGGTAGATAGAGGGATGGATAGATAGATAGATAGATAGATAGATAGATAGATAGATAGATAGATAGATAGATGATAGATAGATAGATAGATAGATAGATAGATAGATAGATAGATAGATAAATGGAATGGATCTGCTGCAAGGACCTGGCCTTTCACAATCATGAGGGCTGGTCAAGCAGTCTCTGTAAGGCCTTTTTGCTCTGTCTGATGCTGGAACTCAAAGCCCACAGGCGGGTGGTCAGAAAGAGAAGACACCTGTAGACTGGGGGAGCAAGGACAAACTGGAGCCCACGAGGACAGACTGAGAGCTGTCAGTGCTTGTTGCCTCTGGCCTTGGTGGTATGAATGTCTTCCTGAAGCCAGGGCCCCCACCATGGCACTAAACATACACACCTGGCCTGGAGGTGGGGCACCGGAAGGAGGAGGCCCAGATAGCTGCCCCACAAAGATGGGCAGAGCCTGCAGGTAATCGACTCCACAAATGGGCTGTGAAATGCCTGCTGCATCCCTCTGCCCCCACCCACCAAGTCTCCCACAAGAATCTCTCTTGTAATCCAACCTAATGGAAACACCCAGGAGCAGGAATTCTGAGAAGCATGGATCAGCCCAGCCAAGTTGACATGTTGCAAAGTTACTGGGCCTCAAAAATACCTTCAGACCAATTTTTAGGAATGAAGTTACTGATGAAATGAGTTCTTGCAGTGGTGGGACTGAGGGTAATCTTTTCCAGGGGTATTTCTGTTCCAAGTCTATTAGCCAAAGGAATATTTCTGTGATGATGATATCTCTTGGCACAGAGAAAGAGGGGAAGCTTGTTGAACACCCACTAAGGCTGAGGAATATTACATATTTGGTCTCATTTCATCCTTGAAAGGGTTTTTGGGATGGGCAATTTATCAAACCTATATCACAGATAAGGACAGTGGGGTTCAAGGCCCCTTGTCAGTTCTCATAGGCCAGGCCTGGAGCTCTGTAAGGAAGTGAAGATTTATCCTCACAGTGTAGGGAAGAGTTGCTGCCATGCAGATGCCTGGTGGCTGAATCTAATTGTGCTTAAATTCATATTGCCCTAGTGGCTAAGGATGGTGAGCAGCCTTTCCTGTGCTCATGTGCCTCCATATATCCTCTAGTGAAGCATCTGTCCAAGTTTTTTTCCCATTTTTAAGCTGGTTTATTTGTTTTCTTACCATTGATTGTGAGAGTTCTTTATATAGTCTGGATACACGTCCTTCATTGGATATGTGATGAAATAATATTTTCTCCCAGTCTGTAGCTTGTGTTTTCATTCTCTTGTCTCCTTCAGAGAACATATTTTTAAATGTTATGCAGTCCAATTTCCCAAATTTCTTCTTTTATGGATCATGTTTTTTGGTGTCATGTATAAGAACTTTTTGTCTAACCTCAAGGCATAAAGATTTTTTCTGCTATGGTTGCTTCTAAAAAATGTTGTGGTTTTGTATTTTATATTAGCTGTATGGTCTATTTTGAGGCAATTTTTGTGAGGTATGAGGTTTAGGTCAAGGTTCATTATTTTTTTCTGCCTATGGATATCCAGTTGTTTCAACATCATATGTTTTAACCCTTTTCCTGTTGAATTGCCTTGGCACCTTTGTTCAAAATCCATTGTTATGTTTTGTGGGTCTATTTCTGGATTCTCTATTCCAAGGGTTGGCAAATGTTTTCTGTGAAGGGTAAAATAGTAAATGTTTTAGGCTTTGTGGGCCATATGATCTCTGCTTCATATGCTTTCATTATTTAAAAAAACCCTTTAAAAACGTAAAAACCATTATTAGCTCATTGGTCATACAAAACGATACCATGGCCAGTGTGTATTAGTCTATTGCCATGCCACTATGAAGAGATACCCTAGACTGGGTAATTTATAAAGGAAAGAGGTTTAGTTGATACATGGTTCGGCATGGCTGGGGATGCCTCAGGAAACTTACACTCATGGCGGAAGGGGAAGCAGGCACTTCCTTCTTCACAAGGCGGCAGGAGAGAGAAGTGCCAAGCAAAGGGGGAAAAGTCCCTTATAAAACCATCAGATCTTGTAAGAACTCACTCACTGTCATGGGAATGGCATGGGGATAACCATTCCTATGATTCAATTACCATAAAATGTTTTGGTTTTATATTTTATATTAGCTCTACGGGAACCACTGGATCCCTACCACAACATGTGGGGACTATGGGAACTACAATTGAAGATGGGATTTGGGTGGGGACACAGCCAAACCATATCAGCCAGATTTTGCCTTTGGACTACAGTGCATGATCCTGCTCTGCTCTGTTCCATTGAGCTGTGCCTTCCCATCACCAATACCACCCTGTCTTGATGATGCCAGCTTTACAGTACATCTTAAAAGCAGGTTGTGTGAGTGCTTTATTGTGTCTTTTAATTGAGGCTTTTAGGCTATTTTCATTTTATGTAATTATTGATACGTTTGGATTTAGGTCAACCATTTCATTCTTTGTTTTCTCTGTTGCTTCTTTTTGTTGTTATTATTCCTGTTACCCTTTTTTGCCCTCTTTTGGGTTATTTGAACGTGTTTTTAGTATTCCGTTTTGATGTCTCTATTGTGGTTTTGCCTACATCCTTTTGTATAGTTTGTTTGGTCTTTTTCTGATTGCACTAGGGATTAGAATACATATAATTTTGCACAGTCTGCAGATGAATACTTGCCCACTTCAAGTGGAATGTAGTTCTAGAACCCCATACAGGTCCTTAACCCTCTCCACTTATGTAATACTTGTCTTTGTGACACCTACATACATGGAAAACTCCATCAAACAATGTTGTACTTTTTTCCTCTTAACTGTTGAACGTATTTTAAAGAACCCAAGAGGTAGGAGTAGTCTACTGTATTCATGCAAACACTTACCACTTCCGCTGCTCTTCCTCCAGTCCTGATGCTCCACGTTTCCTTCTGGGATCACTTCCCTTCTGCCTTCTAGGGCAGGTCTATGGGCAATGAACCCTCATAGTTTTCCTTTATCTGAGAATGTCCATTTATCTCACAGTGTCTATTTTACCAAGGATATTTTCATGAATAACGAGTTCTGGGTTGACAGTTCTTTTCTTTCAGCACTTTAAAAATATTTCACTTACTCCTGGCTTTCATGGTTTCTGATGAGAAATCTCCAGTCCCCTCAGATGAACTCCTACTAATCTTTCAAAATCTAAATCAGATCTTTTTTCTTTTTTTAACTTTTATTTTAAGTTCAAGGGTACACGTGCTTGTTTGTTACATAGGTAAACTTGTGTCATGGGGGTTTGTTGTACAGATTATTTAATCATCCAATTAAGCCTAGTACCCTTCAGTTATTTTTCCTGATCCTCTTCCTCCTCCCAGCCAGATATTTTTTCTTATTCAAATCATTCTTATCTTTCATCCCTTCCCCGTTAGTTGATCACTCCCTCCTATGGGAAAGAGAGAGAGAGAGAAAGAAATAACAAGAAGAAGAGAATAAGAAGAAGCAAAAGAAGGAGAAGGAGGAGGAGAAGAAGGAGGAAAAGGAGAAGGAGGAGGGGAAGGAGGGGGAGGGAAAGGAGGAGAAGGAGGAGAAGAGGAAGAGGAGGAAGAGAATGAAGAAGAAAGAAGAAAGAGAAGGAGAAAGAAGAAGAAAGAAGAAGAAAAAGGAACCCCCCCTAGTGTTATCCTTTTCTGGGGGTATTTATTTTTTATTTTATAGAACTGGGGTCTTACTCTGTTGCCCAGGATGGAGGACAGTGGTCCAATCACTGCAGCCACGAATTCCTGGGCTCAAGCAATCCTCTCGCCTCAGCCTCCCCAGTAGCTGGGACTACAGGCACATACCACTACACCTGGCTAACTTCTTCTGGATTTAGAACCATCTAAAATACAGACTCAGCAGACAGATGGAGGTTGCAATGTTGGTCTTACTGTTATAAAAGCTGGATTGAGGATGTGGTATGTTGGATTTTTTTTTGTTTGTTTTTTTTGAGACAGGGTCTCACCCTGTTGCCCAGGCTAGAGTTGCAGTGGTGCCATCACAGCTCACTGCAGTCCCCACCTCCTTGGGCTCAGGTGATGCTCTTACCTCAGCCTCCTGAGTAGCTGGGACTGCAGGTGCATGCCACTATGCCCAGCTGTTTTCTTTTTGTAAAGACAGGGTTTCACCATTTTGCCCAGGCTGGTCTTAAACTCTTGAGCTCAAGCAATCCTTTGGCCTCCCAAAGTGCTGGGATTACAGGCCTGTGCCACTATGTCTGGTCTGGATTGTTGCTCGGATACCTGTCTCCCCTCATTGTATAGAAGTGAGCTTCTTAGTTCCACCGACCTGGGGCTCGGCCATATGCTTTGCTTTTGGTTCCTAGCCTAGGCCCAAAGAGTCTCCTGTGTTATTTCTTGCTCGTTTGTCCTTCCGCCGTCACTGCTAGATGTCCGAACAATCCTCTGGTCCCGGGGGGAGGAGTGGCACAGAAGCAGAGCTGAGCTGCTCCAGCAAGCCCAGCCTCGCTAAGTCCACTCAGCTGACTCGCGGACTTAGGAGCTAAACAGATGCCTCCTGTTGTAAGCATTTTTTTTTCAAAGTCTCGCTTTGTCACCCAGGCTGGAGTACAGTGGCACGATCTCGACTCACGACTCACGCAACCTCCGCCTCCTGAGTTCAAGCGATTCTTCTGCCTCAGCCTACTGAGTCCCTGGGACTACAGGCGCGTGCCACCACACCCAGCTAATTTTTGCATTTTTAGTAAAGACAGGGTTTCACCATATTGGCCAGGCTGCTCTTGAACTCCTGACCTTCTGATCCACCTGCCTCAGCCTCCCGAAGTGAGCCACTGTGCTCAGCCTGTAAGCATTTTTATTAGACAGCACTACTGGACTGCAGTTAACTTATTCTGAAATTGGTACGTAGAATCGGAGGCTGCTGCCCCTAAAGTATGTAGCAAAGGTTTGGAACCGGGCAATGAAGAAATACAGAGGCGGCTAGGAAAAATGGCAAGAAAAATGGTGACCTGTGTTATGTGGTGGAGAAACATCTGGTAAAATTATTGCCTATGATACTTTGGGAGGGAGAAAATGTACCTATGAGTTAGTGGAGTTGGGCAGGACGGTTTCCAGGCAGAATATTGTAAACATGAGCTTTCTGAGCTGCAAATGATAAGGTTCTACAAGAGACGAGTTCGGAAAGGAACTAGCCAGTGTACAAGCAGAATTTAGAAAACAAAATCACTTCCCATCTCCGGGCTCTCCAGCCAGTAAAAGGTCCTCAAATTAATATTAGGTTGGTGCAAAATAATTGTGGCATAGGCCAGGCGCGGTGGCTCACGCTTGTAATCCCAGCACTTTGGGAGGCCGAGGCCGGCGGATCACGAGGTCAGGAGATTGAGACCATCCTGGCTAACACGGTGAAACCCCGTCTCTACTAAAAATACAAAAACATTAGCCGGGCGTGGTGGCGGGCGCCTGTAGTCCCAGCTACTCGGAGAGGCTGAGGCAGGAGAATGGCGTGAACCCGGGAGGTGGAGCTTGCAGTGAGCCGAGATTTCGCCACTGCACTCCAGCCTGGGTGACAGAGTGAGACTCCGTCTCAAAAAAAAAAAAAAAAAATTGTGGCATAAAAGTAATTATTTTTGCACCAATCTAATATCTGGCCTGGGAGGCAAAGACCAGATCCAGAGCTACGTTGGTGAAGCATGCCTCAGAGTTGAGACAGCAGGGATGTACCCTTAACGGTAATGCCCTTTGTCATCAGGTCCTTGCAAGGAATAAGGTGACATCAAACATATCCTTTCAGCAACAACAGGGTGCCTACAAACTATCAGGGTGTGGCCTACAGCAGCCTGATGGGGGGGTACACATTGTCAAATGTAGAGAGGCATATTGCCAAAGGAATTTGGGTGTGGCTTCTGACACACAGTGGGCTGGAGTCAAATACACAGAAAACTCTTGAGATGTTTGAGAGTTTGCCCTGGGCAAAGGCATCGCCCAGGACTCAAGGAAACTGAGACTGTTTGAACCTAAAGAAACTTAGGTTCCCAACCTCCTACAGGCAGGAAGAAGCTGAAAGTTACTCCGCTGCCAAAGGGACTATTTTCCAACATCCTCATCAGAAGTTCAAAGGATGATGGGAAAGGAAGAAGGCCCCAGTGGTGGAAGCTAGAACCGTGAAGCACGATGGCTTGGGAGCCACTCAGGGAGCACCTCACCTCCAGAGCAGGGGCGCTGCAACATTTGCCCAGCAGGACTCGGGTGCCTGAACCAGGGACTGCTGTGTGCCTCCGTCTCCCTTTCTAGATGGGAGTGCTCGTTGCTGTTATTCCAGCCCTGGTTCACCACTGTATGTTGGGTGTATGTGTAGGGTGCGACGGGCAGAAAACTTGTCTTTTTAGCTGGTAAGACTCTGGGTCAAGAAGAACCACACCCAGATATAGACCACAAGATCCTGGACTTGAAGCCTGAAGTCTAAGTCTGACTGGAGAGTTTTTTTTTTTTTTTCTGGGGGTGTTGATTGGGTATATTCTGCATGTGGAACATGAATAACTGTCTCTAGGAAGGCAGGCTGTGGTAGACTGGATTACTGTCGGGAAATATTTGCTCTCTGCTGCTCACTTCCACAGGAGTACCCTTCCCCACTGCATGGGTGCTGGCCACGTGACTTGCTTTGGGGACCTGCAGCTGCTGGCTTGCCCTCCTGTGCTTCTGTCATTGCTAGTGTCTTGGTCCTGGGAGGAAGATGCGTCACATTGGGCGAGGCCAAGCCACCTAGACTAGCTGACCCCAGCTGAGCCACATATGGAGACAGCCCAGCCAAGCCTGACCCGGGGCAGCCAACCTTCAGACCTTCAGGTTCATGAGCTAACTTCAGACCTTCAGGTTCATGAGCTAACTACATGCTTATTGTTATATGGTGCTGAGGTTTCATGGATGTTGTTATGCAGCACGACTGTGGCCATCGTTACCTGACACAGAGGAGATGGCTCGTCTGAATGGCCACAGTGGGCTCTTAATTCTGTGGCTCATGCAACTTCAGGTGGCACTGAACAACATTAGGCCTCACCCTCTCCACAAAGTAGGGCAGAGCTGCTTCCAGAGGCTTAACAAGTGGTGAAGCAGAGGAGGTACGAGCCCTGAAGGTGGGCTTTGGAAAGAAGAGGAGGGAAGGGCAGAGCTGTGCATGCTCACTTCCTCCCTGGGAGCTCACTGAGCGACACTGCTCCTTGGGGAGGAGAGGGGCCTTTCCACTAGAAAATGTTGGCCAGAGAGGTGGTGGCTCCCGGATGCACAGTGGAGGCTGTGGGATGCCTGCGGAAAGGAAACCTGCTCAATTCTATTCTCCTTGGGGGTTTCCTGCCAAGTGTCTGACCACAAAACCCTTCCTCAGTCCACGTGTCTCATGCCTTCCAGGCAAAGGTGATGTCTCATGTGGCTTTGGTGTCCACACTGCCCGGCCTGCATGCGAAGGCTTCTCTCCTGGAGAGGAGAGGGTAAAGGGGTCTGGGCTGGGCGTTCAGAGGCCCGGCGTGCCTGGCCCTTAGAAGGTGCCCTCTTACCTCTCTAGTTCAGTCCTGGGGCTCTGCTCCCTGCTCCGTCTCTGGCCCTACCCCCAGATGGGGCCTCATGACTCATTCAAGGGCTCCCTGAGGTTTACTGCAGGGGCCAACAGCTGACTGCTTGCCCACTGGACCCAGGCTCTCCCTGTCCACCTGCTGGGTGGCCCCCTAGAGCTCAGAGCCCCTGCTTGTGGTTGCTCCCCATGGGCCCCTTTGCCATGGCCAACTGCTGGGCATCCTGGAGGTGCCACCTGCCTGCCCTGACTCCTTCTACCTGTACCAGAGCCTTGGGGGTTTGCCCATCTCACCCCGCCCCACCCTGATGAAATGTGCTCCATCAGAGGGCCCACCAAAGGGAGGGTTCTGACCCTAGGAGTGTTTGGGTCTATACCCCGGTCTGCAATGCATATAGATGTTCAGAGTGGCTCACCGGAAGAGCAGTCAGATATTCACTGTGAAATGTCAAACCCTGCCCAGCCCCAAGGAGACAACAAACAAACAGCCAGTAAATGCCTCAGCATTACATATTTCTTGGCAAAGGAGGGATAGTCAATTTTGACACTGTTAAGAAAAAATACAGCCTAATTTCTGCTCAAATGCACCAAATTTACTGCCCAGGTTCTCATTAACTACTGTCAAGGGAGAAGAAGATAGACAAGATAAATTATGAAAAAATTACTTTTTTAATGTACAAAAAGACTTATTTACAAGTTGAGCATTTCATCTCAATTCATAGCATGTAAAAAAAGCTAAAAATGTTTTGGAGATATAAATTTGGCTGGACGACTCACCTACAGTATATTCAGGGATGTCTTCTGTACAGAATATATACAGGTTGGGACTGGCAAGGGAAATCCTATCTCAGGAAGGCGATGAACACCACCGCAGAGCCACAGACCCTTAGCAACGTTCCCTGGCTTTCATTTGCAGTTGGCCTTGTCTCTGGACAGAGTTTGATGTGCTGGGACGCAGTGGGCCCAGATGATGATGTTGGCCTTGTCCTCAAACTCTCCTAAGAAGCTCCTCATTGAGGCCAAGGTCACAGTCAGAGTCACACTCTGAGTGGTGCTGTTTGGCAAGGTTGCCACACATTCCCCATGAAAAGGTTTGGGGTGTGTGTGTGTATGGTGGAGAAGATGCACCAATTCGCCCTACAGTGTGTTCAGGAATGATGTCTCCTGAAGCCAGTTCCAAATTCCATTTCCAGGTGGGTCTTGGTCACACTGAACAGGAAAATTCAATGATGCTCCCTCAGAGTCCTGAGGATCAACCCCTTCCCCTTTCCACCCCCAACCATACCACCACACATGTCATCATTCTCTGCCCAGTGACTCAGTGGGCAGAAGGAAGGGAATCCGGAGGATACCAGGCATGCACACTGTGGCTTGGTGGAGAACACTGGGCTGCTGGTGAGTGTTGGGGGACTAGGCTGCCGTCAGGCCCTGGAGTTTTTCGTGGTAAAGTGGGTGGATGTTGCATTGGAGAAACAGGATTGGGTAAACATGCAACTTCCTCTTCCTACTGAGAGATCCCTAGGGCGGCCTGAGGCTGGGCCCCGGGTGCACCCTCACTCCATCCCTAACCCACAGCAGCTCCAGCAGCCCCGAGGTATTTAGAAACAAGTCTCTTTTCAGGAAGGGCTACATTCTACATGCAAACACTGTAAACACGGTCTGGCGAGGCCAGGGCAGCTTCTGGGCTTGCCCCAAGGAGTACATTTTTTCTTTCCTTTTTCTGGTGATACTTACATACTTTATTCATTCATATATACTTCAATGCTTTATTCATTCATATACACTTGGATGGGCTGCCAGTCCCAGACTCGGCTTTACGGAGTAGAAGAGCCAGCTCTACCAAACCTGGAATCAGAATGTGCTCCTGAATCATCCAGGTATAATGTGTGTTTTTCCTCTACGACAAGCTATGTTAGAGACCTCAAGAGTTAGGCTACATAGAGGAATTCAGGTGGACCAGGAATTCCTTTTCCTTCCAAGTAGTAGAATAAAAAGCTCATCTTTCTGGAGCAGAGTATCCAGTATGGCATTCAGATTCAAACCCAAATGCTCCCTACCATCTTTCTGCATATCCTTTGAAAGGCTTTGGCCAAAGTAATCCCTCGTTAGCCGAATGTCAGCCGTGAAGAAGCCGGAACAGAGCAGTCCTGTAAGCACCGAAGGCTGGAAAGCACTGTGTAAATGAGTTTTGCACTCCCTCCTGTCCTATGGAGACTTTTTTTCATTATTCTGAGGAATAATCCAAAAGACCAGAGAG
Source organism: Symphalangus syndactylus (assembly GCF_028878055.3). Classification (NCBI taxonomy): domain Eukaryota; kingdom Metazoa; phylum Chordata; class Mammalia; order Primates; family Hylobatidae; genus Symphalangus; species Symphalangus syndactylus. The sequence goes on from NC_072444.2 coordinate 50,014,268, forward strand.
GATGCCCGTAAACCTTCTCTTACAACACCTGTCATCTGAAGCGGCCATTGCGCAACAACCCCTCAAGCCTATTTAACACTTTTTTGGAAAAAGACAAAACAGCTGGAACCCCCAGGCTCTGGGCAGCGATGACCCCTCGGGGTGCACTCAGCACCAGGCTTTCGGGGCTCTAGGTCATCATGTTCAGGAACTTGTTCTCCTCGGCGAGGCTGGTGAGCATGGAGCTCATGTCCCCAACAGCCATGTTGCTGATGCCTGCGGGGATGGAGGGCAGGGTCAAGGAGTTTCGGGGGGTGGTGAGGCGGGAGGAGTTCTGGGAGAGGCTGTGGAGGAGGCTGGGGCTCAGAGCACCCGAGAACAAACTCGAGTGATCTCCATCATCCATGATGGCATCGAAGTCAATCTGGGGGGCCTCCAGGAGCTGGGAGTCCACAGTGCTGGACACCTGGTTGACCCCTGGTGAGGGCAAGGGCTGGGGCTGGATGCTGTCTGGACAGGCCTGTGGCTGTGATGGCTGGGACCGCATGACCTGGCAGCCCCCAAGGTTCTCCAGGCCTCCATCCTGTTCATACATGTGGATCTGGCCGTAGTAGTAGAGCATGCTGTGGTCTGGGGCCCCACCTGCGTCCTGCGGAGGCGGCTGGGAAGGCACGGACCCCATGTTGCCCATCGCTCCCTTGGGTACAGCCTCTGCTGTCTCCTGACTGGATGGCATGGCAGCCATGGCATGGCCTGTGGCCCTGGCGTAGGCCAGCTTCTGCTGCACAGCACGTACCCCACTGTGGCGGCCAGCGGGGCTGGGCTCGACGGGAGGCCGGGGCTGCACTAGGCCAAAGCCTGCTGTAGCCACCCCCATCGGGCCTGGTTGGGGCTCCATGAAGCCAGGCTGGCGGGCAGGCAGAAGGCTGGGGACCTGGTGGTAGCCCTCCTGGCTCATGGGGGCTGCCAGGTGATGGCTCTGCTGTGGGTAGCTCTGGACTGGGTGAGGTGGTAGCACTCCAGCCAGGGCTGAATTGGGGACCCCAAGTTCCCTGTGGCGATTGCCCATGATGGTGGGGTCAGGTGCAACTTCTGTCTGCTGAGGGTGCCCCAGATGCCCTGGCTGGGCTGGCATGTTGCTGCAGGATTGGGGGAACTGGTTGAGGGCCCCACTGATGGTGCTGGGGCTCAGCTGGGGGTGGGCTTGGCCATAGCAGGCATGGGGGCTCATAGTGGTAGTCATGCCAGGACAGTGGCTGCCTGCTACTGGCTGTCGCAGCTGCTGCATGTAGTTTACCCTGGGGATGCCCTGGGAGGGGGCTCCGCTGCGGGGCTGAAGGTGTGGCTGCGTGCTGTCCAGGCCCCCAGGGCTCGCCTGTAGGCCTTGTGGACTGTAGCCTGGGTACTGGCCAAAGGCAGGCTTCTGCTGCACCACCGCCAGGTTGCCCTGAGGAAAGGGTGGAGGCTTCACCTGGCTGGCCAGGGCGTCCATGGTGCCAGAGCTCACCTCGTTCCACTGCACAGGCATGTTATTTTTGTTCAGGCTGGAGGGCGCCCCAAAGCCTAACTGGCATCCTCCCAGCACAGGGGCGGAGGGGCCCACGTTGGAGTCAGCAGCCACCATCCTGCGCTGTCCGTGCAGCCCCGGGCTGGGCAGTTTGGGGTTGTCAGAGAAGCCAGTGCTTTCCGTGGGATACACCTGCCCGGCGCCCTCGTCCAAAGCGCCACTGGCGTGCGCCTTGATGTACTGCACCACGTCGTCCGGCAGCACCAGGTCGTCCTCCGGCAGCCCCAGGTCGGCCTCGGGCCCTGCGCCGTCCGCTCCTGCCGCCACGGCCTCCATCGCCACGTTCTCGCTGATGCTAGGCGGCCGGGGCGAGTAGGCGCCGCGGGCCAGGCCGCCATCAGTGCTCGGGTGGCTCTGCAGGCGGAGGCCTCGCCTGTCGGCACAGGGCGGCAGCGGGCCGGGGTTCACGTTGTGGGCGCTGTGGAAGCGCTGCACCCGCGGCAGGGACAGGGCATCGGGCCGCCGCACAGGGTCGCTGGCCCGCCTGGCTCCGCCGCTTGGAGCCTCGTGGGGGAAGGCGGGCGCAGCCCCCGCGTGGCCGTGGCCATAGGTCGGCCCGTCGCTGTCACGCCGCGGCCCCAGCGGGCGTGGGCAGCCGGCGGGCAGCGTGCGCTCGGGCGCGTCCAGCAGCGCCAGCCTGGTCCGCAGGCTCATGCGCTCTAGGCCCGGCAGCGGAGTGGGGGGTGGGCCGCCAGTGGCTGCCGCGTACTTGGCCCGCAGGCTGTACTGCTGCGCGGGCGTGAGGTTGAGCAGCCCGGAGCCGCCGCTGCACTGGCTGGCCTCGCTCGAGCGCCGCGACGCGTCGGTGGAGATGGGGTCGTAGGAGTCAGCAGAGCTCGCGTTGTGTGGGCGGCCGGCGCCCAGGGGTGAGGCCTCGCTGGAGCGGCGGCTGGAGAAGTAGGGGGAGATGCCGGAGGAGCGGCGGCTCACGGTGTAGGCCGAGCTGACCGTGCTGGTGGAGCTGTCACGGCGCTCCTGCAGCTGGCTCAGCATGGTCACCTCGCTCGCGGACAGCTCCGACAGCCGCGGGTTGGGCAGCAGCCCCGCGGGCCCGCCGCCCCCACTGCCACCTAAGTTTTCCAGGATGGAGCCTGCGGGAAAGCAGAGGGGTCAGCACCGGGACAAGGGTAGGTGGCTGCTTGCTTTGACCATGCTCAGTCATCCCACTGGGCCTGGAGCCCGAGAAGAGGGCCTGGAACACGGTGCACTCAGGCGATGCATGCTTTCTTTCTCTCTTTCTCTTTTTAGAGACAGGATTTCCCAGGCTGGCCTTGAACTCCTGGGCTCAAGGGATCCTCCCTCCTCAGACTCTGGAGTAGCTAGGGCACACGTGTGCCACCATGCCCAGTGAGCAGATGGTTTTTCAATTAAAAAGGGGAAGGAAAAAGCAATATATAAACAAATGGTGGCACTTATTGCTAAGGGTGGGTGAGGGGAAGCCAGGAGGCCTAAGTCCCTATCTTGACTTTACCATTGACTGTCTGGCCTTGAATTCTCCTTTCTCTGGCCCTCAGTTTCTCTAGCTGTAGATAAATGTGCCTCTCCATAGGACTGAGTTACGCAGAGGAGGGGATGAGCAACTCAGGAAGGCCCAGGTTGGTCTCCTGGCACAGTACCCTCACAGTCCATGGAGGTGTTGCCACCTGGGCTTCCCTGAGATGGAGTTTAAGGAGCAGGCTATTACAGGGAGTACCCTGAGGTCCATTCCCATGGAAGGAAAGACAGGCTGCAAGAGTGGGCAGAGGAGATGGGAGCCCAGGATGATCTCACAGGGAGCCCAGGACCCCCAATGGCTCTTCAGTGCTGCCCTGAGTTGGGCACCTCTCTGAGCCTCATCTTGATGGCTGGGCCTTTACACTCCTGCAGTGACCAGTCATTGCATGTGGGGCTGCTGGGAAGGGGTGACATTGGGTGGGGCATCTGTCTGCAACCCAGGAGATCCCTGTAGGGGGCTGAGAGTTCAAGGCCATTTATCAGTAGTCCCCACAAGTTGGGACAACAAATCCTCCCTTCAAGTGAGAGCAGGTGGTACATCAGTGTTGACTACAGTGGGCAGCCCGGCACAATCCTAGGCACAGAGTCGGTACCCAAGACATGCTCGTTAAAGACGCCTTCCATCTCAGAGCCTGGCCAACACCTCTTGAGGCTGAGCACAGCACTGCCTCTGCCATGAAGTCCTCCCTGCTCATCCCCAGCTCAGTGTGCTTTCTCCTTCCTCTGCACAGCTCTACCCTAAGCTCTGGCTTTGGTGGTACCTGGCTTGTTCTGCAGTAGAGTGTGAATCTGGTGTCACAGCCTTCTAACCATACACTCCTTTGGGACCGGAATTAAATGGCTCTCCTGCCTAAGGCCTTTGCCATGGTGCTCACAGCAAGTGCCTAATCAGTGAAGGAATGAATGGGTGAGGAAGAGGATGATGTGCACAGGGTCTGCTTGCTTTGGGGGGTTATAAGGACTCAGCATGGTGCAGTTGAAAGAGCATGGGCTTTGGCTAATCTCACCCCTGCCATTGATTTGGGTAAGGCATTTCACCTCGCTGAGCCTCAGTTTCCTTTTCTGTACTGGGCTGGTAAGATCCTGTAGGCATCCGGTGGGATAGCACTGGTGCTTGGTGGGTGGCAGCCTAGTTGGTGCTGCCCCAGACTCTCTCCTGCCCCATCTGCAAACCCCGGGCCTTCACTCACCACTTCCCGGGAGGGGAGGCAGCTTGGTGTTCCGCGTGTGTGGAGTCGGCCCAGCCCATGAGCAGGAATCCTTGAGTGACTTGAGCTTCTCCTTCTTGAGCTGCTCGAACCGGTGCATGGTGGTCATGTGTTTGCGCAGCTGGAGGCCACCAGTGGAGGGGGCAGCCAGGGCTGAGGTGTCAGCCCCTGGGGGTGTGTCATCCAGCACCGTCAGGTCTCCCAGGCTCCCGGGCCCCGTCCCCGGCATCTCCACGCCACTGTCATTGTTGGGGGCACCGCCCAGGGGAGAGGGCTCGCTGCTGCAGGACGACTGGGCCCCGGGACTGGACTGACACAGCTGCAGGGGATGAGGCAAGAAGGCATAGACTCAGAGGGTGTGAGATTCCACCTGGTCCTGCCTCTAGGCCTGCACAGGCACCATACCCTCGCACACCCTGGGGGGCTGGGGGTGAGGGAAGGAACCTGCCTTGAGGAGGAGCATGTAAAGCATCATGAGTCTGTTTGCTTAAAATGGTCAAGTCACTTCACTTCTCTTAACCTTGCCTTCCCCAACTATGAGATGGACCTGAACTGATTCCGGTGCAGAGTTAGTGGGTGGATGGACAGCACGCAGCATGCAGAAGGCACTCAGTATGGCACAAAAGAAGGCACTTAAACACTCCCACCAACAGCCAGGTACCCTGATGAGGTGAGGAACGAAAGCCTGCTGACTTGGTGGCTTCAACCAGACAGGATGATCCAAAAAGGCCAGGGGCAGGTTGTTGGAAAGGGAAAGGATGACCAGGGAAGGGGACCTGTGGGATGCAGCCCTTGTGTAAAGGGCCACCCCAAAGCAGCCTTCCCTCTGGGTTAGATAGAGTGGGGCAGGGAGCTCATGGCACATGTACCCAGTGCATAATGCCACAGAACTCGGATGACATCCACAGAACTCTGATCTAGGCCCAGATGAGGCTTGCACCAGATGCACTACCTCTGGGCTCATTGTTAGGCCAAATGGCCCCAAATTCCAGCTTCCTTGGGAAGCTGTGATCTTCCTTCCCATGAGGACACAGACTTAATGGAAGCAGGGACCTTCTAGGTGTTGTCCATGGCGCCATCCACATCTCTCTGCTTGGCCCTCAGGACCTTCTGCAGCCTAGACGCATGCCTCCCTGTCACTCTGTCCCTGATACAGCCTGGCACCCCTGCTCCCCACACCTGCCAGTTCCACTCCGGCTGCCAAGGCCAATGGCCCCACCTGCAGTGCCCTGCCGTGTGCCTGTCCGGGCCCACCTGCCTGGGCCTAGGAGGCCTGGACTGACAGATGAGTCTCTGCCAGGCAGCAGCATGGACTGGCTCCCCAGCCACCCTCACTCCCCCAGCCCACCCACACATGCCCAGCTCCTTGGCTCACCTCAGTACCGTCTATCCTTAGGGGAGGTACAGTCAGGAAAAAGAGATGGAGACAAAGAACAAGTGGTTAGAACAAAAGGAGTGGACGCCAGAGGGGTGGGGATGCAGAGACAGGACAGAGGAGTGGGGGCTGGCAGTGGCACTTGGGTGCTGGCTGGAAAGGCACTTGGGTGCTGGCTGGAAAGGTGCAGGGGCCACCCCCGCCCTGTGCAGGCCCACCATACAGGGTGGCATCCCTGTCACCCAGGGTGCTGCCACACACCAGCAGGAGCCTGGTCAGAGCAGAATGGGACCTGGACAAGACAGGTTCCATGTGAGGCCCAAGGTGGTGAAGGGGGAAAGCCAAGTTGGAGAGAGGAGGGATATCGCTGTGCCCCTAGAGGGGGGCCTTAGGGCAGAGCCCACAACCGTGGTAAGGGGTGGCCCTGGGCACGGCTGTGGAGTCGCCTTGCGTGGCTGGGCTGCCCAGCTCCGCTTACCCCGGAGCTCTCGGTCTTGATGGCTCTGACGTGCAGGCAGTCCTCCACGGCCTGGCTGGTGCTGCTGGCCTCGGTGCTCTCTGGGCCGCCAGGCTCAGTGCCGGCCTCACTGTCCCCATTCTCTTTGAGCAGCGGTGTGCGGAGGTGCACGTCATTGCGCTGCTTCTTGGTGACGTGGGCATCTGGGCCGTGGACCGTTTTCACATGCTTCCGGAGAGAGCTGGGGTCTGTGTATCTCTTGGTGCAGCCTGGGATCTTGCAGATGTAGGGTTTCTGGGGAGAGAAGCAGGCCTGTGTCATGGATAGGGGTGCAAGGATCAACTCTGAAGGGGCACTCTCCCTGTTCTCCTGAAGCTACCCACGTCCCTCAGCAGAGCCCAGCTGGCAACGTCAGTAGGTGCTCTGTCAAATTTGCAGCCAGTGCTCTGTGGATGGAGCCATGCAGGAGCCTGGCCATAGCCTGGCTTGTCTGCCACCTGTTCATGCAGTTAAGCACATGGCCACGGGGTGTCCTGCCACAAGAAGCTGGGGACACACGTGCCGCGTGTAATCACAATGCTGCTTCTCAGTGAACACGGCAGTGGGGTTTTTAGTACTAGTAGCAAGTGTACGAGCTCAGTGTACCCCGTGACAGCACTAGCACCCCTGATTTCTCTGATGAAGAAAGGCAGGATCAGGGAGGCAAAGGAACAGCTTCCAAGTCATCCAGTAATGGGGTGAAAAAACCCAAGATTTCCGAACCTCAGTCCTGGACTCATAAACAAGCACACACACACACACACACACACACACACACCCACACCACACACCACGTCTACAGAAAAACATACACTTACACATACACACATGTGCACACACACTCCCCTCTAAGGCTAGCTGTTGTCCATAGAGACTCTGAGGGGTTCAGATGCCTTTGAAAATTCCTCTAACTTCTTACAAGCATTGGAGCAAAGTCCCTTTGGGGTCCAGGATGTGTCTAAGCTTTGAAAAACATACATTTCCAAGTAAGCCTGAGCGACAGTAATTGTGTGGCTGGGCGAGGACACCACCGGCTCTTGCCCTGCTTTCTCCCTGGTTCTCTCAGTCCAGATAGGGGCTCTGCCTACCCAGGGAGACAGAGGCTGCTCTGTGCCCCATCTGCTGGGGCTGACAGCCACGGCAGGCCCAAGCAGGCTAACAGCTGGAGCATGTCACTGCTGGCTGCCCAAGCCAACAGGCCAGGGGGCTGCCAACAAACGCCAAGCTCAGACAGCACTGCTCTGCTTCCCCCAGGCAGCGGGGCAGCTGCTCCCCAGTGGAACACCTGCTTGTGGTGGAAAGGGAATTTGGGGGTGTGGAGCAGTGACCCAGGGTGTTTTCACAGCTGCAGAGGGATCATCACTCCTCTGGCACTGGGGAAAGTCACTTCATCTCTGAGTCTTCATTTTCTCATCTAGAGGATGGGGAGGCAGAACCCACCCAGCAGCCCCAAGTAATCGGGAGCAGATGCATGTTAAACACTCCGAGATCAGAGGGGCCACTTCCCTGCTTCAACTTCAGCTCTTGAGGACCTCATGATGGCCTTTGGGGAGGGCACTATTATATTTATTACAGAGATAAGGAAATTGAGGCACAGAGAGGGTCAGTATGCCATGGGACCTCACGGGGCATCTTTTAGAGGAAAGGATGTGGCACAGAGAAAGAGATCGGTCTGTCTAGGTCTCAGAGTACTGGTCTGTATCTGAGGATGTACAGCTGGTCAGTGGTGGGGGCAGGACACCGGGCACCTGGCTATCTACTGGCCTACAGATGCCTGGAAGCCATGGGGTGTCACTAGAGCCCCTGTGTGCATGCCCAGTGCATGCCCCGCGGGGGTACCTCATTGGAGTGGGTGCGATTCTGGTGCTTGGCACGGTCCGAGGCGTTAGAGAAGGCTTTGTTGCAGCCCTCGTGCTCACACACGTATGGCTTCTCCCCGGTGTGGGACCGCAGGTGTGTCTTCAGGTTCTCCAGGCGGGAGTAGGCCTTTGAGCAGCCCTCGAACTAGAAGGAGGCGGTTCAGTCAGTCAAGGCACCCCAGGGGGCCCAACCTTGAGGCTGGCTGCTGCTTCCTCCCCACCCCCTCCTCTACTCTGTTCCACCCCATCAGCACACTCAGAAGCATGCATTTTAAGGATATTACTTTCCTTTCCTGAAAACATGGAAAGAGCTGAAAAGTACAAAGAGAAAAATGAAAACCACGGTCGCCCAGGGGCTGCCACTGCTGACACGCGGGTAAGTTTCATTCTGGTGACTCTGCAATTCATCTCCACATGTCTTTAAAACCAAAATTGGGAACATATCAAGTATTCAGTTACATACTCTATTTTTTAAAATCAGCAGCATATTCCCGTATCATTAAACTCTAAACTATGACTTTGAACTGTTTCCTAGTACCACTGTCGATTAGAATTTTTCTGTGCACTAAAATATGCTGAGAATAAAATTCAGTCCTTCAAGTCCTTGAGTGAGTCGGCCACCCTCACCTTCACTCTGGACCCACTGGTCTCCTTTCAGTTCTTTGACTCCACTAAGTTCTTCCTGGCTTGGGGCCTCTGCAAACTACTGACCCCTCTGGCTGGAAACTTCCGCGGCCCCCACCCAATCCGGTTCCTGGCCCAGGTCCCTCCCTCTCAATCTTTTAGGTCATCTCCTCTGAGAGCATTTTTCTGATATTCTCAATTACAACACTCTATCCTCTCTCCTTTATACCCCTTGGCTCGATTTATAATGATCTTAATCATTTTGTTACCAGCCTTCTTACTAGAATACCAGCTCCACAGAGCAGGAATCTTCTGGGTCTTGTTCATGGCTGTCTTCCTAATATTTAGCATCTAGGCACTCAAGAAACATTTTTGGAAAGGAAGGAAAGAGGAAAGGAGGGAGCAAGGGAGAGAGGAAGGAAGGAAAGTAGGTGGGGAGAGAGGGAAGAAGGGAGGAAGGGGTGAAGGAAGAACAGATCATTGCAGAAAGCTCTGCAGCTATTCCAAAGATACTGTGGTTGCATTGAATGGATGTACGAAAACCGCCCTCAGGAGGACACGTACACCCGGCAGGAGCTGTGTCATTCCTCCCATCCTCCCCTTTATTCCTGACCAGTCTGATTGAGCACGCTTGGCTCCAAACGCCTTTTATCTGTTTCCACGACTCACAGCTCATATCATCAAAGGGCTATGGTTTGCTACTACTGAGGATGTTAAGAAAATAACTTGCTGCAATGAACCCTGAAGAGCCACAACAATCTTGCAAAAGGAGGACAAATTTGGAGAACTCATATGCCCCAATTTACTTCCTACAAATTGACAGTAATACAGACTGCATGTGGTACTGACATAAAGAGAGACATAGAGATCCAGGCAATACAACTGGCAGTTCAGAAAGAAACCCAGACTCTTAAGGTCAATTGATTTTTGGCAAGGATGCCAAGACCATTCAAATGGAAATAACAATTTTTCAGCAAATGGACTCGGACAACTGCATAATCACATGCAAAAGAGTAAGTTTGGATCCCTACCTCATACCATGTACAAAAATTAACTCCAGGCTGAGCATGGTGGCTCATGCCTATAATCCTAGCACTTTGGGAGGCTGAGGCAGGTGGATCACCTGAGGTCAGGAGTTCAAGACCAGCCTGGCTATCATGGTAAAACCCCATCTCTACTAAAAATACAAAAAATTAGCCAGGCGTCGTGGCGCATGCCTGTAATCCCAGCTACTTGGGAGGCTGAGGCAGGAGAGTCACTTAAACCTGGGATGTGGATGTTGCAGTGAGCCAAGATGGCATCACTGCACTCTAGCCTGGGTGACAGAAGGAGACTCCGTCTCAAAAAAAAAAAAAAAAAAAATTAACTCCAAATGGATCAAAGACCTCAATGGAAGAGTTATATTGTAAAACTCTCTATACACACATATATTCTTTTTTTAATTTTTAAATTTTTCAGAGTGCCAGTATTCAATATTTCTATAAATAAAAGTCTATCTTTATAAACTATAAAACTCTTAGAAGAAAACATAGAGGTAAATTTTTGTGACCTTGGATTAGGCAACGGTTCCTTAGCTATGATGCTAAAAGCACAAGCAATTAAAAAATTGTACAGCCTCAAAATTAAAAACTTTGTGCTCTAAAAGAAAGTATCAAGGAAATGAAAACCCAGAGAATGGGAGAATTATTTGCAAATCATATATTTGCAATATATATGGGTCTAGTAACCAGATATATGAAAAATTCTTACAATTTAACAACAAAAAGACAACCAGATTTCAAAACAGGCAATATTTGGGTAGACAGTTCTCCAGAGAAGATACACAAATGGCCAATAAGCACCTGAAAAGATGTTTAACATTATTAATCACTAATTAGGGAAGTGCTAATCAAAAACACAATAAAATACTACTTTATACCCACTAGGATATGGCTAGAATAAAAAAGACAGGTAACAACCAGTGTTGGTGACGATTTGGAGAAATCAGAACCCTCATTCATTGTGGGTGGAAAGGTAAAATGGAGCAGCGTTTCTGGAAAACAGACTAGCAGTTCCTCAATTGCCATATGATTCAGCAATTCCACTCCTAGTTACACATACCCAAGGGAAGTGAAAACGTTCTGTCCATATAAAAACATGAACACACATGTTCATAGCAGCATTATTCATAATAGCCTCAAAGTGAATACAATGCAAATATCCATCAACTGATGAATGCATAAACAAAACATGGTCTATCCACACAATGGAATATTATGCAGCCACAAAAAGAAATAAAGTACGCATGCATGCTACAACACAGATGAACCTTGAAAACGTGTTAACTGAAAGAAGCAAGACACAAAGGCACATATTGTATGATTTCCGTTTTTATGAAATTTCCAGAACAGGCAAATCCATACAGACAGAAAGCAGATTAGTAATTGTCCGGGGCTGTGGGAAGGACAGAATTAGGAGTGGCTGCTAATGAGTACAGGGTATCTTTCTGGGGTGATGAAAATGTTCTGAAATTAACTAGTAGTGATGGTTGTACAAATCTGTGAATGTACTAAAAACAACTAAATTGTACATTTTCTTAAAAGGGTGAACTTTATGGTATGTCAGCTATTTCTCAATAAAAAAACTGACTTGCCAACAAAGGTAGCATATTTCACTGGATCCTGGACACCACTGATTTTAAGACAGTCTGACTTCAGAGATATTAAGGTGAAAACTAAATGTATGTCTCAGAATCTATGAAACAAGAATTCACAAAAAGGAGTTCCTAGATGTTTCAGCTACAGCTGAAACCACGTGTGCATTTGTGGGGCAGCAGTTTCTGTGTGTTAGTCTCTCCAAATATAGTCATAAATCCTGTTGACCTTCTAAAGGAGACCACAGAAAAGGTCTTATCATTGAGCTCACTTAAAAAAAAAAATAACTCAGCTGGGAGCTGTGGCTCAAGCCTCGAACCCCAGCACTTTGGGAGGCTGAGGCAGGCAGACTGCTTGAGCCCAGGAGTTCAAGAGCAACATGGCAAAACCCCATCTCTACAAAAAAATACAAAAAGTAGCTGGGTTGGTGGCATGCACCTGTAGTCCCAGCTACTCAGGAGGCTGAGGTGGGAGAATTGCCTGAGCCCAGGAGGTAGAGGCTGCAATGAGCTGCTTGGGTGGCAAAGTGAGACTCTGTCTCAAAAAACAAACAAACAAAAAAACCCTCAACCGTTTTAACCCATCATTGCTCAAGCTCTGAATCACTAATAATGTTTTTTTCTCTGCAGAGTACTATGGAGCTGTCCCTCTGCCCAGTGTCACCCAGCCAAGCAAACTGCAGGGTGCAGATATGCCTTTGGACTCACAGTCACAGACACACCCACACATCTTTGCCATGCTTACTGAGATGCTCACACCCAGAGAGCAAGTCCATCAAGGTCTGGGATGGCATGAGGCGAGGGGCCTCCAGCACCCAAACAGGCAGGGTGGGAACAGGCTCCTGTCCCAGAGCCCCTGCTGTGGTCTGCTCCACGCAGGTGTGCCTGTGTCCAGCCACCTCCAAACACGATCCCCCTGGCCTGGCTGGCCGGCCGGTCTTGACGCTGCGGCGGGGTGGGGAGAATGCCACTCACCGTGCACTTGTGGGGCTTCTCGCCCGTGTGCCGCCTCATGTGCACCACCAGCATGTACTGCGCCTTGAAGGGCTTCTGCTCCCGCGTGCAGGCCTGCCAGCGGCACACGAACTCCTTCTTCTCCCCGTGGATGTGCTCGTTGTTGATGTGCTGCCGGAGGGACATGCCCAGAAGAGGGTAAGCAGGGCCAGAGGCCCACAGACCACCCCCTGCTGTCAGCTGACCACCCGCACCGGCACCCCCCAGCCCTCCCCGACCTGTGTGCAGACCACCCACCCTGCTGACCACACCTATTATGTTCAGACCATGCTCCTCATTGCTCATCCCACCTACTATATGCAGACCACTGACCCTACAAGCCAGGCCACACCTCCTCATGAATCATCACTAGCTGCCCTTAAATGAAGGCCTACTGCGTGCCGCTTATCTTCCCTGCGTTTTCCAATCAGTCATCAAAGTGACCGTCTATATTGGACAAAGCCATCCCGTGCACCGCAGCCTGGGCTCTGGGCTCTGGGCTCTGGTGTGATGACACTCCCAGGCTGCAAACAGTAGGCACTAACCGCAGCGAGGCAAACGTACCTGTAGTGGGTGCATGAGAAGCCTCTCCTAAGCTTGCCCCTATTGTTTCAGAGGTTTGTAAATAACATATTTTGCTTCAATAGAAAAATAACACATGCTTATCTCTATTTTTGGCATTGACCCATGAGATAATGGCTTTGTCCCCTTTCCACAAAGGCACAGAGAGTTCAGTGGCCTGCACAGGGCCCTGGCAGTCGGCGTGGTGGAGCCAGAACTGATCTTAATGGTGGGCTCTGGGTACAGTGTGAAGCTTATCCTGGGAGAAAACGGCCCAGGCAAGTGAGTCGGGACAGCCAGCGCAGCACAACTAACCCCACCACGTATCTTGGGTCAGGCTGGGTTTGCTTCCCCAGCCCGATGGCGAGGCCAGGACACTCAGGTCTTGGAGGCCTCCCCTTCCTCCTCTGTTCTCAGTTTCCTCCCGGGGCTTCACTTCCTCCCAGCCCCCCTCCCACAACCTCCAGACCCACACAGTCCAGTGCAGTGACCACTTGCCCCACGTGGGGCTCTTGCACACTTGAAATGTGGCTGGCATGAGCTGGGATGGGCTAGAAGTGCAAACTACACACCAGTTTCAAAGACTTAGAATGGAAAAAAAGAATATACAATATCTCAATAACTTTGTTTTCTATTGACTACCTGCTAAATGATATTTCCGATATATTGGGTTGAATAAAAAATATTAAAATTAACTTCACTTGTTTCTTTTTACTTTTAAATGCGCTCCTAGGAAATGCAAATTACATGGGTAGCTGGCATTTGTGGCCTGTAATATTGTTCTGCTGGACATTCTGCTGTGGAACTTTGCCACCAAAAAAGGCTGTCCCGAGAGCGGAGCATCAGGCACTGGCAGCGCCTTGCCCCAGAAGACAGAAAACTGCCAGGCCCTCATGCCCTGTGTGACTTGCCCAACTGTCACGCATATAGATGCCCCTGCTGGAGCATGTGAAATCTTCAGCGCTTTGAACTTCCAGGGAAATCTTATCATATTAGCCTCACTTTCCAGTTTTAAAGACTTTCAAATGATAAAAATGCTTCCTGACAATGCCTTTCATTTTTTTCTTATTGGTTTACTTAGTAACAAATTGTTAATAAACCAGGGGCTCCAGCTCGCCTGTGTGCCTGCTCCATCCATCTTTCCAGGGAGCAGAGAGAAACAGAGAGAGAGAGAGACAGACAGACAGAGCTGGGTGAAGGGGTCTGCTTTTTCCAGGGCCTGGTGGAGGTGGCCACCTATAGCTCCAGGACAGTCCAGGGCACAGGCAGAAGCCCCTGGCTAAAGCCCTCCTTCCAATGTGGGGACCCTCCGCATTCATCTGAGGAATTCCGTGCCTGCTCTTTGGGGCTGACCCACTTATCACAGAGCACGTCTTTGACATCCTCATCTGCATGCTCTGGCTTTGGCCTTCCCCTGGCCTGAGAGACTGTCCCTCTCTCCTCCTTTCATCTAACTGATTTGTTCTGCAACTCACAGCTCCACGGTCCCTGCTCCATCGAGGGCTTGTTTACCCCAAAGAGGTGGTACAAGTTGAAAAATTAAGTTTGAGATCCAGAAGGGGTTAGATAAGACCCTGCTTCACCAGTTCTATGTCAGCTGCATTCGTTTGCTGGGAAGTTCTGGTCTTCTGGGTGAGAACTGTGTTTGGGAGGACAAACTCCAACACAAAAGAAACCTACAGTATTTGTGAACAAGTTGCGTAAGTGGAAGAAGCAGAGGGAGTCGGTGTGTCCTAAATGCTAAGTTCACAGAGCTGAGGAGAAGCAAGCGCCTCTGGGACAGCTTCTGAATATGAATAGGAGACGTGTGCATGTGTGTGTGTGCATGTGTGTGCACGTGCGTGTGTGTCTGCTCTTCCCAGCAATCGAGCTACTAATTTGGTGGGTTCATCTTTACAGACACTCACTCACCAAGGAGTATGTGCTGGGGAGTTGGGAGGTGGCTTTCTTGAATTTAAGTTCTCTGGATGGAGAAGAGAGAACCACTCAGGGTTGGTGTGGGGAACAGGCAGGAGGAGGAAGGAGGGAGCTGCTAGGTGCGGAATGTCTGTGAGCCACTAAGTGCTGACGAACATGATTGACCCTCCTGTGGGGTAGCATCAACTCCCTTTATAGGAAAAAAAATGAAGCTCGCAGAGGTGGAGTCACTTGCTCAGAACCACTCAGCTGGTTGTGGTGGGGACAGGTTTGGAGCCAGGTGTCTCCTGTGCCAAGCCTCTGCTCTGCACACTGCACACATCACCCCTAACTGCCATATAAGGGATGCTGTGGTATGAGAGTTTGGAATGAGGACCAAGAGGCATATCCTGAAGGTCTCGCTGGCTCCCATGGTCATCTCTAATCACCTGAGCTATCAGTACTCAGGCACTGTTAAGCAGCCTCCTCTCTGATCTGGGTGTAGACGCCCACCTGCACCCATATCCACTGAGTATCTGTGAATAGTCCCCAAAAGGAAAGGATCAACTCCTTCCTTCACGGGAGAAGCTTCTTTCACTTATTATCGTGTAGATACTGGCTGGTTTAACTAATCGTATTTCCCTCTTTGCACTGCCTATCAGGAATCTCAGAAAAAAAAAATGTGTATATAGAATATAGCTCAAAGCACTTGGTTTTTAATACTAACTCTATTCCTGGTTTCACTTTATTATTCTCTTTTCCCTGACAGTCTCATTTACTTATTTTTTCTTTTAATCTTTTGTATTACATATGTATTGGAAGCCATCTTAAAAACAGGCAGGGCACACATAAGTAATTATGCCTCCCACTTGCAGGGCATGTGGCCCAGGCATCTCTGGGGGTCTCCTCCTCCAGCCCCTTCTGTCTAGTAGAGGCCCTGGAAGGCTCAGCATCCTGCATAGCCTGGGCCGTGCCCCGGTTGGCGGGCTGCTGGGGTTCACAGGCTTACGTGCACCAGCTGCTCCTGGGTGTCATACTCCTTGGTGCAGTCTTCCCAGCGGCAGTTGGTCTCATAGATGATCACCTCAGCCTCCTGCTTACAGTCATCCCTGTCCAGATCTTCCTTGAGGTCAGCCAGCTGCTCCTGGGAGAAGGGAAGGGCACACCCACATGAGCTGTGTCCAGACACCTGGCCCTGAAGAGAGGTCGCTGTTAGTCCCATGCATTCTGTGCCAAGGACCCTGGGCTGTTACAGGTGTGGATGCAAGTGTGTGTGTTACAGGTGTGTGTGCACACACACAACACATGCATGCAGACACACACACACACACACACACACACTCACTCATCAGCCTTTTTAGCTCCTGTCCTCAACTCAGCCCCATCCACAGCTCTCCTTGTCAGATGGCCTGTCCTGGGGCCCCTCCTCCTTCCTCTCCAGTGCACATTTGTCTTCATCAAGGTGCTGTGGGGAACCAGTTTTCCCTGCCACAGCCCTAACGCATGGGCATCTGCATTCTTGTACGATAGGGAGGATCCAAGGACCTCCCCATGAATACACAGTGAGCTCGAGGCAGCCTAGGTCTGGACTTGAGTCTCCTGACCACATTAGGGCCCATGCGGCCATTTTAATGAGGTGAAGGAAAGACCCCTGAGACATTCCTTCACCTGATCACAGGTACCTGAAATTCCTTCACCTGATCACAGGTACCTGAAATTCCCATCAAAAAGGACAAAGTCTTTTTCTCTCAAACTGGCAACAGACTGAGAATTAACCCACAAGACCATCCCTACCCTCACTGATGCTAACCAGGGGCACCCTCTGAGCAGAGGACATGAGGACAGGCAGGAGGTACCTGCCTGGGGTCGGGGCACAGGGAGAGGCTCAGATACTCCAGGTAGGGATGGAAAGTCTGCAGAGGGCCTATAAGGGCTGTCAAGGACTCCCCAGTATTCCACCGGTCTGCTAGGCAGGCTGGGAGCAAAGCCAAGCAAAGAGGCAGATGTTACCAAGATTGCTTCACATTTCAAACTCTCTCCAAAAACAGCAGGAAAATGTTGTCTTTCAAAATAGCCTCTGGGGAAAACATTATAGTCAGGCTCAGGGGGATGAAGGACCTCGCCCCATAGTCAAAAGGCCTAACGCCCACTGGCTTCGGGGACTCAGTGAGCGGTACCATAGCTGCCCAGGTCACGATTTCAGTCCTAATGCTGAGTCCCTTTCTGGGAGTGGCAGAAATTAGCTTCAGGATGCTCTGCTGTCAGTGGAGACTCAAACCCCACCTGGCTTTCCATAAGAGCTGCAAAGACCTCTTCCAAGAAGGGATCCTGATTGTTTCTCAGAGGACCTTTCAACGAATCCACTTGTTCCAAACAGGAAAGCAACGTGTCGTACAATAGCTCCAGGGGCTACACTGGGACCAAGTCAAAGGAAGGTGTGGGAGCATTTCCTTTCCAGATCTTTAGCAATGGATTGTCTGGGGGCTGTCGGGGTGAGACCATGGGGAGAGTGGACCAGAGGGCCTCCTATCACCCTCTCCACTCTTTGAGAAAACCTGGAAGTCAGCCATCCACCTTACAAATGAGTCAGGGAGTCCTTGGTCAGTGAATCGGGACACTGAGTGACAGGGGGACAACCTCCTCATGATAAACAGCTTTCCTTGCACTGACACGTGTGCAGAGCCAGGCTGGGCAGGCAGGAGGCCCTGTGTGGCCCGCCTGGGTTGGAGGGCGGGCATAGGGCCCTACCGGCGTGTGGCCGTGGGGCTCCCAGGTGCTCAGTGCCTGCCTGCCGGCCCTGTCCTCACCATTCCGGCGTGTTTATCTTCCTTGGATATGTGCCGTCCTCATCAATTTCATCGGCCCCCGATGATGGTTGGCCTCGTGGAAACCATGCATCATGCTGAGACCGGCTTTGGTGTCAGCAAGGGGAGAAGAATTTGTCATCAACCCCTCTGCTTGCCTGACAATAACAGAAGCCAATATTTCATGAAAATTAAGTGCCCAGAGCATGCCTGATGGTTCACAGTTTTGATAAAGGATGGTCGGCAGATGCAGGGGAGACGGGGATAGGAGGCCCCGAGCATCCTTGGTGTCCAAGATGCGGCTTCTGTGGTAACGGATGAAGACTGGGCCACCACGAGAGGGCTTGGGGGACCAGGGGCTTACTTACCAGGTCAACAGGCATGGCATGCCCTTTACAAGACAGGCCCCTGCTCCAAGAGTGGGGGCTGCCTGCATGCTGTCTTGGAGCAGAAGAAATAAGTGGCAAGGTTTCCAAAAGGATCAGCACAGGGTCTGGGCCACACGATAGGCCTGCATTGGGCTGTGAGCTGCTCCGCTCTTCTCTCCCCGCTTGAACTTGTCCTATCTTACCCCCTCACCACGCCACTCACTGACTCAAATGTGCATTGAATCATTGGAAAATACTGTGTCAGTCACTGCACACTTGCACAAACCCTGGTGGCATGGAACCCAATCAGGCACTTCTCCCACAGTGCCACCTCTCCAAAGCTTAGAGTGTAGACAGGGAGACAGGTGTGCACACAGCACATGCCCTGAAGTGAACCCTGAGCTAGGCTGGGTGTGTGGGCCTGGAGCTAAGTCCTATTACCCAGGAGAACCAGGAAGGGCAGAAGTGGCAGCGAAGGAGCCAGGGTGGGGTAGGGTTCCAAGAGTGAGAGCAGCCTAGAGGCGCCTGGGCCATTCCGGGGACATGAGCAACTCAGCTAGGCTGTGACTGGTGCTATGCACAGGTCAGGTGTGGAGAGAGAGATAGATGCAGCCTGAGACAAGAGGGATGGCTAGGCAGAAGTTCATTCATTCACTCACTGATTCATTCACCATGTGTGATGGGTATATAGTATGTCCAGGGTGCTGGGAACACAGTGGTGAGAAGTCACAGCTCAGCATTCCCACCCAGTCCTCCCTGGGTCACTCATTCATCCACGCAGGCAGCCAGCCAGCCATCCGTTCACCACCAAGGGTACAGCCCCAAGGCAGCCCACAGGCCTGGTCCTAGCTGGAGGAAGGTGGTGCGGCTGGCAGCAGGTTACCTGCGTCAGCGCCAGAGGGGAGGCTGGCCGCAGGCCCTCAGGCTCAGTCTTGACCTTGCTGCGCTTGTGAATGGTGACAGGGTTGACAGTGCTGCTGACGGCCGACTCACTGCTCTGCTTGTTCTGAGGAAGGGTGCAGAGGACAGTCTGTTACTCAGGGGCAGGGCAGGGATATCCCAAATTTTTTTGGACTTTAACTCTAGGATCTCTCCGCACAGGCCATCTGGGCTAACCCTGTGTTTAAAGTATCAGAAATAGAGTCCCCAGCTCAGTCCTGCCGGAACACATGTCCTGCTACAGGAGAGCACCCAGACCTGGGCATGCCAACCCCCACCTCTCCATCACCGCCTCCCCAAGACTTCTGGGAAATGGGAAAGAGACCCTCTCTTTGGAAAATGCGGGGTGCCCTTGCTCCTGTTCTGACCAGGCTCAACTTCTCAGCCCTCCAGAGCAGGGGACACTGTGGGTCTGAAAACAGGGCCTGGCCAGCCCAGGGCATAGGGGGCCAGAGCCCAGTTCCTCAGGAGAAGGGGCTAGAGCTAAAGTATCAGGTGATGTTTCCAGAGCTGACAGCCACTGTCGTGGGGAGGCTGTGGGGAGCCACCAGGAGCCCTGGGGTGGAGAGGGAGGACATTCTGGAACAGAGGACACTTCTAGAGGACATGTTGTCCTGTCTTCCTTCCAAAGGTGTAGCCACATCCAGGCTTTGCCATTTGCTGGTGGGTGGCCTGGGGTGGTCCCTTCACCTCTGGCATCGTCGTTGTCAGTGCTCCCAGGATAAGAGCCTATGGGAGCTCTGCACACACGAGCTCGTTTATATGCACAGTGGCCCCACCTAGGCGTCAGGAATCCCACTTTGCAGATAAGTTAGCTCAGGCTGCCAGAGGGAGAGAGGTTTGCTGCTTTCAGGCAAGTTGGAATCCCAAAGATGGTCTGACTGATGCTAAGGCCTGTGCCTTTCCACGTCCTTATCTGTAAAAGAACACTTCATTTGCCAAATAATAATGGCACCTAGGATGTGCCAGGCACCATACTAGGATGCCCAGGCATGCTCAAGGCCCGTTGGAAGGGTTGAATGAGGCAGTGTGTGAAAGCCTGCTGCAAATGCACACTCTATAACGAAACTGCACAGTGTTATAATGATTCACTCACCCACCCATGCCATGTGCTGTGCATGCAGCACCTCCATGGTGCCAGGCCCTGGGAACTCGAGGCTTTCTCCATCTACTTATTATGCTTCTTGGACAGGAGACAGCAGAATGGAGAAGCTGGCAGCTTCCCATGGACTGAGCCCAGGTCTCACCCTTTCTGTAACGTGGCCTCTGCCCAGAAGGCACCCCAGCGGCCAGACGTGAATCCAGAGGCCCTCTACAAGTTCTTAGCATGAGCTGGCAGTGAACAGCCCTCATGCGTCCAGATGAGTACCCAGTGGCCATCCTGGCCCCTGCACCCACCTACCTGGTTGGTGTCACTCAGACAGTTGCCGCTGCTGCTGAGCTGGGTGGGCGTGGCACTGATGGAGGTGAGGGCCATGGGCTGCTGGGCCAGGAAGGTGGGTGAGGGCTGGATCAGGGGTGGTGTGTGTCCAAAGGCTGACCCCAGACCCCTCTGCTGGCTCAGTATCTGCTGGTAGGCCACAGGGTTGATGGGGTGGGGGAAGGTGAAGGCTGGGCTGCAACAGAGCAGACAAGGAAGTGGGGGTGGGGGGTCGGGGGCTCTGTTAGGCTGACACTTTCTGGACAGAGAGAACGTTGCCCAGATGACAGGGATGAGCATGTTGCTAGCCCCACCATGACTGTGGCTTCTTCACTCAAGAACCAGCTGTGGCTTCCTACTGTCTGCCACTCACCTTCTGTGATCAGCTCCCCAGATTCTGCCCCAGGATGCAGCCTTCACCCCTGGCAGGCTGGCCCCCGACAGGGACCAGACTCCATCTCATCCCCACACCCTGGCCTCTCCACTGCTGTGATACCTAGATGCATGCCTGTATCACTGCTCCCTGACTACATGAAACCCATGAGGCCCCCGAATCCTGTTCTAATGCCCCCTCATCCAGGAATCATGCCCTGAGCCCTCCAGCTTGCATTATTCTCCTCTTCTTACTGCACTTCTAGGCTCTGTCACACCACTTGCATAAGAGCCACCCTTCACACAGCAGGATACCAAGGAAAGATTGGTGACCCCTGTGGTTGAGCCATAAAAGACACTGTGGCTTCCTACAGCTTCCTCTCGCATCTCAGGCTGCAAGGTGGGCTGGGACCTGTCTGCCATGCTGTGAGGACACTCAAGCAGCCCTAAGCAGAGGCTCACAGATGAGGAACAAAGGGCACTGCTGAGAGCCCCGTGAGGGGGCATTCTGGCCCAGTCAAGCCTTCAGCGGGATGAAGCACTGGCTGACAGCTTGACTGTGGCCACCGAACTGGAGCTCAGCCTGTCTCCAATTCCTAACCCTTAGAAATGGGGTGAGATGGCCGGGCGCGGTGGCTCGTGCCTGTAATCCCAGCACTTTGGAAGGCTGAGGTGGGCGGATCACGAGGTCAGGAGATCGAGACCATCCTGGCTAACACGGTGAAACCCCGTCTCTACTAAAAATACAAAATAAATAAATAAATAAATAAATAAATAACCCGGTGTGATGGTGGGCGCCTGTAGTCCCAGCTACTCAGGAGGCTGAGGCGGGAGAATGGCGTGAACCCCGGAGGCGGAGCTTGCAGTGAGCCGAGATCGCGCCACTGCACTCCAGCCTGGGCGACAGAGCGAGACTCCGTCTCAAAAAAAAAAAAAAAAAAAAAAAAAAAAGAAATGGGGTAAGATAACAATTGCTTGTGGTTTTAAACTGCTATGTGTTGGAGCAATTCATTAGGCAGCAAAAGATAACAAATACACTTCTTATTCTTTCCATCTCCAGGTCGTTGGGACAAACTCTCTTGAAATTCCTAACACCTCCTGGCCTCTCCTGGAGGTGCTGGGGAGGCATGTGATTTTCAGTCAAGCTGGCTGGGGTCTGAGTCCTCAGACAGTCTAGAGCCACACAGACGGGAGAAGGCTGGCTGGTGTCAGTGAGGCTTGGGTGTGCCACCATGCGGCTACAGAGGGAGGCCTGCTGCCAGCCCAGAGGCTTGCTGACAGCATGGGCCATGTCAATGTCATATTTTGTGTGGTCTCCAAGGTTGGCCAATACTTGGCTGCTCCACCAAATTCAGTGAAATACTAGGAAAACCATCTTCGACCTCAAACACCTTTGATTTCACATTTGAGTCATTCATGACAGGCCTGGTCCATGAAGATGTATTCAGATATGGGCTCATTTCAATTTGATCATTATTGGTTTTGAATTCATAGAAAAGGTGCAAGTATGTGGATTCACAAATGCCACAAGTCCTGTCTTTCTCCTCGGGTCAAAAGCACCCACTGAAAAGCCAGCCCCTCCCCACTGGGCCCTCAGCCCAGCTCTGGTCCTCAGCTCTCTGCTTGCAGGCGGGGCTCACCTGAGGGCACCCGCTGACAGATGCCCATAGGAACCGCTGGCCGCTGAGCTGCTTCGGGAGTTGTTGATGTAGGCCACTAGCGAGTTGGGTGAGGTGCGGATCATCCGCTGCAGGTCCAGGCTGGCGTCTGAGAGTGGGGAGATGGACAGCGCCCGCTTGCGGCTCAGGCGGGGCGTCACCCGTGGGCTGGAGAAACGGGACACTGTGGGATAGTCAACACAAGACAGGTCAGCATCACTGGGGATGGGGGAGGGGGTGACAGGTGGGTGGCGGACAGGAAGAGCCTGCGAGGATGGTCTAATGGGAATCCTAGCTCTGCCGACTTTCCAGCTGTGGGCTCTTGGGCAAAGGATGTCACCTCTCGGCCTCAGTTTGTTGATCTGTAAAATGGACTGAGCAGCGCAGGGTGTGGTGAGGACTGCAGAAGTGCATGTAAGGTGTTTGGGCGAGTGAATATGAGCACTGAGCATAGTGTATTTACCACTGGGTGCAGAGACCAGGGCTGGAATCCAGCAATGCTTACCTCATGACAGGAGTGTGCACGAATCATAAGTGAGCAGTTCGGTGGCCGCTCACCAAGTTAGCCCACCTGGGAAGCCAGCCCCAGGTCAAGAAACAGGGCTTGGCCAGTGTCCACAGGCCCCCTCCATCTTCTAGCCCAAGGGCAGCCGCTATCCTGGCTTCTAACACACAGCTTAGTGTTGCCTACTTTTGAGCTTTGTGTAAATGGAATTTTTAAATACTCTTTCATATCTGGCCTCCTTCATCCACATGGTCAGTTTGTAAGATTTCTCCATGCTATTGTGTGTGGCAGAAGCTCGCCTGTTCCCACTGCTATGGAGAATTCCATGGGGAAGAGAGTGAATGGAAGTAAGTGCTCCAAGGTCACGGGTCACGTTGTACCTGAAATCACCACTAAAGTGCCCCATGAGAGGGCATTTTCCAAGCAGAGGCCTGGATGGTGGCCCCCAGACTCTTCGCGATGTCTGGGCCTTTGGCTGTCTCTCCAGAGCCTGTTGGGCAGCCTGCTGTAACAGGGCAGGGAGGACACGAGGACATGGCAGCGAGAGGCATCCTGATACAGGCAGGTGCTCCTGCATACTGAGGTCCTCAGTTCTAAGGTTGCCTGAGGCTCTGGGAAGCTGTTGCTTTGAATGTGCACACCACATGCATGCAGGCACACATGTACGCAGGTGCACACACCACCCATGCATGCAAACACCTGTGTGCACCCACATGCAGACATGTGAACACATGCATATGCACACATATGTGTGGACACATGGCTATGCCCTCAGCCCTCACCAGCTGCTGTCACACACCTACATAACTGTGGAAGGGAAGAGGGCTTGCCCCAGATAAGAGTACCCTTTACCCCAGGACCAAAGGCTCTTCCACTGTGGTTCCAGACTGCTCCCCCTCACGGTGCCCCCATCAGGATTCTAGGTCTCTGCTCTGAACAAGCGGTGGCCTAGAAATGGTCTGACAACACTGCTGGATGACTCTCCACAAGCCAAGCTTCCTGCCCTGTCCAGATCCTCCAGAGCCAGTCTCCTCTTTTTAAAGGGCTCTAATAGTGCTGACCACCAGGGCTGGCATGAGGTGTAAATTAGGCGAAGCATGAGAAGCACCTGGCCCATGGTAGGGCACAGTAAATGCTTGGGCCTGTCCTTGACTTTCTGGACACCTGTATGGAGCAGCCTTTTCTCATGTCCCACTGGCCCCTGCCCACCCATCCTTTCCAGGCCTCCGGGTTCCCCATGGGCTGGTAGTGTCACCCATAAATGATGCTGGGGGTTGCTCAAGCACACCCATGTCTGTGCTTGGCTGTTCCTGGGCTTATGATAACTGCTTTCCTCCCTTCTGCCTGCTGAGACCCCTCCTGAGTGCCCCCTCCTCCAGGCAGGCTGCCCTGACTGCAGGGTCTGGCTCCGTGGGCCTCATGCTCACAGTCCACACGGCCTCTTGGTGGGTGCTCCTGAAGCTTTCCTGACGGCTTTGACCACTGAGCTTAGGGCCACTCTGAATCATGCACATGGCAGTTCCTTATGTCTCCACAGCTGCAGGAGCACCGAGGGCGGGGGGTGATAGCCTATGAGCCTCTGAGCCCCCCACTCCATACCTACCAGTCCCCAAGAAGGCTGTGTGAGGGCAGAGCCCACACCCACCTGGGAACAAGCCGCATGCCCTGGGATCCATGCTGGCCCCCCGGGGCAACCATGCCCGGCCCAGCCCCACGCTTGGCTGCAACCCTGAGGAGGCCTAGGGATCCCTGGGGAGGCTCTTTCCTGCCAGGCCACCAGGAGAAGCACCTCTCTAAGGCATGGAGAGGACAGAGGACATCTAGGACCATTGGGCTGAAAGGGGCTTCCAAGGTTTTCTCTCCTAACCGCCTCTTTCATGGGATGAGGGGAGTCTGAGGCCACAGAGGGGAGTAGACAGCCAGCAGCCTGGGATGAAGGGACTCGGGGTAGAGGGATGGAGACCTGGACTGGAACAGTGGCCTGCAGTGGGGTGAAGTGGGGCCTGCGCACTGGGTACCCTGGGCTGGAGCCATAAGTCAGTTGCATGACTTGGGGCAAATTGTTTTACCTGTCACAGACTTGGGGTCATCAATGACGCCAGCATAAAACAAGTCCCTGCCAGCTCTGGGGTTGCTGTGACCCAGTGGGATGACGGATGGGGAGGTGGCCTGGGCACTCCAGAGTGGCTACAGTTGAGATGCTCATGTGACCCAGTACTTGGTATACTTTATTTTCAACAAGAAGCGTTAAGTGATGTTAGGAAAGCTCCCAGTTGAAAAAAAAAGTTGAGTTAATCAGAACATTCTTTTCTTCTGACATCCTTGTCAGCTAAACTTTATGCTTTCGCTGTTTATTCTATTGGGCTATGAAGACTGCGGCTTACAAATATTTTAGTAAGCAGAGCTACGGTGGGTACACAGAAGACGCTCCATAGTTGCTTCTGGGGATGCCTACTTGCTCTGACCCCACAGAGGGGCCAGGGCAGAGCAGGTAACTCACTCAGACAACTCCTCCTTTCTCTTACAGCAGGAAGGATCCTAGGCCACCTGCCTGAGGACAGAGAGAGGCAGGGAGGCCCATAGAGCAGGCTACTCCCCAGCCAGCTGTGAGGCTGCACTGCAAATGTGATCACCCACTCTAAATAGGGATGCTGGATGGCAAACAGGGGCATCCTGGCTGGAGTGTGCCCCTCTGCTGCAGCGTCAGCACTCTGGCTGGAGTGTGTTCCTCTAGTGCAGCATCTGCTTCCTGGCTGGAGTGTGCTCCTCTGATGCAGTATCTGGATAAATGCCTGCTTCTGAATTCTTATGCAAATAATGACCCAGTGACGAGGACCGTTTAGTGACGCTTAGACCCACTGACTCATTTAACAGCTACCACCATCCTCCAAGCAAACCAGATAAGCAGCAAAGCAACTATGCTTGAGAGGTCAGTGACTTGCTCAAGGTCACAGATCTACAGAGGCAGGATTTGAACCCAGGTCCAAAGGAGCCCTGGTGTCTGGGCTTTCTAAGGACTCTGTGTCCTCTCTGTCCATCTTCAGAGAGGTCAGCAGAGGCCCAGGGCCAGGAGGACATCCCGTCCCACAAACAGTTTTCGACCTCCCATTTTCAGTGGCTCTGAAGAGTGAGCCTTCTCAGAGCCAGCTGCCTCCTCGTCCTCTCCTCCTGTCTGCAAGGCAGCCCCAGTTCAGCACAGCCAGCCCCATACTCCTGCCCTGTGCCTGGACCAGTTCTTCCTACAGCACGTGCCTGCCACTTGCACAGTGGCAAAGCGGGAGACCCGGGAGTCGGCCTTCCCTCCTCCCCTCCACCACAATGGAGCCCACTTATGTGTGGGCTCGTGAACGCCTCTCAAAATCTCTCCTTTCAAACTCCACCCCCAGCACAGCCCACCACCTGCTTGGATCATTCTGGGGCCCTCAGCTAACAGCTGTCCAATCCACAGTGCTCACTGCAAAGACAGATTTTCAACTTGGAAATAGGATCATGTCCCTGCCCTCTCCCCAAAACTTTCCAAAAATCCCCACTGCTGTTACAAAGAAGGCCTGGCGGTGGCCCTGTGGAATGCCCTCACTCCAGCCACCAGGTCTCCTTCCAGCCCCTCCTCCATATCACCTGCACAGGGACTTGCACGTGCAGCCTCCTCTGCCTGCTCAGACCTCAGCCGAGTCATCACCTCCCTTGGGATGCCTTCCCTGACCTCCTGGAGTTGGGCAGATCTTCCCTACGCTCAGGCCTGTCTCTCCAAACAAGGGTGGGGGTGAGCTTTCATCCACTGTGTGGTTATCTGCTTGCTCCTGTCTTTCTCACCATGCATTAGGGACCCAAATCCTTTTTCCCACCTGACCATCCCCAACACTCGAATACGGCTGGCACAGCCATGAGCCCAGTGGGAGGTGCCAAGGGCTGACCCATGGCACAGACAGGACATGTTGAGAAAGAACAGATTCACAGTCACCTAAAGACAGCACTTACTCAATGCTATCATCACATGCGCTAGGACTCCTCCAAACTTCAAAGTGGTAAGTAATTTAATCTTCACGACTGTCCCATAAAGAAGGGGCTGCTATGCTCATTTTACAGAAGACAAAACAAAGGACACTAAGTAACTTGCCCAAGGTACAGGGACACCAAAACCACTTGCCACAGGGCCTATGCCCAGGGTGCAGGGGAGGAGAGGTGTCTCAGGGTGCAGGGAGTATCACTGCAGGAAGGCACAGGGAGGGCCCCCTGCATGGGAGGGGGCCCCAGGTGGACACACACACACACCTCACTTGGACACACACATACACACTCAGGTGGACACATACACACTCAGGTGGACACATACACACTCAGGTGGACACACACACACACACACCCCAGGTGGAGACACACACACACACATACACCCCAGGTGGAGACAAACACACACACACCCAGATGGACAGACACACACACTCACCCCAGGTGGACACACACACACCCCAGGTGGACACACATACACCCAGGTGGACACACACACACACACCCCAGGTGGACAAACGCACTCCAGGTGGATGCACACACACACCCAGGTGGACAGACACACACACCCCAGGTGGACACACACACACACACCCCAGGTGGACACACAACACACCCCAGGTGGACACACACACACACACCCCAGGTGGACACACAACACACCCCAGGTGGACACACACACACCCCAGGTGGACACACACGCACCCCCCAGGTGGACACACACACACCCCAGGTGGACACACACACACCCCCCAGGTGGAGACACACACACACACCCCAGGTGGACACACACACACACACACACCCCAGGTGGAGACACACACACACACACACTCCAGGTGGAGACACACACACACCCTCCAGGTGGAGACACACACACACCCCCCAGGTGGACACACACACACACACCCCCCCAGGTGGAGACACACCCCAGGTGGAGACACACACACACACACACCCCAGGTGGAGACATACACACACCCCAGGTGGACACACACACACACACCCCCCCAGGTGGAGACACACCCCAGGTGGAGACACACACACACACACACACCCCAGGTGGAGACATACACACACCCCAGGTGGACACACACACACACACCCCAGGTGGACACACACACACCCCCCAGGTGGAGACACACACACACACCCCAGGTGGAGACACACACACCCCCCAGGTGGACACACACACACCCCCCAGGTGGAGACACACACACACACCCCAGATGGAGACACACACACACACACCCCAGGTGGAGACACACACACACACACCCCAGGTGGAGACATACACACACACACTCCAGGTGGAGACACACACACACACCCCAGGTGGAGACACACACACACACACCCCAGGTGGACACACACACCCCAGGTGGATGCGTGCGCACGCACACACACACACACGATGCAGAGACACACAGCCTCCGCCACTGTCCCTGTCAAGCCTGTCACTTTGTGGCTTCCTTGGAGCACATTTACTTAGCTTTCCTGAGCCTCTCTTTCCCCATCTGTACAATCAGGGCAGTGTGGCTTGCTTTGCAGGGCTGTTGTGAAGACACACATAGAATGCCAAGAATAGTGCCTAAAACCCAGTGGGCATTCCAAAATGAAATTGCTAATGAATGTGGCTTCTTCAAGGGCTAGGAGGACTTTCCAAGGGGCACGGTGAGCCTCCAGTCAATAATGGAGTGAAGGGCAGCAAGTCTAGAAAAGATGATTGGGCCACGCAGCAACACAGCTGTCATTAGACATTCACTCATCGGCTTGCATTCGGCGTCCTCTCAGCTTCTGGGTTCTTATTTACTGAGTCCACTCCTTGTCAATCCTCACTTCAAAGGAAACTCAAAGAAAGATGCAGAAGTGAATTCTCTGAAAGGCTCCTATTACTTACAAACTGAGTGGCAAATGCGGTAATGTGAGGGGGAAAAACCATCTAACACGATATAAAGTAAGAAACACACACATCTTCGTAACACATTTTTTAAAAAAGAATCTGCTGCTAATATTTGGATTCCCACCCTCTCGTGTGCCCCTAACAAGAGGAAACAGGCCAAATCTGACAGTGATATTCATCTCTGTTATCCCCGCCTCTCATGGGAAATATGTTTATTAATGCACCTCTTCCCTTGATAAATTACTAAATAGAAAGAAAAGCCTGGCACTCATTTCCTGTGGTTTCTCCTGTGATTTATGACCGGGAACATGGAGTATTCATCTGTGGAGGCGCCTGTTTTAATGCCAGTCGGCCACGGGTGACTGGCCACCTGCCCACCCTCACCTGGGTGGATGCCGACACCACCTGCCTCTGGACTTTGCTTCACCCACTAGCGCTTTCTGTTGCTCATTCACATGTTTATTCATTGATCCATCAGCCCCTCGTGCAGTGCTGAGAGCACACCAGGCATTGACTGGACATCATGGGGACTCCGGGCAGGGAAGCCTCTGACCCTGTCCTCATGGAGCTCACCGTGTAGGAGAGAGATGAAGACAGTACTCCGAGGCACCAGGCAGGATTTGCAAGGTGCCATCTAAGCAGGATTATTCTAGAGACTCCCAAGGTGCTCAGGAGGGAGATCATTGTTTTCCCTGAGGCAGTGGGAAGGGCAGGAGATGCAAGAACAGGCCCTGGACTCAGGCAGACCCAGGCTCCAACCCTGCTTGCATACTCTGAACTGGGTAGCTTTGAGCCAATCACTGGTTGTCTCATGCAGAAGATGGGCTACCAGCACCCACCCCAGGGGTGCTATGGGCTGATAGCCAACATATCATCTATACCTGTGGGTGGACTTCCATGGAGTCGGGGTTGGGGATCCCCCCAAGGCCTGTGTGCCCAGGAGCCTGGGCTGAGGGGCGGAGGAAAGAGCACCATCCTGGCACCGGGTCCCAGGAGGCTTCTCTGTGCCAGATGCCATCCTCAGCCCGGGGCTGGGTGATTTTAGGTTTGATGGAGACAGAGACAGGAACATCCCCCTCAGACAGGGATTAGGTTTTCCATTGCAGGAAAAAATACAAGGCCAGCAGGACGCAGCCTGGTGGTGGGGCTCGGGTACCCTGAATCCTCACTGGCTAAGATGTGTTCCCTGCATAGCCCAACTCCCTCATCTAGATATTTTCTGGCTTGCCGAGGAGATGCTCTAAGGAAATCTGGCCTGAGGACCTTAATGCTCCCACACCTAGCCATCCACAGCCCTCTCACCCCCTCTGATGGGGGAGTAGCAAGAGCAGAGAGGCTCAGAGTTGCCAGGACCACGGCCTAGCTAAGTGATGAACACAGAGAAACAGGCTGTGCCGCAGGCTCCTCAGCCGTGAGGCAGCTTCATGAAGCTGATGTGGCGGGACAGTCTGTGTGGGTTTACCAGATGACCCATAGACACCGCTTAGCCCGTGCCTGTATACAGCAGCTCCACCACCTCACGCAGGGACCTGCAGTGTGGCTTCCTTTGCCTCAGTTCCTCTTCCTGTCTCGGGCTAGGCCAGGGATCCCTGCCTGACCTGGGCCTCTGGCAGCCCCTCCACCAGCTCTTCCTGCCTCTCTGGGTTTGATCAATGTAATTGGTTTCTGAAAACCCCCGGGATCCACAGGCAGCATAAAGAACAGGCGTCAGAATGGAGGTGACATCCGAGCCAAATTAGTGTCAATATGACAATAAAATGCACGGCTTGGAGGAAGTATGAGCTGTAAACAGACAACATTTCAATCGGAAACATCTCAATCTTCTCAATGTGGTGGAGGGGGAAGGGGGTGGCTGTTCTGTTGTTAAATCACCAATATTCAACAGCATAACATGAGAAAGTTCCATTTTAGGGCCCGGGTGACAACCAGTGAATTCCCCGCTCTCCAGGGAGCCGCTCAGCAGAATGATGACCTTGGTTCCCTGACTGGTTCTCTATCACCTTCCCACGCGGCAGCACTCCTGTCTTCCTGCTGTAAATCAGGACCCCTTTAAGAACAAGAGGAAATGGGCCTTCACCCACCACCGGGAGACCAGGGAGGGTGGGTTTTCATCAGAGCCTGGGAAATCCCTCTGTCCTGCCGGCACCCTGGCCTCAGTGCCCTGGGAGGAACGCAGGGCTTGGCTTTCCAATCCCCCAAGAGCCCCGTAGAGGCCTCTCTAGCTTCTGGCCTTTCTTCCACCACTGCAGTGTGTTCCCAAATAAATGTAGGGCCACACACAGCCCAGATGAGGTGACTTTAGGTTTGATGGAGACAGAGACAGGACCATCTTCCTCAGACAGGGATTAGGTTTTCCATTTCAGGAAAAAATACAAAGTTCCATCTCAAGAACAATTTATTTAACCCCAAAAGGTGAGTCTGTTAAAAGATATTATTAAATACACAATTGTGCAGGTGGCACTCAGCTAAGGTAAAAATTGGGCTGGTGGTTTGCAAACGGGTGTACTGGGGACAAGGCCCTGCAGGATGAGGACTCGTATGGAGTTCCCACCCACTTCTCCCTGCTCACCCTCTTGCCTGGCAGAGCCCTCTCCACGCCTTGGCTGGACCTTCAAAACCTCCAGAAAGTTCTCTCCCCTACAGTGCTCCCTCCTCTGGGACCATGAATGAAGGTGCTGAGAAAGGAGGCTGGGGTAGGAGGGGTGTCAGGTTAGACAGGCATTATTGGTCCCGCCCAGGAACTCACACAGGGCTGTGCTGGAACTCAGGTACCAGGAAGGCAGGGCTTCTGTGCTGCTCATGATGCATTGCGTCCCTAGACCTAGAACCGGGCCTGGTAAATAGAAGGTGCCCAATAAACACCTGCCGAATCAACCAGTATGTGCGCATGAGACACAGAGACAGGGAAAGGCAGAGAAAGAAGGCCTGTTCTCCTTGGCTGTCCATGAGCTCTCCAGGCTCCCTGCGCCCGCACAGAGCTCACATGCTCAAGAAGATGTGTATGGTGGCTTCCTGGTGTGAACACATATTCCTCCGAGAGAGCCAGGCCCCTTCCACAGGTCTCCTGAGCTGCACTGCTGGCGCCAGGGATGGCCCACACAATTTTCTCAGTGAGGATTTGAGCAAAAAGAAACCTAGTGGAAACGCTCATTCACATTCTCTGCTGTGTGGTCTGGAGCTTTCCGGGAGGGACCGGCACAGACCCATGGAGCAGGCACCCACTGAAAACACCTCCCCGGCTCCCATGGTTCACGGGAGGGGAGGAGCCGGGGGACACCCCAGAGACAGGTCCAGCCTCAGCAGCCTGGCTGAGTGCCCTGGTGTTGTGTTTAGCGTCTCTTAGAGACATAACGTGAGTAACCATCCACGCAGGCCTCGGAGCTAAATGGAAGGGCGGAAAGCATTTTTAAAAAGTGAAGTGAAGGTTCTGGTTCTAGTTGAAACTGGTTTTGGAAAAAATGTATTAAGTAGCAATAAAAACAGAAGATAATCCTGGACTACTCTGATTTTCTTGGGTTGTAACTGACTGGGAACAAAGGGAAAGAAGTCATCTGCTCCTGAAATCCATGGATAAGAAAAATGCCCCCACCCCCACCCCATACTGGAGCCAGAGAAACTGATATCCCTGCTTAGGCGGACTCTGGAATCTGGTGATGCGTCCCCGCTACCCCCACGTCCAGATGTGTTCCCAAGGCGGAGGTGGAGAGAGCACGGCGGGTGGGGTGTGATGAGTTAACCAGCAGCTGCTGGAGGGCTGGGAGCTCTCGGCCCACTGCTGAGCTCACCTCTGTGCTCCTCTGCTGCTTCCCAGAGATGCTCAGCCCCAAGGGCTGCCAAATGCTGAGTGCCCGGAAGGCAAAGTCGCTCCCCAGCCCCTTCCAGTCCCCTGTGAGCCAACAGCTATGTTCCTCGAGTGCTTCCTTCCTTAGCTGGAGCGCATCTTTCCATTCCAGGGTCTTTTCTAAGTGCCATTCACTCATTCACTCACTCACCCAACAAACACAGAGGACCTGCTCCTTGCCAGATGTGCTCCCAGACCTGATGGGGCGGGCCATCTGGCCATATGTAAGGAGAAGTCCCAGCCAGTTCCTGTTGGGGGCACCTTGGGTCCCGCTAGTGCAGTGGAGCTAGTTGGTGGCTTGAAAGGCCTGGGGCTGGATTCTTGTGGGGTCTCAGGAGAAGGCCTAGGGCACCGTGCACAGGACTCTATGCAGGAATGAGCTCAGGGAGGTATCTGGGGACCTGCAGGTGGGGCAGCGCATGGCAAGACCAGTGTGCAGTGGAGAGAGACGAGCTGGAGAGGAAGGCCTCTGGACGGGGGTTCTAAAGTCTGAATTTTATCCTGAGGGGGCTAGAAGTGGCAGGGGATGAGCACAGGATGGTGGAGAGGATAAAGATGGGGATGCTGGATGAGCAGCAGCCATGGAGCAGTGCTACGAGGGCGATATGTCACTGGCTGGCCCAGGAGGGTGACACACCACTCTTGGAGGCCTGAGGGACAGGATGGGATGGATGGGAGATGGCAAGGCAAAGGTCTGGGAGAACCTGGGGCCTGGGCTTAGGCAGCAGGTGGACAGAGCTGCCTACAATGAAGACACAGAATCCTGCAAGAGGGAGTGGATTTAAAGAGGGAAAGGTATACTGGTGGAAAGAGACCTGCACCAGCATTATTCCAGCATCTGCTAGATGCCAGGCTCACATGTGCCATCTCAGTCAATGTGTTTAATCCACACAGCTCGCAGGGCTTGGGATTGCCACTCCACACCCCTTCAGTCCTGTCACCACCTCTGAGCCCAGCTACCACGGGGAGGACACCGTGCAGCCAGGCCTGACCCAGGCCTGCCCTGGAGCTCGCTGTACTACTTCTCCCTCTGGCTCTGGCCCAGCTGCTCTGGGCTGAGCTCAAGTCCACCTGGCCTGGCTGGCCCTCCCTGGGGCCAGGGCTCATGGCTGGTCAGGTGCATGTGCTGCTGAAAACTGCACCCCAGGGAAGGGCAGATGGTGCTTGTAACAAACAGAGCAAGGCCTGGGTCAAGCCGCTAGATGCTGGGAGCCCATTTGCTCATCTTAAAGTAAGGAGCATATTTCTACCCTCAGAAGGTGGCTAAGTGAGTTACATGGAAGAATGTGTGTAAAAGCACAGAACAGAGGCAGTCTGCATTCCAATTAACTGTCTCTCACATGTGCACGTACACACGCGTGCGCACACACACACACACACACTCACACACACAGCAGACGCTCATGCTGCAAATCACTGGATGGCTTCTGGCTGCCTGGCTTAGCCTTTCCTGCCCTGTGGGGACACCTGCCTCATCTTACCTCTCTTGGCCATGGTTTCTCCGCCTCATCCACTTTCCTATTGGCCTGGTGCCACCCTCTGGCCCTTGGAAGAAGAGTCCTGCTTGGAGGAAGCTGACATTTGGGTGTGGCAATTTGAACATGATCCTTCATGCACTCGGTTGCTGCTGTTTGGTTTCTAATATTGGCAAGGAGTATGTCTAGCACACAACTTTCAGCACCTCTGACACCTTACTATGGCTTGTGGGAGCACTGTGTAGGGCTGCTGAGAGGAGAGGGGAACAGAGCACATGGATGTGTGTGTACTCAGAGGGACGTCAATGTCCTACAGAGCTGACAGGTGTTGTTGAACATCTGGATGGTGTGCTTAATTCTGGACTAAACACCATGCTGGGAAAGGCAAGGAAGAATGGGACAGACACAGGGACCCAATTCTGGTGGCATCACTGAGGCATGTTACGGCCTCCCACCAGGGCCTGGAGAGGACCACATCCACGAGGGGCCAGCCTCGGAGGTTGGCCGCCCTCTTCTCAGCAAAACTCTTCCTGGGAAGCAGGGGATGTTCAAGATAGCTGAGGAGCCATGTGAGGTGGTTGCTGTAAGTATGAGGTGGGCCAGGCAGAGTGAAGTAGCAGCCAGAGGAGGGAGCTGTCCCAGTGACTGAGGTGGGCAGGGGAAAGGGAAGGAGGAGGCTTCCAGAGAGACTTCCTGGAGGAGGCGAGATGTCAGCCAGGCCTTAGAGAAGTGAAGGGCTCCCCTGGAACAGAGCCCTGCGGGAGGGTCGGGGTGACCAAGGCAGCAGCCCACCCGGAGTCTCATGGCCCTGCCTGGTCCCATGTGATTTCCCACCAGCCCACCCCAACCTGCTACAGGCTGCATGGCCCTGTAGGCACCAGGGCTGCCCCTGCAGGACGGTCGCCCTGCAGGCTTCTGTCTCCCTGCCATGGGCTATCAGGGAGTGAAAATGCCGCCCCAGGCAGGGCTCGGGGAGGCTGGCTCTGCAGGAGGTGCCTGCCTGTCCCCTGCGGTGGCTTCCAGCTCTACTGGCTGCCCTGCCTCCCTGTGTGCCGCTGGCCAGGGCTCCAGGACCCGCAGGCGGAGTGGCACTGACTGGGGGATGGGAGGGGGCGCTGAGCCTTCCACCCCCTCCACTATTCCTTGAGACGGGCTCCATGCTGACCCCAGGCTCATGGTCAGAGGGTCACAGGTGTCCCTGTGAAAGCAGCTGTGAGGATGGCATTTGGTGGGTGGGAAGGACTTGGTGTCTAACAGGCACCAAAAGCTTCATCTACCCAGGATACCTGACTTCCCTCCCTTCTAAGACAGCCCCACCTATAGCCTCCCAGCTCAGTTACTACTCCATCCTTCAAATGCTCAGGCCCGAGACCCTGCGGTCAACTTCAACTCCCTTTCTTTCTTTCAACTCTATATTCTAGCTGGGAGCATATCCCGTGGTTATACCTTCACGGTCTTCCCAAGACCTGGCCCCTTCTCCCCACCTCTACCAACTGGACCTCCTGCCTCCATCTTGCCCCCAAATCAATTCTCATATCAGCACGTAAGGAGATTCCTTCTGTGAGTCAGTCAGCTCTCTTTTATCCTCTGCCCAGCCTCATCTCCAGTGAAAGCCAGTCTCTTCCGAGGTGCACTGGCTGGCAAGACCCCGCCTGGAAACTCTGGCCTCACCCCCACTCCCACCCCTCACTGTCGGCACTGGCTCCTGGCTGTTTCTTGAGCTCGGTGGGCCCACTGCTGCCTCAGGCCCTTTGCACTGCAGTTTCCTCTGCCTGGAGCACTCACTCCCCAGATTTCAACTTCCCAGTGAGGCTTCCTCTGACTTCCCCATTCCAAACTGTACCCCACTCACCCAGCGCTAGCTCCACCACCCCTGCTTTGTTTCCCCGGTTCATTTGTAATTGGCTACTTTCATATGTAATTCCTAGAGCTGCTTAGCATCTGTTTCTCCACATCGCACTGTAAGTTCCAGCTTCGTTTGCTGTGGTGTCTGCGATGCTTACAACACCTCCTGGCCCGTGGTGACTCAGTAAGTGTTGTCCAAAGATTCAGTGCCTGTGGACAGCCATCCTGGAAGGCATTGGGGTACAGCCCGACCTCTCCTTAAGGGCCCTTGTCCCCAAAAGAAACAGCGAGTGACCTTCTCAGCCTCAAGAGGAGATCTGCTAGCCCCATCCTCAGCCCCTCGGGGCCAGCACTCACCGTCTACGGGGTTGAGGTAGTCGTGGAGATGGGGTGCGCTGGCAGCACCCCCGCTCTGCATCAGCAGTTCCCCATAGGGCGTGGGGTGGCCTGCCACGAGGGTCATCTGGTGGTAATAGTCTGAGGGGGTGGTGCCTGGAGCAGGAAGGCCAAACAGTCCCCTCTCCTTAAGGTGCTCCTGGGCCACTGTGGGCAGAGGGGAGAGAAAGAAGCCGTCAGAACCTGGCACTGGCTGCACCTTCTCCTGCCAAAAAAAAAAAAAGCAGAGAGAAATGCACACCTGGTGTGGGGGGTTCTCTCCTCGGCAGTTTCCCCCACTGCCCCACTGTTTGTGCTGGGCCTGGGCTTGGCCAGCATGAACTGCGGTGTTGCTGCTGAAGGAGGCCAGACCCCGATCTCCGTACTCCCCCTTTTCATTAGATTCATTAACAATCTGTCCCTCCTCTGCCTCCATGCCCCTCAGAATCCCGGAGCCCCAGGCCAACAGGATCCATAGTCCAGCAGAGTCTTCAAAGTTAAAAGAAGGTACAAACAGAGGCACTTCGGCGGCACGCGGCTGGGCCAGGTCAGTCTGTGCCTGAACATTCAGGGTGACATGGCTGCCGGGGCGCCAGGCCTGGCCAGATAAAGCTCCTGGTCTGCACACATCCTTATCCCTGCAGCGCAGAGCCTTGGGGCTGTCTGCTTCAACCCTGAGGTCAGCCCTGCCCAGGGCTTAGGAAAAGAGGCAGCGAGGATGAAATTCAGAGCATCTGAGGGAGGCTGGCCCTCAGCAAGGTGGTGTCAGGAAACGAACGGGAGCTTGGAAACCTAGCACCCCCATCGAGAGTCCACAGGTGTGCAAAGAGGAGAGTCTGAATCTAGGAAGCAAGCTCCTAACCACTGTGCACTATGGCCTCTCTGTTAGCAGTCTCGACAAATTCCAAAAGAGCTCTCTTATGCGCTTGGCAGAGAGAGGAGACCAGGCCATGGAAGCTGCCATCCTCCTCTGCCTCCTTCTCGCCATCTCCTGCTGCATCTCCAAAGAGTCCAGGCCTCCAGCCAGGCTGATCGCCCACAGTCTCTGCCTCCCCTGTCCATGCCTAAAGTTCCCTCCCCTACTCCTTCCTGCCTACCCACCTTCCCTCAAAACCTTCCCTGGAGATCCCATTTGTCCCCAGTCACACGTGGTCTGGCCAACACTGCCTTGGATGGCTGATGAGCTTCTAAACCTCACATGGCAGGCTCTGCTGGTACTGAGCAGGGCACACAGGACTCGAATTCAGACTTCCTGCCAGCTGCTCTTGAGCCTAATCTGCCATCCTTGGTCACCTAGTAGCCCAAGAGCCGATGAGGCCTTGGCGTATCTGGTCTACTTCCTGTGGGAGTCAGGGCCATACAAATTAGCCAGGTCCCTGCTATGTCGTGGGGCTGTAAATGGGTACATGGGTGCTCCAGGAGCTACCTCAGTGTTTATCTTGAACTAATGCATAGCATGGTGATCCATCAGTCGAAGGCCTCTCCTCCAGGGGCAGCTCTGTCTCACCACCCCCAGCTCCTTTTTAAAATTTTTTTTTAGAGAAAGGATCTCACTCTGTTGCCCAGGCTGAAGTGCAGTGGTGCAATCCTAGCTCACTGCAGCCTTGAACTCCTGGGCTCAAGCGATCCTCCTACCTGGCCTCCCAAAATCCAATTACAGGCATGAGCCACTGTGCCCAGCCCACCCAGCTCTTCATTGGCTACACTGCAGTCGGGAGAATACAGCGTCCCTGGTTCCTCAGCATCTCCAGGAGGGTGCTCTGTTCCTTCCTCCCACAGACATCTCTACCGGCCGTCTGGCCCTAGCCCTGGGAGAGCAGCCAGGTTCCTTCCGCCTCTTCCCTGGGAGCCCTGTTACCATGTGTATTAGTTTCCCAGGGTAAACGCTATAACAGATTAGCATAAACTTTGTGTTAACTGTTGTTAAAACAACAGAACTTTATTCTCTCACAGTTCTGGAGGACAGAAATCTGAAATTAAGGGCTGGCAGGGCCGCACTCCCTCCAGAGGCTCAAGGGGAAGGTGGTTCCTCGCCTCTTCCAGTTTCTGTTGGTTGCCGGCTTCCTGCTTGTGGCCATATTACTCCCATCTGTGCCTCTGACTTCACATTGCCTTCTCCTCTGTGACTCTGTGTGTGTCCCTGGGTGGGCATGAATGTGTCTGCCTTCTCTGTGTGTCTCTTGTAAGGATACCTGTTATTGGATTTAGGGCGTGTGTGGATAATCTGGGATGATCTCTTCAGCTTAAGAGACCTAACTTAATGACATCTGCAAAGACCACTTTTCCAAAGGAGGGAATACCCACAGGTTTGGGGATTAGGATGTGGACCTGTGTTTTGGGGGGCACCCCTCAGCTGCCATACTAGGTGTGAGCATTAACCTGTTGTTCAGGAGTAGTATGAAGGAACGCCAGCCTGGTCACTATCCGAGGGAACCAAGGCTGGGGAGTCGACAGTGTTAGCGTGAGCCAGGCAGACTCTAGAACCTGATCTGTGTCCTCTCACTCGTGGTCAGCCCATCATGGGCTGGGCATGGTGGCTCACGCCTGTAATCCCAGCACTGGGACCTCAGGAGTGATGCGGACAGGGCTAGGCCCACTGTCCACACGACAGCAGCCAGGTGTAGAGGCAGCACAGGCCTCAGGGCACCCCAGCTTGGTCAAGGCCACACAGGGGACGCACGCAGAGTTCAGGGCTGAGTTCTGACCTTGAGGGGCCATTTCAGAATGGTGCCACATTCTAGCTAGCCATTTTCAAGCCCCCTGGCTACGGCCATTTGCCTTGTTTGGTTTCTGTTTGGTGAGGACCAGGCAAAGTGCAAACCTCCATGCCAGGAAGATGAGTCAACGCTTCAGGGAGTCTTTCTGCACATTTGAAAACCGGATGCCTCCTTTTCATCGTGAAATTCCAGCCTGCACATACTCAGAGCCAGGCCTCCGCTTCAACTTATGGTCACACCCACCAGCTGGAAGAGGATGCATTCCTCTCCGGGAGAATGCTGGTACTGATAAGAGACTCACTGGGACCACATTTCCTAGAGCCTCTGCCCATGGGGCTCTGAAGTTCAAGTTGCAGATGTCCTCTAGCCTGAGAGGTCAAGTCTTAGCTTCATGTATTCTGAGAAGATGCACTTGGTTGCTTTCAAGGATGGGGACAATGAGTGGCTAACAGCACTGTCGGGGCGGCACGGGGCCATGCCATGCTATGGAATGGGGGTACACTTCCCAGGGAGATGGCATGGGTGGGACTGGCCCCCAAATGTCTGGGTTACTAATATGTGTTTGCATGTGTCTGTGGGTGGGGTGGGTGGGGACTAGAAGTATAAAACTTTAGATCTGCTTTATACATATAAAGACATATTTGTACCATGTGACCCTGCCGTTTTCTGGCTGAAATTAGTCACACCGGGGTGGCCATCTGATCTCTGAGCCGGGCCAATCAATGTTCTCTCTCAAGCATCTGAACTGAGAGACACAATGCCACAGCTTCATCCCCAGAGCCCCAGGGCCTGGGCTGCCACTTGGAGGCCTCCTGTGTTAACCCGCAAGGGGGCAGATCTAACAGAGACGCAGGCAGCAGCCAGCCCACTCCGCCTTCCTTCTGCATGAGACACCCCGACACAACATCCCCTTTCCTAACACCAGCTTCTGCAGACTTTGGTTGGTTACAACCAGTGGTTCTCAGCTACACAGGACCTACCTGGATAGACCCTTACTGTTATTATTACAATAGATCATACATGGTTTGCATGCAAAAGAGTGCTTACCAAGGGATCTTTAATGAACATAAAACCCAAAACTTGTTGTTTGGAAGTAGTGTGAAGGAACACCAGCCTGATCACCGTTCAAGGGGACCAAGGCTGGGGAGTTGACAGTGTTAGTGTGAGAGAGGCTGGCTGCGCCCTGCCCCAATGCCCTAGCTGCCCCTCCCCATCCCCATACCCTACTCACCGTCAGCGGGGCTGAGGCCCCTAGCCGCAGAGATCATGGACAGCGTGGGGCTGCTGTGCACAGAACGGAGGTAGTGCTCCATGTGGGGGTTCACGTACGGGTGGGGGGCGTTGAAGGGGGACTCCCCAGGGCCAGCCGGGTGTGGGGAAAGCCGGATCAAGGAGATGTCAGAGATGACAGGGCTGCCGCTGAGGGCAGGGGGCCTGCAGAGACAATGGGCAGCTGTCTAAGAAGGAGGACACAGAGGGAACCCCACCAAGACCCCAAAACCGACATGGACAGTCCTTGTCTCTCCTGGAAAGACTTTACAGAACAACCTGCACTTATTATCTGCTACACCGACATCCCCTGGTCATCTGTGAATTAGAGTCTGAACTCTCAAGCATTAGCCAGAGAATGCAGAGTGAAAGCTCCATGCTGGTGCATGCGCCCACCCGCCAGTCCCACGCTGGAGAATGGAC
Source organism: Symphalangus syndactylus (assembly GCF_028878055.3). Lineage (NCBI taxonomy): Eukaryota > Metazoa > Chordata > Mammalia > Primates > Hylobatidae > Symphalangus > Symphalangus syndactylus. Next base: position 50,054,874 of record NC_072444.2, read on the forward strand.
CTCGCACCCGCGACTGGACTTGCTGGAGCACAGGCACAGCAGGCCGCCCACACATCACAGTTGCACTGCGGTTTCCCAGTGCCTCCTCGGGGCTGGGCATAGGCCTGCATGCTAGAAACATGTATCAAAATGAATATGAAAATACGAATACCACGAGCAAAATGCAAAGAGCTCATACTGCTAACAGGATATGTGAAAAAGAGGGATCAGGAGATGTCCTGCAGTGGAGAGTTTCTGGCTTCAGTTGGATGGTTGGTTGCTGGTGTGACCAGCTTGGCCGCAGGGTCAGGATTCAAGGCGAGTTTTGAAATTGATGAGCCCTGACTAAAATCTTGGAATATGTCCTTGCTCTCCTTCCATGGAATTCCTCCTAGCGCTAACAGAATCACCCTTCTCAGATGCCCCAACAGTCAGGCGTGCATTGGGCTTGGTGCCGCTGGCTTGGGCTGGCATGGCCAGGGCCCACCCCCATGTCCCCAAGTCTGCCCACCAAGAGTCATGGAATCCATTCGATGTGACCTCAGGCCCTTATGTCAGGCCTGCTGACCTGGGGCCTCTATGCAGCTGCAGGTGTATTTTGAGGTAATCTACTCCAAAACTCACTCATTAAAGATGAATCAGACTTTATGGTGAAGCAGCTGCAAAACCACAGCTAAGTCACCAGCAACCACATTGACCAAGATTTCATTTTTATTTTTTTAGTCTATAATTTGACATTGTGCAAAGAAAAGAGTGTGTTAGAATCAGACAAACCTGGGTAGAATCCCAGCCAAATCACAGTGTAACCTCTCCAAGCCTTAGTTTCCTCATCTGTGGAATGGGGATCATAATCCTGTCTGTTTCATAGGGTTGTCGTGAGGAAGAATGTCCCCAAAACTGTGCCAGAGACACAGCAGGCAGTCATGAAAGGAGAACTGCTGTTAGAGGGTTAGAACCACACTTTGAGGGCTAACCCAGCATTGTCCGGGAGACCCTCACAATCTTCACACTGGATTGATGCTGGACGCGTGAAAGGCCACTGCTGGAATTGGTTATTTCAGGGAGGAAATGATTTGTCTGTTGGTTGAGCAAACCAGAGATAATTACTGATCATGCTCAATAGTGCATGAAAACTGGGCTTACAGTACAGTACAAACCAGGACCCAAACAGGTGACATCCAGATGTCCTCACATCTGGGTTTCACAAACTTCCGCCTGGGAGGCCGCTATGCCGGGCCTGGAGGGAGTCTTCTGCTGTCTGGTTGTCTAGCTTCAGCAGACGTGACTGCCCTACTCATGTAGATCCCAAGAACCTGCTTCTGCCTTTTTGCCTACACCAATCCTTGGCCTCCAATGCCTTCCCGCACCCTATACTGTGGTGGCAAACTCCTTCTCATCCCTGTCAGCCCAGCAGGTGGCACCCTCCCTGAAGCCCCTTCTCTTGGCTCAAGATCCCTTCCCTCTGCTCCCCTAGGGTGCACTGTTCCAGGCTCAGGCTGCCTGGGAGCAGGGCATGTCAGAGGCTCTTCTGCATGCTCAGCACCTGGCATGGAACTGGCGCCATGCAGGTGCTCAGAGGTACCTTCAGAATCAGTGACAGCCACATGTTTGTGTGCCAGCCACTGAGCTTGATGGGAGGGAGACTGTGGAATAAGTCATAAGTCACAACCTCAAGACGTTCTCACTCACAGCCTGCCTGTAGAGGCGGGTGCCTCTGCATGGGAACTGCACGAAATGCAGGGCGCTTAACAGATAGCTTTAGCCTAGGCAGGGGCTGCTGTGTGTGCCTGGAAGGGGAGAAGTGGGACCAAACTGATGCACCCCTGGACAAGGGCAGGTCCTGTGGGCTCGGGCCTGTGACTGCAGCAGGACGACACTCACATCCTGCCACGGGATGGGTGGGTTGTGAAGAGAAGGCTCTGGGACAACATCACCTCTCTATGGCTCCTGGGGGCAGACCTGGGCTGAAGGATACAAGTTCTGGAAGGCTGAGTGTGGCTCACAAAATGCAGGGTGTCTACAGGCTGAGAGAATAGCTGAGGTACCTTCTGTCCTGACTTCTCGGTCCTCCCCAGACACTCCAGGCAGGGCAGGTTCCCAGAGCCTGCAGGATGCCGGCCAGGGTTTGAGGTCACAGTAGCCTGTAATCAGATGCTGGTGGCCCTAGGTGGCTTGCTCAGGTCCCGGGAATGCCAGCCTCCCTGGCACCAGGGTTGCCCTGTGGGGTGTGCCAACAACAGTTGAGTCCCCCTGCGATAGCCAGTGATCACATGGGGATTTCAAGCTACATGGTGAGGCCACACAGCAGGCCCAGTCTGTCCAAGGTGACCCGGATCCCCCTGGCCAGATGAGCCTCTCCTGAGAGGCCCGGAGTGAGGTGTTGTCATGGCCACATGCACACCACTGTCTGGGGCTGCCATGGAGGCAGCTAGGCCTGGAGATGGCAGGTGGGGCCTGGGTCACACATGGAGGAGCTGGGACTTTCACTTCCACAGAGCAGTTGCCACCGTTTGGGGAAGGTAGACTCCACCTCCTCCTTCCCACCGCAAGCATCACCAAGGGAATCAGGAGCCCAGGGGCAGCCCAGGGCAGCCTCTTCCTCTCTCAGGCCCTGGGCTCTGTAGGGACACCCAGGGGTCTCTGCAGGGGTGCCTGGACTATTTCCTCATGGCAGCCCCCATGAAGTAAGCACCGGCTGTGTGCCCTGCAGGTGGGTATGGAAAAATGGCACCAACCACTGCACTTGACCATGAGCACACTGCGTCCAGACAGGGGAGTCATTCTCCACGCTGTGTGGCCAGTGAGAGGCAAGCAGGAGCCCCCTCCAGTGGGCCTCACTCCCAGGCTGGGACTCCCTCATCCAGGTGCTGCCTGCCCCATCACAGCATTGCTGTCCAGGACTGCCTGTTCCCTTGGTGCGACCAGACAGGAAGCTGGAAGAGGCCACTGTCGTATCCCAGAACAGATTCTATCAGGGGCAGTGGAGAGACAGGCCAGCCTCCACAACAGGTTGAACTCAAGGGTACGGAGCAACCCTTGCTCTTCTCCTGTGCCAGGGAAGGCTTCAGTGCCGGGCCTGAAGAGGGGGATGTGAGCCACAGAGCCATCCCCCGGAGGCAGATACAAATGCTCTCGGAATGCAGTGGGGTGGGGCAGGATGCTGCACCTGGCACTGCCTGTCCCTTCAAGGGCACTGGCTTCCTAATCCTTCCCGCTTAGCTGTGTGGCCTCAGCCAGAATGCTGCTCTCTCTGGTGCCTCACCAGGGTGGTGTGAAAAGACTAGGGCCAGGCACCTGGTAGGGGGTTTATATGCATTAACTCCTTTTCCTTCTCTCCTCAGCAACAAGCCAACTTGGAATATAGAGTATCTGCTGGCCCAGAAACCCAAGGCACACAATACCAGAGACAGGCCCACTGGCCAACGTAGCCATCAATGACTGTCTAGACACTTCCTCCAGGAAGCCTCCCGAGATGTCTCTTTTGCACAGGGCCAGTGAGATCACAGCCGTGCTCTTACTTGGTATCTCCCCAGGGTAGGGCTGACTGTGTGCCAGCCATCGGTGGGGCACATGCACATATTTCCTTTGTGAATTCAAATAAAACATTCACAACACAGGCACTTCATGCCCATCTTGCAGATGGGAACATCCCCAGACAGGCTAGGTCCCTTGGCCAAGGGTGTCAGATAGCAGGTGGTAGAACCACAACCAACCCAGGTGGGGCTGGGCTGGAGCCCCTGCCTGTGCCCTGGCAGGGAAGTGGATGTGCTTGATGACATTGGTTGGTGGTAAGCAGGGTTCAGGGTGTGGGCAGGATCAGGGTGGGGGCAGTTCCTGAGGGCAGGAGAGCTTTCTCCCCACCGTTTCCGCTCCTTCTCTGTCTCCAGTCCCCACCCCACCACTACCTGATCATCACACACAATCCCACCCCACTCTGGGTAGGGAGCTGGAACCCCCAACCCCACTGTGTTGTGATGACCGCTAAGGATCCAGGGCACACATGTTCCCAGAGATGGTCATTTTGACAGACCAAACACAGCCAGAGGAACGGGCCAGAACTGGCAGAACTGCCAGCATCACACAGGCATGTGGGGCCTGAGGGTGCTTCCCAGCAGCCCTGAAACACGCCAGCATTGCCAAACCACACAGCAGGTCCTTCAGGGTCCAGCGCCCCTCTTTCTTGGATACTTGCCTCCATCCCAGGCCCCAGCCAAGGGTCTCATCATGCCTGGGTGTTGCCAGCGCCAGTGAGCAGACGACCGAGCCATGGAGACTTCACCAGGAAAGGCGACTACTGGTGAAGTCTGAGCCACCACTTCAGGCTGATCCTAGCAACAACCTCCCTTTCTTCCATTTCCACACTGCTGTACTGCAGGGACCTAGCCTTGGTGTGAGCTGCGGCCATCCAGGCCTTGAATTCTGACAGCCGGGCAGAGACTCAAAGGGACGGCCTTCAGGATGGGAGGAGGAGCTGGCTGCATGAGCTCAATTTAAAAGATGGCCACAGTCTCCTACATCACAGATACACATGTGCACACCCTCACACACTTCCATGGCACAATCAACCAGTGGCACAGCCAGCCCTTCTGCAGGCCGCTCAGCTCAGGACACCGCTCCTATGCATTGCCTTCTCCCCTCAGTCCAGCTCTGAGCTCCTCTGAGCCTGATCTGACCAGTTGTTCCTTTTTACATTTCTTCACACTCCCAGCAGAGCTGTGCCTAGGGACCTGTAGGCAGCTCAGAGCCCAGGGGCAAAGAGGCAGACCCATGAAATCAGGCAATTACCAGGCAGTATGATAAGGGCTCCAGCAGAGGAGTGATTCTCTAACTGCCTGGAAGTGTGCAGGAAGGCTTCTCAGAGAAGGTGACATTAGGGCTGGGTCTTGAGGGATGAATAGGAGTTCACGAGATAGTGCATTACCAACAAAGGAAGTAGTGTGTGCAAAGAAAGGGTGGAACACAAAGCTGTGTGTATGTGTGTGTGTGTGTGTGAAGGTTATGCCTGAGGGGCAGGCTGTGGCCCACAGAGTGCTTTGGGCTGGGTCTATATTGAACCCACTTCCTTTCTGCTGCTCTGGGCAGGGGACACATGGCCTGAGCCCAGCTGGTCAACGTATTCCATATCGCTAGTACTGTGATCAGTTCAGAACCCAAGACAGAAGCTTTGGCTAGAATCTTTGGTTCTCTCTGTCCGCAAGGGTTGCTGAGCTGGTAGGGTGCAAGCATGCGGCTGCTGGAGGCCATGCAGGGGAGAGCCCAAGAAGGAAGATGATACAGAGAACATCAGAGCTGAGAGATGAAGAGCCAGTTTCTTGATTTGAGTCCCTCTGTCTAAAGCTAGTATCCTTGGCCTTCTCAGTTATGTAAGCTAAGACATTTGTTTAAATCACTTGGAGTTAAGTTTTTATGTCTTAGGGAACTGCCAAGGCTTGTCAAGGCAGGCTTTGACCCACACAGCCTCCCACTGCCCAGAATGACCCTGGGCCTGGCACCCTGCAAGGCAGACCCCAGCCGTGACTGCACGGGCCTGTCCAGCCCCCCACCTGCAGAACAGGAGAGGGTCCCTGGACATCCTGCCCACAGTGGCCGAGGCTGGAGGAGGGTGCAGCTGGGCATGTCCTTCTGTGTCTGGGCATGAGGCACAAGCAGGGGACTCTGGGTAAGTAGAACAACCAACCAAAGCCCCTTCTCCTCGTGTGTGTATGTGTGTGTGTGTGTGTGTGTGTGTGCTGTGCACGTGTTAGTGACCAGCGGCAGCAGCAACAAGCAGCAGAGCCCGGCCTCACGGCTGACTCTGCCGCAGTGGAGGACGCCTACGCTTCTTCCCAATGCTGGTTCTGGCCTGCTGGCCGTGATTGGGTCCTTGCCCCAGGAGGCTGCAGGCAGAGCCAGGAAAGGCCTCTCCTTAGCAGGATCCTTCCTCTTCCCTCTTTCCCTCCCTCCCTAGTGGGAGATCCCTGGCAAAGCCCTTGGATGGGATTTCAGGACCAGGCCCAAGGGTCAGCATGGTGTCTAGGGGAAGTAAGAAAGAATAGAAGTAAGGAAGAGGGGAAAAGGGCGAACGGATAAAGTAAACTGAGGTGTCACTGGATGGCTGCTGTGTTAACTCTGTGGATGCTGCCACAGGGATGCTGCTGCTGCTGCTAGCAAAGTCGTCAGCATTTGCAGAACACCTACTATGTGCAATACATCCAGCAAGCCTGCAAGGCGGATTTCATTATCTGCATTTTAGAGACCAGGAAACTGAGACTCAAGGAAGTCATGTGACTTGCCCACGGCTGCAGAGCTGGAGGTGGCTGAGCAGGAGCAGAAGGCCAGCCTCTCTGCCTCTGTGAAGTCGGATCGGGCAGTGACATCTCTAACGGTCCACCCAGATGCAGGCTTGTGCTGGCTCCACCCTTGCTGTCTCAGTTCTCGAGAAGGTTGGCTTGGTGGTCCCCTGGCAGGCCTAATTTCAGCTGGTCCCCAAGGTGACTCTGGGGCAGTGCAGACTGAGGGGGCCACCCCCACTGATAAGCAGAACCTGGACTCTGAAGTCACAGATCTGGGTCTGAATCATGGCTTTGGTGCTGTTGCAGCCTCAGTGCTATGTGCCCTGAGCCTCAGGATCCCATGCCTGCAGGTGCGGCAGCTGTGAGGTAGGATAAGCCAAGCATGGAAAGCATGCAGTGTAGCACCAGGCACTTAGTAGGTGCTCAATTAGTGCTCACCCCCTCATCTAGCAGATGAGCAAATGGAAGCAGCTCAGAGAGTGGAGCAGACCCAGGCCACACCTTTCAGCATCAAATCCTAGGACCCTTCCCCATCTGCTGCCATGAGATTTTTGGTGGGAGATAAAAGATCTGGGTAATGAGCACCCTGCACAGCCATGGGTAACTCAGCATGCAGCTGGCTGGGCCTAAGCGAGCATGCCAGACCCTCAGAGTGGGTGCTGTCCCTGGGAGTGAGAATGATGGGGGAAGTGTACCTGGAGGGTGTGTAGCTTCTGCCTGAGAAACAAGTAAGACTTAGAGGGCTGGGGAGGAGAAGGGAGGGCATCTGGCCTGAGCACCACCTGAGCCAAGGTGCGGGGGCAAGAACCGGCGTGTTCCTTAAGGTGTGAGAGAAAGGGAAGGAAGTGCAGGGATTGGGGCCCCCACACCCCAGCCTCGGTGCCTGCTTGGAGAAGCTGAACAATGTGGAGCTGAGGGCTGCTGACTCACCCAGACTCAGCACCAGCCATCAGGGCGGGCTGTCCCACTCAGGGGTTGGAGTCAGAGGAGGAGCCCACCCTTGGCATGCCAGAGATGGCTTTGCTCCGAGATCTGTGCTGGTCAGTGGGGCCCGACACAGGCAGGAACAGGTCCTTCATGTCCCATTTAACAGACAGCACTGCTGAGTCCCAAAGCACCAGGGGCATGGCCACAGTGAGGCCAGCGGCGGCAGCAGGTGGGAACACGGGGACCCGGATGCCCCCAGACTGGTCCAACGGCTGTTGCTGATGAAGAGAAAAGGAGGCCCAGTCACTTGGGGGTATAAGCCTACAAACCTCACCACCTGCCTGCTTCTCAGGGTGACTTATGACCTCAGTGGCGGCAGGCGAGGGGCCACAATCCCATGTGGCCAGGGCCTGCCTCTCCCCTCTGTGTCCTGTATGCCACTCTCTGGTCCTTGGCCATGCTTGCCCCTCACAGCTTTGCCCCTTGATGTCTGCACCTCCAGTCATGCCCTTCCCCTCTTCATCCCTTCCCCCAGTTAACCCTGTTCTCCTCCCAGAGGTGCCAGCTCAGGGACCTCTCACCCAAGGTGCCGCCTAGCCTCAGGTCAAGGTCAGGATCCTCCTGCGGTGCTTCTGTGTTAGGTGGCTCCTTCCCCTGATCTGAGCACGTCCATCTCAGCTGATGACCAGATATCCTCAGCTGCGAGCTCACACACATCCTGTCTCCTGTATCTGTTTCTGTTCAAACGCTGGCCCTGCACCTGGCTCCGCACATGCCAGTGACATAGAGCATGCTCAAATACGTGTCTGCTGAATGAATCAATGAATGAATGAATGAGTGAGTGAGTGAACGAATGAGTGAGTGAATGAATGAATGAAGCAGGGAGCGTGTCCAGGGAAGAGCACAGACACTACTGCAGAAGACATGGGTCCCGGCTCACCTCAGCTCACTCTTGCCTGGGAGCACGTATGTGCCCTCTCTGAACAGTTACAATAGTGATCTTACAAATCTGTTGTGAGGAGCAGAGGGAAGGCACGTGGGGGGCTCATGAGATCTCCCAGGGATATGTCCATGTTCCAGCCCCGGAACCTGTGAACAAGAACTTACTGGGAAAAGGGATTTGACAGATGTGATTAAGACAAGGATTTGGAGATGAGATTGTGGGTTACCCGGGTGGGCCCTATATGCCATCACGGGGTCTTTAGACAGCAGAGTAAGATCTGAGACACAGAAGATGAGATGGCCATGTGACAGGGAGACAGAGACTACAGGGAAATGGCCAGGAGCCAAGGAATGCTGGCAGCATCAGAAGCTGGGAAAAACAAGGACAGAGTCTCCCCTGGGGGCCTCTGAGGGTGCACGCTGGTGACACCTCGATCTTGTTCCAGTGATACTGATTTTGGACTTCTGACCTCTGAAACTGAGAGAACACATTTCTATTGTTTGAAGCCACTGAGTTTGTGGTACCGTGTTACAGCAGCCCCAGGAAATGAACTCGTCATGGAAAGCGTGTTGCACTGGCCTGGAGTTGGCCCTAGGGAGGTGGCAGACATCACCGTCACTAGTGCCATTGTTCTTCTGAGACTAAACTCTTGGCAGGGCTCCTATTATTGCTCGGAGTAACCAGGTTCCAGTAGATGCTCCCTTTGAGGCAGGCTGGCAGGGTAGGGGAACTCCTATGCTGGGGGGAGGAAGGTGTCTGAGCCCTGCGTTCCCACCCCATGTGCACAGGGCTGCGGAGTGGGCTTTCCCACCCGCCGCCTGGATTTCATGGTCACTGACTCCCCATAGCCAGAATCCACCCAGCACACAGCCCCAGCATGCCATTTCCTCCTGCTTCGGAACCACTGGCTTGTGTACACCAGCCCTGCCTTTGGGCCAAGATGCCTACCACCCACCAGGATCACAGGGCCATGGGTGGGGTCCATGGAGCTCCAGAGTGGAGACACTGGGACCTTTTTGCTGTTGCCGAGCTGCTCAGGACCAGGTGCCCACTTTCTCAGAAATGCTGGGCAGGCGTCCTCTGGGCCCACTGACCTGCTGGAAAGGAAGCTGGAGTCCCCAAAGCTCGCCTTGCATCTCTTCCTCCCCAAACTGGAACTTCTTATTGCCAGGACAGGGCGTGCATGTGTCTGCTCTCCCAGGGCCTCCCTGGAGAGCAAGGCCAGCTCCTGCCACCCTCGGCTCTACCGACAAATAGAAACACAGCTCCAGAACGTTCCTCTGGATGGAATTCAATCTCCTCCCCAGGGTTTTCATTTGTTGGTTTGGGTTTTGTTGTTTGGTTTTGTAGGTGAAACTGTACATTGGCAAGCTTGCTTACCGTGTTTCCCATACATTTGTTTAAAAAAGTTCTAGAAATCAAGTCCTTTCCAAAATGTACTAAGGGGATTTGCATTTTTTAAAAGCCATACAGCAAATTCTTTTGGAAAACAATGGAAAACTGTCCCTTCCTCAAACTGAAGTGCAGTCCATGTCATTTATCAATCTGCACTCTACTGTGTGTCTGGTCGTAGCCTGTCCTCATGGGGAGGCTCTGTGTATGGGAGCTGAGGCCACAGTTTCCAGACATTCATTGCTGATCTGTGTCTGTGTCCACACATCACTCCCCCCAACCAGCCAATGTTTACTGAGCATGGGCCTCTGATGGCACTGATGGTGGGGAGCTGGGGGTCTGAGGCAGACTTGGCCAGGGCCCCGCATGCACCCAGGTAGTGAGGGGGCAGGTGGCTGCAAACCTGATTGACAAGTGTTGCGCCCCACATTCCCAAGGTCTACTCTGAATCCACAAGTACACAGATCTCAGCAGACCACTTGAGTGCCCATGAAGCCATGGTGATGGTAAGACAGGGTGCTGCTGCTTGGCAGACACTCCCAAGACCAGTTACGAGCTCAGGAAATCACAGGCCCTCAATCCCATAGTTCACACTGGTGCTTTGGCCGAATCACCATGCCAGGACCTCTGGGGTCACAGAGAGAGAATGGACACTGACTATAGCCTTCTAACAGTACACAAGGTGCTAGAGCAGGAAGAGGGGTGGGAGGAAAAGAATTCACCCACTCTGTTGGTGTAATCTGAGAGGGCTTCCTGCAGGAGGTGGCATCTGAACTGTGCCCAGACTCTTACAAGAGAATGGAATGGAGGTGGTGAATAGTATAGGCCTGGTGTTCTGAGACGGGAGAATAGCTGAACAAGGGCACATTGTATTGGGGAACACTATAGTCCAGAGGCTGAAGGTCTGACCAGACATCTGGGTGGGAGGAGAACACGTAGGGAAAACCCTAGTAGAAATGTTGGTAACCTACCTGAGCTACTTTACAACGGGAACTTCTCTTCACCCAAACCTGCCATCAAGGGAGTGAAGAGACCAGGCACAAACTGGGAGGGGATATTCACAACACATGTTGCTAACCACATAATGAGTAACCTTAGTGTGCAAAATACTTACTCAAACAATGGGAAAAAGACGACCTCATAGAAAAATGGGCAAAATAGCCAAACAGGCATTTCCCAAGAAGGAAACATTAGTGACCAATAGCATGTGAAAGAACACTCAAGTTTCATTAGTAATAAGGGAAACAGAAAATTAGAATCACAGAAAAGAGCCATTTTGGCAAAAATTAAAATGTAGAGGCCATCACCTCCAAAGTGATGGGGCAAGGATATCACAAGGATACGGGGCAGGGCCAGCTCTCAAACTCTGCTGGTGGGAGTGAGTGTTGGCAAAACCAGCGGGCGAAGTCTGGCAATGTCTAGGAGGGTGAGAACATGAATCCCCTGTGACTCAGCATTCCATTCCCAGACATGCATTTACTTTAAATAACCCCGCACTTGGGGCCCAGAGGATGGTATAAAAGTGTTTCTGCAGTCATGTTCAAATTAGCAAAAACAGACACATCCCAAATGCCAGTCAACACAGACTGCTTCAGAGCAGCCCAAATAAATGAAGAGCTCTACACATCAGCAGGAGAATCTTCGGAACAACGCGGAGTGTGAAAGCAAGTTCCCGAAGAATACCTCTGCAATGATTCCATGTATATAAAGCATGACAAAGCAAAATGAATTAATATATTGTTAGGGGAGTCAGATACAAGGGAAAACTGTCATAAGATGTGAGGCGTGATAAACTCCGAATCACAAAGAATGGTGGGGTGGGGAGGACCTGAGGCAGGAGATTGGGGAGCACACGGGACCTCAAAGGTGCTGGCATGTCCCCAGTCCTTAGAGTGAGCAGGGGATAAGGGTGTATATGTCATAATTACTCAGATATCTTAAACGCGCTTTTGTTGTTCTTTTTTTTTCTTTTCTGAGACAGAGTTTTGCTCCTGTTGTCCAGGCTGGAGTGCAATGGTGCCATCTCAGCTCACTGCAACTTCCACCTCCTGAGTTCAAGTGATTCTTCTGCCTCAGCCTCTCCAGTAGCTGGGATTACAGGTGCCCACCACCACGCCTGGCTCATTTTTGTATTTTTAGTAGAGACGGGGTTTCGCCATGTTAGCCAGGCTGGTCTCGAACTCCCGACCTCAGGTGATCCCCCTGCCTCGGCCTCCCAAAGTCCTGGGATTACAGGCGTGAGCTACCACACCTGGCCACTTTTGTTGTTCTTTTGCATGTTTCAATAATTAATAAGACCAACTTGTTTTTTTAAAAGGATAGCTGGGTAGGAGTAGTCTCTGGTTTAAGTTGGCTGAGTGGACAGGGATTCCGGGAGCAGGACGGCTGCAGGGCTGGAGCCGGTAGGGAACTCAGGGCTGGTGATGGTGGTGAATGTGTGTGACGGCTGGAAAGCATCTGAGGCTCAGTCGTCTACATGATCACTCCATGGGCCTCTTGGCCACAACATCTAACTGTTGTCCAGGCTCCCTCCAGGCCAGCCCTAGCCCCGTCTGCAACATACATGCATCCCATATATTCAACCTGCACTCACCCTGTTCCCATTACAGTCCTGGACACCACACCAGACCTGGCCAGCTTTCAGCTGTCACTCCCTATGCAGAGTTGTAATAAAGAAATCACTGTTTTCAGCTGACAAAGAGCAGATTTCTTACTAAGTAAACACTGATGTTTTGGTAGGGAAATTAAGTTATAAAATTGTGCCTACAAAGGAGGTAATACAGATGGACTTGGTTACAATCTAGCCACATGGTCCACAACAGTTGATTCATTCACACACCCTTTATCAGTTTTCCCCTGGAAGCAGAATAAGAAGGTTATCAGTTTTTGCAAACAGAAAACCCAAAAAGCATAAAAGATAAGAGGGGATTATCAGGGAGACGTTTTTCCTAGCAAAGTGAAGACTTTGGTGGAGCAGGGTAGGGAGGGGAGGAGTGAGGTGTAGGGCCTGGAGGAAGCCTTGGGTTTGCTCCTTCTGTCCAGTGGAACCAGGAATGTGTCCCGGTCTGGGGAGGAGGCCCTGGGGGAGTCGGTCCTGCTTAGGCCCTCTCCAGGTGAACTGCGCCACTGACTTCTGAGTTCAGGGGGACTTTGTCTGTAATAGAAGCCGCCATGGGCTGAGCACTGCTGAACCAAATCTTCCAGAAAGTCAAGGGTCTAAAGCCATGGGTGGGAATAAGGAAATAGGAGAATAAGATGTGCAGTCTTGGGAGTGGGGTTTGTGGGGGGAGGCCTTCGTTAGTGGGAGAGATTTCATTGTATTTCGCTAGAGGCCTGGGTTTTAGTGATGAGAAAGGGCCTGGGTGGCCGGTGGGCTGGACAGAAACTCCTCCACAGTGAGATTCTTAAACTCTGGCCCAGCCTGCCAAAGTGGTGTGTGGAATTTCCTTTCCTGGATGCCTGTCAAAACTAGCTGGAGAATCCTGAGCAGTTCAGACATAGCTCTTCTTCGAGGTGGTGTGCTGCTGATCTTTACCAAGCCTTCATGAGTATGTGCTTTGAAAAGATTCCCCTCCTTAGTGGCACTGGTGTCTGCCTGGAAGTGGAGGCCCCTCATTGGAACAGGGCAACCCTAAGAAGGTGGTAGGGCCCCCAGTGGGTGGGGTTGGGGAAAGGCTGGGACGTGGAGGGAGGCCTTCATGCCTCCCCACTGATAAACGCTTTCTGTTCCTGTATTCCTGGTGCTCTGGGCTCCCCACACTCCGCCTTCCAGCATACCACCCTGTCATTGGCCAATTTCTGCCCTCTCCCCAACCAGATCATGGGGTCTATGCGGGCAGGAAGACTGTGCCTCCTGGAGGTGGAAGGGGCATGGAGTTTGAGAAATTGGCGGGTGCAATGCACACTATTCAGGTGATGGATACTCTAAAAGTTCTGACTTCACCACTACAAAATCTACGCATGTCACAAAATTGGACTTGCACCCTATAAATTTATACAAATAAAAATTCTATTAAAAAAGACTGTGCCTCCTTGGGCCCGTATCCCCAGTGCCTGGCATGAGGCTGGCACACATGGTCCCTGGGTGAGTGTCCTCAGAGGAATGAGCACTAAGAACATTCCTCACTGAGTTAAGCAACTCTGAACTCTTGCTACTTTGTTTGGGCAGGACAGGCCAAATGTACATTTCAGAGGTGCAGTCCCTGGAAGGAGAGGATGGAGGGATGGGGCTCCTGACGTGTCCAGCACACTTCTTGATGGGCACCAGACATACCATCAGTGCTGCAGTGCTGGCTGCAGTGACAGAGGCTTGAGGGCAGCAGCAATTTCTGACCTTTTTAAGCAGTGCCTCGGGGCAGGGCACTGCTCACGTTTTCCCTCAGCAACACCTTGACTCGGGCTGGCAGGAGTGGCCTCCAGTGACAGCACTCGGGATACAATAAATCCAGCAACAATGAGTTTGGCTGAATAAATGAATGCATCTGGCAGTGGCGTCAGCTTCCACCGAGTGGACAATCTGAACATGTGTAGTCTAAGAGGACTCCCCACCTCAAAAGCCAATCCACCCCACCAATGCCTGAAACTTTACTGTTAGTGATTAATTCCTTTGGGTTGATTACTGTTCTGTTTCCATGTCTGCAGACAGAAACAACACACTGCAGCCCTGAGAACCATGGCGAGACTCTCTTTCCTCTCTGAGGACAGTCATGGCACAGGGAAGAGCTCTGGCTTGGTGAGATCTCACAAGCTGGGAAATCTTGGGAAGTTCTTAAATTCTGGCAATGCCCAGTTCTCTCCTCTATGAATTGAGGAGAAAATCCCCCACCTTACAGGGTGTTGGGAGGACTGAATAGGACACCACTGGCCCAGCACCCTGCAGGGTGTCTGCAGTGAAACTTGGCTTTCCTTCTAATGTCAACAGGGCAGTGATGAGAGCAGGGGACTGTCCGCTACTCGGTATGTCCCAGGTGTCCTTCTACATGCTTTACAGACACCCATCTAGTCCTCACAACAGTTTCACACGGGGAGCCACTATGTCCCCATTTTAGAGATGGGGCCACTGAGGCTTGTGGGGCTAAGCAAGCCCAAGGATGTAAAGAGTATAAGCAGCATAGGCAAGATGTGAGCCCTGGCCTCAACCCTGTTCTGTCTACATCCTGGGGGTGTGGAGGGGAAATGTCCGAGAGTGGGGGCCCCAAGGGACAGGAGAGGAACCGAAAAGGTCATCCCGATCCTGCCGCAGCCCCTCCCCCACTGCACGCCCGCCTCGGCCTGCACATCAAGATTTGCTCCACTCCCCGGCCCCTCCTGCTCTCGGCTGACCACCACGGCTCTCTCCAAAGCCCAGAGCCAGCAGCTCCTCTTCTGCGAGGGCTTGGCGTTCAGCAAAGATCAAAGACCAGCCCATCTTATCAGACACGCTCCTCGTTAAACTTTTACAGGCCAGATTCCATTATAAATGAGCTGTCTGTCCCACGCAGCCCAGCGAGTGCATTCTTGGCTTTGGGAATCTGAAGCTCTCAGAGCTGGGGAAGATTTTAGCAAGGGGTGGGGCGTCAAAATGCCCAGTAAGTAATCTATGCTGCTCACTGGGAGTGTGTCACTGGAAAGGCAATCAGCCTTCCCATGCCTCGGTTTCCCCAATTATCAAGTAGGAGTGATTATTGGGGAGTGATAATCCCACCTGGCAGGGTGGGTGACGTGACATAAGCCGGGGGCTGGGCACAGACTCCTGCTACTGCTCCTCTGCTGGTCTGACCCAAGTATCCTACAGCCCAGAGATGGGGAGGGGCCTGCCTGATGGGGTCTCAGGGCCGTTTACATCACAGTGAGCCAAGGCTGCACATCTAGTCGGTCTACCCTCAGACAGCCGTGGAAGGAGGATGTGCTGCCCGACACATCGCCTGGACCCAGGGTTTCTGGGTTCCCTGTCCACCTGTTGTCCAGTTGCTCTGAAGAAGTGGTTAGCAACAGCCGGTTTTAAGGAAGAGCTCCCTGGAGATGGAGAGGCAGTGTGGACCCATGTGGAAAGGAAGGACAAGTTGCCTGGTGGGTGACGCTGGGCCCACCCAGCATCTCATTCCAGGGGGCAGGTGGACATGCCTTTCGGAAGTCTCCTCCTTCCTCCAGGCTCTGAAAAGAAACAAGCATGTTTGCAGAGGGAGGAGAAGGTTCTTCCCAAAAAACAAACAAAGACAATCCTCTGTGAATCGTGAACCTCGGGTGCTGTGCCAAGAATCAAGAAGAAAATATCTTTCTGCTCAACCCACCCGTCTCAGTGAATGACTGAGGACAGAGTCATAAGGGCCCAGGATGGCACTGGTGAGTCACAGGCTGAGCAGGCTGCCGTGTTCATTAATCTCATGGCGAACGGTACAGTCTTTATGGGACACTGACCTTGGAAAAAGCAATCTTCAAATCCCCCCAGACTGGAAAGTTCATGAGTTCAGCCCTGTAGCAGCAAAGAAACTACTCTCTTAAGTGAAGACACACCGACACCCGGCTAAACATCCCCATTAACATGCAGTCTTGGGGACCAAGTGGGGCTTCAGACACTCTTAATGCTGTCTCTGGAGGCCCTGGGTAATACGCATTTTGCGTGACCAAGCGTGCAGATGAAAGGGAGGTGAGGCCCCCATGCCCACCAGCTGGCATTCACTCTATTGCCCTAACATACCTGCGCCTGGGTTGATAGCTACAACCCTGAGCCATCTGTGCCAGCAAGAGCCCTCTCGTCTCTCCTGCAGGAAGGGTGGCCTTGGGCCGTGACTGCCAATGCAATGCAAACCAACTACAGCTCAGGATCAAGAGATCTGCAGGAAGCCATGAGCAGTGGTCAGGTTGGGGGTGGAGTCACGGATGTCAGAGGTCAGATGGTGCCAGGCAGGAGGAGAAAGGAAGGCTGAGATACTGCAGCTGTTCCCACCCCATACACTCACTGCCTTTTGCAAACTGAGAATATGAATAGGTTTAGGTCAACATGGAGGGACTTGTCTGTGAATGGGTTATCATGAGGAACCAGGCGATTTTTAACAACCCGTGTTTTGGCGATGAGGCGCTGTCAGTGATGAGTCCAGAAAGCCAACAAGCAGCTCTGGGCCTGCTTTCCTGGACATCAAGCAAGCAGGGGGGCCTGCAGTGGTCCCCAAACTCTGGCCTGTGCACGCCTGTAAATAAGCATATTTCCGGGATTCACCCTAGTCTGAAAGTTAACAAGAACTCCTGGGGCCAGGGCCTGAGAATGGGCATCTTTAAGACGCATCCTGTTTGTTCAGATCTGCAGCCAGGTTTGGGAACTGCTGCATGGGGAGTATCCACACCTCCTTCTGGGCGGGAAGCAGCTGAAATTGGTCCTCTCTGAAGCCCCAGGGGAGGGCAGGGCAGGGCAGGGCTGGAAAGGTCCTCAAAAGCAACATAGGGAGCTGAAGGTCCACCCCAGCCTCCCGAACCAGGAGCATGGACTTCTACATTCCCCTCCAGGATACAAGTTAATGCTGGCCCAGGGCAGGCCGGACTCATGCTTGTGTGACCGCATACACTGAGGAAATGGGGAACACCAGCTTAGGGACCTTTCCTCGCCACACCTCAGCCTTGCTCCCTATGACACCCTGGCAAGCCTATTTCTGGGAGACAGCGGGCCCAGAGGGCGTCCAAAGAGCTTCTCTTTCCTGTGAGCATCACAAGGTTGGAGAGACTGCTGGGGGTGTGTGGCCCTATTCACAGCCAGCATTCTCTTCTCGCCCTTGTACAGACTCTTGGAGACTTAGGGATGTCCCCATGGGGGCCTCAAGAGAACCTTGCTTGACCAACAATCACACTCCTGCCCCGTTTGTCTCCCCATCACTTGTGGTTTGTGCAGCCCAAAGACGCTGCAGCAGCAGTCCACGGGCAGTGACTTTCCTTCCCCGGAACCACGTGAGCATCAGTAAGCCATGCAAGCCTGCTGTGGGTTTGAACCTTAAGTGATCGGGAAGGGTGCTCTGCAGAGGAGTGGGCTTGGGTGTCTATGAGGAGGCCATCGAGCTGGGCTGGGCTGCAAGGCTGTCCTCACACCAGCCTCCATGCCCTGCCTTCCCCACGTGCAGCTGCCTGTTTACAGCTGGGTGGTCAGCCCTGGTCCTGCTCCTCTCTCCCCAGGGCCACTGTGGCAGCTCTGGCAGGTCCTCTCACCACAGTTCCCACCCTTCTCCTGTCCACTCCCTAACAACTGCTCTAGTTGTCTGAAAATAAGCCTGACCACTCCCCACTGCTCCTGGTTGCCAAAAGGAGGAAGTCCAAATTCCTCAACTGGGGGAAAGAAAGACCCCCCCAGACTGCACCACAGTACTCCTTCAGCCCCATCCCCCACCTTCCGTGCTGCAGTCCCCGGACAGTCAACTCTCCCAAGGACATGCTGGGGCCGGCCTCTGCCACCCAGTCTCCCAGCCTGCCGTGGCCCCCTTCTCAAATCAGCAAGTGAGGATAACAACAATGATCATGATTGTTGCTCATATCCATTGAATGTTTCCAAAGTGTTCTAGACGCTTTACTCACATTACCCTGTCTCCTTCTCAAAATAACTCAGTTGGCTGGGTTATGTGGGTTGTCTCAGCAGATCTGGCCCTTCTACAGATGAGAAAGCTGAGGTGAGTTAATTCATGTTAATCACAGCTAAGGAGGGTTCAGCAATGGGTCCCAGCGCGGGTAGCCTGGCAGGCTGAGAACTGACAATGGCAGGCTCTTGGGTGATGACCAAGGTATTCCTGAGGGGCAGAGGGCAGAGCAGAATGAGAGAGTGCAGGGAACACCTCTCTGGAGCCTGCACACACGGGGTGTGCCCTCCCTGGAGCTATCAGGATCCCGAGAGGGAACAGGGAGGGGGTCTGGGTGCTTGAGCAGTGGAAAGCAGGAGGTGCAAGGGCTGAGTGGCGGGCGCACCCACGAAATGGTCACCAGCTCAGGGCAGCAGGCAGAGGCTCAGGCTCAGCTGACACAGAAATGAGATGACACCGCACCTCATTTGCTGTGCAAACATCTATGTAATTGGACACATTTGGTGCTGGCAGGGAGAAGCAGGCTACAACATGGGCTTGATGGATTGGGATGCTCCACCCACGGAAGCCACAGCCACGGGGCCATTTTCCTCACAGGCTTTGCCCTGGTTCTCATCTGGGACACTGGGGGTGGAGGAGGTGAGGGTGTGGGCTTTCCAGAGCCCAGGGCCAGCCCTGAGGCTCTTGTTGTGTCCCCCACCCGGTCCGGCGGGAACCAACTGTCTTGAGGATAGTGTGGAGCTGCTGGAAGCCCACCCCAGCAGGACCGGGTAGGGACGGGGGCCTCTGGGAGCACCATGCTGCTGCCCATCACTGGGGCTTAACCAGACTAGCCCCTCCTTGGCTGGGGAGGAGATCTGCACCCCAGAGCCTGGTCTCCTTGCCCTCACGGAAGTAACTACCTTGCAGGGATGTCACATAGAAGTCACTGTGCCTCTCTGAGCCTCAATGTCTGCATTTGCAAGATGAAGCTTAGCCCCCATCTCACAGAGCAATCAGGAAGATTCACCAGTGCAATACACCAGGGCCCAGGGCCGTGCCTGGCCTGCTGCAGACCCAAGCAAATTATAAATATGCTTTACTGTATTCTACTGGCTGACTCCAGACTCCACACTGGGTCTCAGTGATCCCAAATAACCTGAGTAACGGCCCCCAAGAACATCCACACCCTAATCCCTGGCATTTGTTAAGTGTTTCCTTCTACAACAAATGGGACTTTGGAGACGAGACTACTTTAAAGATCTTGAAATGCGAGCCACACGTGGATTATCCCAGTAGGCCCGAAAGGCAATGGTAGGTGTCCTTAGGAGAGAGAAGCAGGGGAGGAAACTCCCACAGACCAGGAAGAGGGTGAGGTGAGGACAGAGCAAGGGGGAAAAGGTGATGTGTGTGAGGATGGGGCTGTAAGCCAAGGAATGCAGGCAACCTCCAGAACCTAGAAATGTCCAAGAGTCTCTCCTAGAACCTCCAGAAGGAACTAGCCCTGGGAGCTCCTTGATTTGAAGCACCATAAGACTTATTTCAGACTTCTGACCTCCAGAACGATATGAGGATAAGTTTACATTGTTTTAAGCCACGAAGTTTGTGGTAATTAGTTACAGCAGCCTTAGGAATCTCTTCAGGAATCCAACCAGTGAAAGAGCTACGTAGGCCATGAGGGACAAGGCTGTCTCTGTGGGCCTCTGGCTGGGCCACCCCTCCCTGCTGCATGCCAGCATCCACGGCCTCCTCCAGGTGCTCTAGCTCACACCCCACCCTCACTGGCCAGGGAAGGAAGCAGGCCCTACCCAGAGCTGGAGCATGGCAAAGCCTGGTGAAGACCCAGGCCCCTTCCCAGCCCAGGGCTCCCACCTGCACAGGGAAGGACGGCACTGAGGGCCTCCCTTCTCAGTAGGGGCTCTGCCTGCAGCCAGGGCTCTCAAGCCAGAGCCCACAGCTGCATTACCTGCAAGGCATGGCACACATAGACATAGGCCCCTTCCGCGGAGTCTCTCACTCAATGGGGCTGGGCTGTGGCCTGAGGATCTGCAGTACCCACAACAGACTCCCAGGGGACACTGCTGCTGCTTGGCCAGGGGTTCTGGGAGTGATTGGACTCAGGGCAGTGCCCTAACGGAGGGCTGAGGTGCTGTCAAGAAGGGCTCAGCTGGACTCGTCAAAGGGACCCATGGTCCATACTTATGCTCCCACAAGAAAGGCCAGCATGCAGCGGAGGGCCTGAGCTCAGGGGGCTGGAACTTGATTTCTAACTTCCAAAGTGGGTGAGCCATAGGGTTAGTCATCTACCGACTCTGTGCTGCTTCGATTCCTTCATTTGTAAAATGGAAAAACACAAAATGACTCTTTTTTGGGTTGTTGAGAAGATTAAATGGCATGAACACATAAAAGCATTTACAGCAGGGCCTGTTCACAAGGTCAGTTATGATGAGGAAGGCAGTCATCACTGTTGGGGTCTTCCTACACTTCTGGTGGTGCCTCTACACACTTCAGGTGTATAGGGAGAGGTGAGCCAGGACATTCACCTGCAGGCAGAAGCACTCCAGCATGGACTGTCTCTGCACAAAGCTCTCAGCATTGCCCAGGTCTCCTGACCAACATCCCGTGCAGGGAGCACTTTGAGGCAGGCCTGCTATTCCCAGGATCCGTGTCACTGAACTAGCCAAACATGACTCATGAGCGAGAAATCAGCAACAGCAACCCCCTCCCAAATAGGGACCGAGCTCCCTGGATGCTCCTAGGAGTCTCAGACACCACTGACTGAGCAATTTTTGGGTGGCCCAACTAGTTCCAAACACATGCACCTTCCAGAGGTTTCTCCGGCTATGGTCTCAGCCACCTGCAGGTGGAGGGGCCCTGGAGGTGAGCAGAGGGTGGAAATGACCCCAACACCCACCAGGCAGACATAAGGCTGCTGCAGTGGATCCTAGTCAAGTGAGAACCAGGTACGCGCACTGAAAGAAAACAAAAAGTTCCCAACATGTCAACAGGACACAGAGGAAAACTGGAAGGGACCCCAACAGCCAAATCCGGGACAAGTGGAACAACACAATAAATATTGATAGTAATAGAGTGTAACCCATAGAATCATACAAATGACCATGCATCCACGTGCATAACAATAGACAACCAAATATATAAAGAAATGTGGGAGGCGGGACAGCTTTTCCTTACAGGAGAATTCCAACCACTAAATGTGGACAAAGTGATAGAAACAGAAAATCGCCATTTGGCAAACACTAGTAACGACTGTTTCTGGCAAGAAGCATCGATGGATGTATAAGTTAGCAGACGGAAATATGGTAAGAAACAGGATATTTCCATATCCTCTAAGTATTACCCCACAAAATACTTATTAATTACGAACGGGACGACTTTAAAGCAGAGAAGCCAGCAGACAGCCCCACAACCAAGTGGTCAACATTTCCAGCAGCGAGAAGCGTGAAGATCATAGGCCTCCTGACAGGACGCCTGGAAAGGACACACATCACTTTTATAGTATTATTCCCCAAAACGCATGATCCAAATGTCATCATGAAACAGCATCAATCAGGCAAACCCAAACCCAGAGACATCTTATATAGTAACTGGCCAGTACTCTTTAAAACTGCCAAGGTCACGAAAGACAAAAGAGACTAAGGAACCGCACCAGACACGAGATGACGAAGGAGTCTCGACAACCAAGTAGCACGTGGAATCCAGGACTGAGTCTCGAACCAGGGAAAAAAGACACTAGTGGGCAACTGAGCAAATTTGGATAAGCTCTGTGGGTGAGTGAACAGCATTCTGTCAGTCTTGGGTTATGTAAGATGTCAACATTTGAGGAGCTGCGTGAAGTGTATACAAGAAAGCCTTTATGGTTTTTGGAACTGTTTTTGTATGACCTTAATTATTTTAAAGTAAAATATTTAAAAGTAAAACAATTTTTAAAAAGAAAGTAGAAGTCCCAGGTTTGCTCTGTCTTGGGGAGGCAATGGGTGTCCAGAAACAGGACTCTGCTGAGGCACAATGCTGTGAGCACAGTGAGGGCCCAGCGAGTGTTGACTGACTTCACTGGGATGGGAGACGGTAGAGGCAGGAGGATGCGCCTTCACAGGTGGTGGGCGGGGAGAGGCCCTCCACTCGGCCAGCACTGGTTGTACACCTATTCATGTCAGCGTTGAGACACAGAGGTGAGAGGAGAGCTCAGAGCCGGCTGGGAGGCAGGTGGAAAAACGGATGATGATGCTGTGGATTGAGGGCAGCAGCCCCCGCTCAGTGTGAAGGATCACAGTGCCCCTGAGGAGGTGACTCCTCGGTTGAGGCTTGGAGGTGGCCTGTTGGGGGGAGATTCCAGGCACATTGGGCAGGCAGCTGGTTCCAGGCACAGAGACATGGGACAGAACCACAGACAGCACCTTGGCATGAACAGGTGAGGGGGCTGGAGGGTGTGGGCATGAAGATGCTGGGTCGAGAGGGGTCTTGGGGCTGGCTGACCTTTGCGAGAGCTCTCCTGGAGGCAGGTGCAGGGAGCAGCAGAGAGTTTGGGGGTAGGGAGAAGGAGGGGCCCTCTTTCCTGGAAGGAGGACGGATGGGCTAGCCAGAGACCAAGACTTTGAGTCCTAAAGGCCAAGAAATGACACCAGCCAATGGTCTTAGAGGCCCCAGGTGGGTATGACGGGGACAGTGTTAGGCAGGTGGAGACCACAGGGTGACCCCACACCTTCTACCTGGGGACCTCAAAGCTGGGAATAGGAAGGGCCCCAAAGCATCACTTTGAGCTTGTCCTTTTAAGTACAGTGACTATACAATTGACTATTCAAAGGGGGACACTTGAAGAAGTAAAAAAGGGTGCTCTGAATTATTATGCTGGAACAACATTACTTATATGGGATCTTAGACCTAGAGAGGATTCCCACTTCGTGGATGAAGAAAGAGCTCCAAACCATGTACAGATACACCAAGGAAGTCCAGAGCCTTATAAGTGGTGATGTGGGCTCGGGGGTGGTTGGTGTTTATATGCTGCCCACCCGCACGCTCACACAGGTCCCAGGCCATGATAGCACAAGTGATTGCCCGCTCAGGACAATGTAGATCAGGAACCCCCAAAAGAAAGAGGCAGGAGATGTGGCTGAGGCTGCCGGCCCAGCCTCCCCATGGCAGGTGACTGCACGCCAGGAGCAGCAGGCAGAGGGCAGGACTTACCCGTGCACACCGTGGACAGAATGAGGCTCGTAATGGTACCTTCCTTCCTGGTGTCGCATGTCAATCGGTAGGGGCACATGGAACGGTGGTAAGAGATGCTGCGGCACTGCAGAGGGGGAGAGAGAAACAAGACTTCAAAAACTTTTCCCCTCCCTCAAAAAGCTACTTTCAAAGGCCTTTAAAGCTCAATGAATTTCATAGCAAGAGCAGCCAGGACAAGGGGCTCGGCGGTGCCCGCGCGATCACACACCCATGAAGGGGGATGAATAAATAATCAAAGTCTGCCCGAGAATCCTACATCTTCCACATAAAAGATCCCCAACTGTGCTCTTGACAAAGACAAGCAGCTAAGCACTCTTTGAACTCGGGGAGATTATAGGCAGGGCCACGAAACTGGGCTCAGCCCGCAAATCAGGGCTGACAGAGCGACAGGCTCCAACTCCGCCGGCTTCTGCCCATGCTGGCCCCGGCTGCGTGTGGCTCCAGCAGCACCAGCTTACGGCATCTGGATGCTGCAGTGCACGCAGGCTGGAGGTGCTGACCTAGAGCCATTTGTGACGGCAGGGCCCGCAGACCGTGCCGCTAGCCTCAGGAAGGCCAAATCCCACCCAACTGCTGTCCCGTTTTGCTGGCAGTATAAAGCGGACATCTATGTGGATCTGTTAGTTCTCCAGCTCTTAATATTAATTCTTGATCCCTAAACGCTGTCAGGTGCCCCCAGGATCGAAAACGCCAGCACGTGCGTGTCAGTTTCCAGAGCTGAGTCAGCCTCCTGTCTGAACTTGGTCTGCCTTCAACAAATCATCATGATAATTGTAGGATGCTCTTTGTTTATTAAAAAAAGATTCCTGGGTACCCTGGAGGCAAACATAATTATAGGCTTTAGGAAAACAAGGCTTTTAACAAAGTAGTTATACTGGGAAAAGGGATAAGAAGTGGGGATTTCTTAGTCGACTCTCCCTCAGTCTGAAGGCCACAGGCCAGTGGGAAGCAGGGTTAAGTTTGGATTTCTGAATATTTTAAAGAAATGTGGATGGGTTTGTGATAGGTATGTACAGGTCAGCTGACTGCCAGGCTAAGAAATGCAGACAAATTTTTAGGAGAGATGGCCAGGTTAGTCTCGAACTCCTGACCTCAGGTTATCCATCTGCCTCGGCCTCCCAAAGTGCTGGGATTACAGGCAAAGAGCGAAACTTTATCTCAAAAAAACAAAAAAGAAACAAACAAAAAAATGTAGAAAAATAATGCTACTAACTGTTTCTGTGCAAACAGATTCTGGTACAATACCATAAACACTATGAATTCTTATTTTTTTCTTCTTGTAGTAAAGACACCCAAAATTTACCATTTAAATCTTTTTTTTTTTTTTTTCTTTTTGAGACGGAATCTCACTCCGTCGCCCAGGCTGGAGTGCAGTGGAGCGATCTCGGCTCACTGCAAGCTCTGCCTCCAGGGTTCACGCCATTCTCCTGCCTCAGCCTCCCGAGTAGCTGGGACTACAGGCGCCTGCCACCACAACCGGCTATTTTTTTTTTGTATTTTTAGTAGAGACAGGGTTTCACCATGTTAGCCAGGATGGTCTCAAACTCCTGACCTTGTGATCCGCCCACCTCGGCCTCCCAAAGTGCTGGGATTGCAGGCATGAGCCACCGTGCCCGGCCCATTTAAACCATTTTTTTACATGCACAGTTGAGTGGCATTAAGCACCTTCCCATTGTTGTGTAATCATCACCACCATCCATCTCCACAACTGAAACTCTGCACCCATGAAACACTAACTCCCATTCCTCTCCCCCAGCCCCTGTGCATTCACCATTCTACCTCCCGCCTCTATGAATTTCCCATGCTAGCTATTTCGTGCAAGAAAGATCATACAGTATTTGTCCTTTTGAGACTGGCTTATTTCACTTCGCATAATGTCCTCAAGGTTCATCCATGTTACAGCCTGTGCCAGAATCTCCTTCCTTTTTAAGGCTGAATAACAATCTATTGTATTGGATAGACCACATTTTTTTTTGTCCATTCCCATTCATCTGTCAATGCACGCTTGGGTTGAACACAATGGATTCTTAATGGGAAGAATCTTTTCTCCTGAAATTTTAACTTTAATTTTTACATGTTCAATTCCATCTTCATAATTTCACAATACTGGCACTTTCCATGGGGACCAGGAAAAACAAAAAGCAAATTTTCTCACCCTGATTCAATCAGTTTGCCCAACTCAGACTCAAAGAGGAGTTGGTCGCAGGCACGTGGTCCAAGCCTCTGGCCCAGCTATCACTTCCAGAGCCACCGGGTGCTGGAAGGACAACCTTTTCTCTGAGGCCCTGGCCCCGCACAGGTGAGCCGGGCATGTGGCTGTGACTAAGGCGGCTGTGACAGGACCACCAGGTGCTCTGGAGGCTGGGGAACACGAGGGGCAGAGCTCACTCACCTGCTGCATGACTTTTGTAAGTTTCTTTGCCTCTCTGAGTCTCCATTTGTTCATCTGAAAATGGATAACAGTAACTACCTACATGGCTGCTGTGAAGACGTACAAGCCCACACAGAGGAGGTGCTTCGCCCAGAGCCTGTGCAGATAGGACGCACTCAACAAGTGTCACTGCTGAGGAGGACAAGTAGCACTCATGTTTGGAGCCTCCAAAGTCCATCATCAAACTATGAATTTAGTAATGTGGGGCACAGGACAAGTGGCTCATACTGGTTGCAAACCCTAGGGAGGGTGGGGGGCCAAGCACTGCTTGCTCACAGACCAAGAGACCACTGGATCCCCAGGCAGTCAGCAGGGAAACAGTGTTCGCTTTCCCAAATGTGTAGAAAAGGGCCTTAAAAACATGGCAGGGCAGACCAGATTCCAGTATTTTGCCAACAAAATAAAAATGGTTGTGTGTGTATATGTGTGTGTATGTATTTCTAAATGTTTCCTTGCGCATCCAGAAGCCCCCTGATGCAACTAGTGTTACTATGCCCATTAAAGAGATGAGGAAATGGAAGCCAAGAATGACTCATGGCCTTACTCAAAGTTGTAGGACTGAAAAACGACAGTGCCAAGAGGAGAATACAAGGCTCTGAATGGCTTTTCCCTCCACCCAGCCTAAATGACACTCAGAGGCAGCTCCCAAGCGCCAGGGTGATCCTAGGCCCCCATCGCCCCACCACATCCCCACCTTGCTATGTACTTTAGTTAACAAATGCACACACAGTCCATAGCTCTGCTTTCAGCACTTGGCAAATACCAGCTCCTGGGTCTTCCCAGCGACCCCAGGAAGCTGCAATCAGCCCAGGATTCCTTGGTCTTCACACAGGCCATCCCCCAGCACCCTAGTGTGCCTACCATTCATGGTCTTGCTCCTCCAGAGGCTGAGCGGGGGTCTCCTAATGCCATCAGAGCCCAGACCACCCCACCCTACCCCCACCTATGAGCTGACATGCTCTACTCAGGATTCAGGATTCAGGCAACTTCACCCAGGTCTATAAAGTCTATGGAACACTGTGAGCTTCAGGAGTTTACCAGGCAAACATGAAGTACAGGTACCACTGAGGCTGCCCCTCTGCCCAAGACCAAGCCATGGTGTGTGTGTGTGTGTGTGTGTGTGTGTACGTGTGTGTGTGAGGTGTGTTTGCATATGTGTGTGGTGTGTGTCTACATGTAGCGTGTGTGGGGTATGTATATGTGTGTGCTGCACGTGCATGTGTATGTGCAGTGCGTGTATGTGTGTAGTGTGTGGTGTGTGTCTCTGTTGTAGTATGTGTGTGTCTTTATATGTATGTGTATTGCTATATGTGCATGTGTGTGTTGCTGTATGTGGATATGCTGTGTGTTGTATGTGTATGTATGTGTTACTGTGTATATGTTGCTGTGTATGTGTGTGCTGTATGTGTGTGTTGCTGTGTGTATGTGCATGTGGTTGCATATGCATATGCTGTGTGTGGTATGTGTCTGCTGCCGTGTTTATGTGCATATGTGTGTTGTATGTGTACATATGTGTTGCTGTGTATGCGTGTGTATGTGTATATTGCTGTGTATGTGTGTGTGCTGTTGTGTGTGTGTTTGCTGTATGTCTATGTGTGTTGCTGTGTGTATGTGGAGGTGGTGTGTGTATGTTGTTGTGTATATGTGTGTGTGTGTGCCGTGTGTGTGTTGCTGTGTGTATGTGCATGTGGTGTGTGTTGGAGAAGGGGCCTGAGGCTTCCAGAAAGAGGCCTGGGGAGGGGACCCACAGAGTCCTGCTACAGTGGGGCCTGCCCTCTGTTGTCTAGCAGCTCCCGGGGTGGAGGCAACAGGAGAAGCACTTTCTCTTTCTCCAGGCAGGCAGGGCTGCAGGTGGCACCTCTTACCAGCTCTGCTGCTCTCCAGGAGCCTGGGTCACCTGTGGAATGTGCAGGCTGCACCCGTGCACTCCTCTCTCACCCCCTGGAATCCCCAGGAGGAGCCTGGGAACATGTGTTAGTGGGTCCTCCTGTCCTGGCGGTGATGTGTGAGGTTGGCCAGGGCAGAGTGGCAATGTGCCTACTAGGGTTGATGTTGCGGGGGCTCATCTCCAGCAACGTCTGCTGCCTCATGGGGCTTTGCTGACAGCACCTTTACTTTTACCATTAACCTTGTTCTTATTCCCATTTTTCAGGAAAGAACATCAAGGCTCAGGGTGGTGTGACTCTACTTCCATAAGAGCAATGATCCATCGGGCAGTAAGTGACTGGTGGTCTCATAGTCTTTTCCCCACACAGCCCAGCCCAGCACCCAGCATGCAGCAGGCCTTCAGTGAGTAGGACCTCTGGCACTGCTATCCCAATACAGTAGCATAGTGTTTGCCCCAGGACGGACAGGGACGCATAAGGCCAGCTAGTCCAGGAAGGTGCAAGGAGTAAGACCAGGGACTTGCCCGGACCCTTCTGCTCACCCTCAGAGAGAAGACCCCATCTATTCACATCAGCAGTTGTGAAGTATGAATAGCTATCATCTAGAAATATTCATTCGAATACTCATTTATTTATGCATGCATGCATCTACCTTGTATTAAGCACTTGCTATGTGGCAGGCACTGTTCCAGGCCCTGGGAATAGTGTTGTGACAAGGAAGCCCACACCACGGCCCAGTGAGAAGAGGCAGGTGGTGACAAGTCAGCAAATATATTTATAACATAGTGTCAGAAGGGGATGAAGCTAAGGAGGAAATCTACCAGGGAGAGGGAACAGAGGAGACATGGATGAGGTGCAGAGGTAAGACAGCCCCTTTGGAGAAGGAGCTTGGGGCAGAGGGAATAGCAAATTCAAAGGCCAGGTGTCAGGAGAACTCAGTGATTTCAGCATGAAGGCTAATTTGCCCGGCACAGAAGGATGGATGGAGGTGGAAAGGCAGGAGAGAAGGTCCTATCACACTAGCCAGGCTGTGGGAAGAACCTTGGGATTTTTTTCTGAGCAATCTGGGAAGCCCCTGGGCGATCCTGAGCAGGCAGCCACCTGCTCTGATACAACTTTTGGAAATGCTGTACAAAGAGGGTCCAGTGCTGTGGGGCATCGGTGCCCATCCGCCAGGAATCCCAGACTGGCCCTGCCACTAGGTGGCCATGGGACTTTGGGGAAATTATGTCCCTTCTCTGGGTCTCACACTCCCTGCACAACAGGGATTAGAGGAGCTCTGAGGTCCCTTCCTACTGGCACATTCCTGCAATCTGTAAATGGTTACCCACTTCCCAGGCAAAGGGCCTCGCTTATTCCAGCCAGTGACACCCCAAGGCTTCAGAAGGGACCCTCTGAGCAGGCCCAGACCAGGGCTCTGGGTGCAGGTGCTGGCTCATCTTTGTGGCCTTGTATGTATAATGACTGACCCAGCGGCCCTTCTAACCCACTTGACACACCAGTCCCAGCCCCAATCCTCTGAGTCCAGCTGTAATAGGACAGCACCCCAACACACACGCATACACGTGCACACCCAGTCTCTACAGACCAGCTTTTCTTCTCAAGTAACCTGAGGGATAAAGGTTGACCCTGACTCATTGGTGGTCTCTTTCAGACCAGCACGGATTGTCCCACAGCCCCCGATGGAAACATTCAGAAGTGAATGCCCTGCTCAGAGCCCCCTGGCCAGGCTGAGGAGGGAAAAATTCTGCTTTCCAACTCTGGCAAAAACTGCTGCATCCAGAGGCTGCAGAAGCCCACAAGGAGCATGAAGATGCGTGGGAAGAACAGGCGCTGCCTTGAGTGACATCCTGAGCCAGACCCTTGCACACACGGCTTTCATTGTTGGCTTTTATGTTTTTTTTTTTTTTTTCAAGTAAAAGGAAAAATCCAAAATTAATCATGTCCTTCCGGCAGAAGGACAGACACACCATCCCCCCGCAAACATACACACCCCATATGCCATTTCAAAGAAATGACTCTCTTTTTAAGTTTCTGAGGAAGAAACTCTAAGATGGGAATTTTCAATGGATCATCACTCCCCTCTGGAAAAAAAAAATGCACATTTGTTTTTGATCCTACACAGAAAGCCCAACAGCCTGAGAAGCTGAGGGTGGCAGAGTGACGGCTTTTTCTTTAAAATCCTGGAACTTTTCTATGCTGCAGTTTCAACACCAAATGCTTCTTGCTGGCGGTCCCAGGGTGAGCGGACATTGGTGTGGGCAGTGTCCTGGTGTAATGCTCTTCTTGTGTTAGTGAGGAGGGCAGTGAGGGGGCAAGGACAGCCCTTCCCCGGAAGCCTGGCTCAAGTTAATGCCCCATTAGAAATGATCCTGTGGATTCCTGGGGGAGAGAAGGAGGTAGGGGTCTGCAGAATTCAGACAAAGAATCGGGAAAACTGGGTCATGGAAACATGACCGGGCGGCCTCCGTCAGCAGCCGGAGGAATTCTCCTCAGATGAAATCATGTGTTGCCACAGCACAGAGGCACTGCCCCGTGGCTGGGCTCCCAGAGAGGCCCGAGGACCTGTTCCACGGCAGAGAGGCCAGGGAGGTGAAAGCAGCCACCTCCCAGGACAGACTGGCTGTGTTGGGGATGCCCTGGCCCTCTGGGCTGTCCAGTCCTAGAGATTAGCACCGTCTCCAGTTACCACAGTCTCTTCCATCAGGACTGCAGGAGGGAATTAGCTTGGAAGCATGTGGCCGCTGTGCACCAGGCCGGCCTGGACCAGAGAAGAAATGGGTTTCAGAGAGAAATCGAGTTGCCCCGGCACTGATGGAGGGAAGGTGAGGCCCAGCCTTGCATGATACAGGTGTGTGTTACGACCAGGCAGCACAAACACATCTCAGCGCAGCTTGTGGGCCCAGGAAGGAAGGCAGTGGCACGGCTGGGGCCTGGATCCCCATCCTCCTTGGGCAATTGGCCCACACTCCAGGGTCACCATGTAGGAGGCCAGTGCGGTAGCTGCATCCATGACCAGAAATCAAGGAAGGGCGCATGAGGCCTTTGGTTCCAAACACCAGGGCCCTCAGCCCCTTGGCGGTGGCCAGGATGGGGAAACCCGGTGATGCTGAGTGTTGCTGTGGAGGGTTCCAGGGATTGGCTCCCATGCTGCAGGTGTGAATCCCAGGGGACAGTGCTGGAGCCACGTGGAGAGAGACTCCTTTGGTGCAGCCATGCTGCGTCCACTGGGCGGGCCCCATATCAGGACCATAGGTCCCCATGCCCTGTCCACCTGCCACACTCAGGTGGCCTCTGTGATGCCCACACACACCTTCACAGCCTTCAGGCCAGGAGGCTTTGATCTGTGTGGGACCCTGGCCAGCACTCGCACACAAAGCACTCCTGGGGTGCCCGCTCTGTGTCGGGTCGGGCACTCTTACGTGAGGAGTGGACTCCAATCAGCTGAAGTGGAGGCATTCTTACTTGGCATGTCTCTGGGATGACTGGAGAAGGGCTTTTTGACATCCAATTTTGTTCTCACTATGGGGGACTTCGGGATTCTCCAGTTAAAAACTAATTTATCACGTTCCTTTAACTTAGAATTCCTTGCATATTAAGTAACATCCAGCATAGTGTTATTTTCTTAGAAGCAAACAGAACTTGGGAGTCATGGGAATGAATTCACACTAAAGTGTAGATGGCTTACTGGTTGCTTTTCTCCTAATGGAAGGACCTAGGCACAAAATACACCAATATCTTTGGCAAAAGAAGGCGCTAGTGTAGAGGAAAGAAAAAAGCAGTAGACGGGCGGGCTGGAAGTCAAGGTAACCTTTACAGTCAGAGTGAAGTCCAGCTTGCTCCAGCATCACACATCAGCCAAAGGACAGTCCTAGAGGACATCACCTGTCCCTGTTGTCTAAGGAGCTTGGGATAGGAGCAGAACACATCTGACCCATGAATCCAGACAGACCTGAGTGTGAACCATGGCTCTGTCATTCGATAGCAAGTAATGAGTGTTCCAAGCTTCAGTTTCATCATCTGTAAAACAGGAATGACATCAACCTAACTGCTGTGAAGAATATTTATGGTGGGCCAGGCGCAGTGGCTCACGCCTGTAATCCCAACTCTTTGGGAGGCTGAGGTGGGTGGATCACCTGAAGTCAGGAGTTTGAGACCACCTTGGCCAACATGGCGAAACCCCGTCTCTACTAAAAATACAAAAATTAGCCAGGGGTGGTGGTGCAAGCCTGTAATCCCAGTTACTGGAGAGGCTGAGCCAGGAGAATAACTTGAACCTGGGAGGTGGAGGTTGCAGTGAGCTGAGATTGCGCCAATGCTCTCCAGCCTGGGAGACAGAGAGAGGCTCCATATCCAAAAGAATATTTATGGTGTCCATAGAGTAGAAACCTAATAAGTGATAATGCCCTTCCCCATCTCTGAGCAGATGTGACGAGGGTCCCAGTGCGATGGTAATGAAAGGAACTTTTCCTCCATTCCCAGTATAAGGGACATTGAGATGTATCAGACCGAAACTCATATATGGCATCCACCGATGCTCCCTCCTTCAGCCATCCAGGTCTGATCTAGGGATATGATGTAGTTCAGACACATTGCCCCACTCATATGGCCTTGACATACACAGGCTTTGGGCTCCACCCAGCTCAGCTCTGCAGCTGTCTCTGGAATCCATGGCAGAGCTGCTCACCACCCAGGGCAGAGTTCTCCATGCACAGATGTGTACTCTGTACAAACTCACTGCTTGACAGAGTGAGGATGCAGGAACTGACAGAAGCCATGGCTTTGCAGGGAAGATCTTCTATAAATTAATCCCTGCTGGCCACCCACCCCTATTCCCAGATGACCAATTCCCAGGAGGCTTAGGCTGGCTACTACAAGCTCCGGTGTTTCCCACCATTCTTTCCCTAGTGTCTGTGCCCATGCTGCCCGGAGAAAATAAGCAGGGGAGGGAACTTGCAAGGTGGTCTGGGAGTTCAGGTGAACACTGTTGTGAATTCTGTTTAAAAGGAGGGCTCCCACTCTCCTTGTCTGCATTCAGTCACACACCCCATGGCTGCAGCAATAACTCCCTTCTTGGGAAAGTCAGCAGCAGGAGAAGCCCAAGGCAGAAGGGATGTGACCAGGTCCCAGCCTGCGACATCTCATGAAGGCTCCTCCTGTGTACTGCAAGGCAGCAGCAGTGCAGAGGATGGGGTCTCCTCTACAATTCAATTATTTTACACCAAACCCAGTACTACTTCCCTCCAGGAAAGGGGGCACATGGATGGCCTGGACAAAGTTGCAAGGAGGGCAAGGCTGGGCAGGGTACTGCATCTTCATGTTGCTTCTGGGCTCTGCCATGAAGCACAGGCTCAGGAGAACAGAGTGGGGCCTGAACGCACACATGTGCCTTCTAGGGGCCCTGGGCCAGGTCTGAGTTGTCAAATAAGAACAGATGCAACACTGGCTACATGGTTGTCAATGACTCTCCAGTCTCAACAGAGAGAAAGAAAGTGAGAGTGATTGCTACTTTCCATTCCACGCTTAATGTACAACTTGGTCAGTTAAACCATTTAATCCTATATGAAACAGGAATGTGAAGACACCTTATGAAATGAAAAATGTTAATCTCATGGGTAAGGATGGCGATCGGCACCGTCATTCTGGTGATGAACTCCAGAAGGCCAGCGCCCCCCCCACCCTGATGATGCTGGATGTCAGCTTGCTGTTTGCATGGCGAAGGTCACTTCTGGCCATTTATTCTGGGCTTGTCACAAATCCCATGGAGCAAGACTCTGCTCTCTCCTATTCCTGTGGAGATCCCAGGCCCAATCCCCAGGGAAGTCGGACCTAAAGGCTTCCCAGAAGATAACGGAAACGACGACACCAGCTTCAAAGAAGAGGCTGGATGCTCCCTCCTTCAGCCATCCAGGTCTGATCTAGGGATACGATGTAGTTCAGACACATCGCCCCACTAATACAGCCTTGACATACACAGGCTTTGGGCCTCACCAAGCCCGGCTCCGCAGCTGTCTCTGGAATCCACGGCAGAGCTGCTCACCACCCAGGGCAGAGTTCTCCATCCACAGTTGGAAGTCACAACCACACACCCTGCTGCAGGTCAAGCCTTCCCCTACTCGCTCAATGTAAGAGGACGCTGCTCATGGGCTCTGGAGGCCACAGAGAAGAAGAGGCATAATTCCCGCCCACAGGGAGTGCCCCGGGGCGCTGCTGTGTAAGCCACTGCCACAGCTGGAGAGCCTGACCCTGTGATTTTCAGCAAGGCCCACGCAGCACAAACTGCCCAAGTGGCCTTAAAGTCAGGAAAAGATTTCCATGAGGTCTGGAGCAGCCAGGAAGGCTCCCTGGAAGAGGCCAGACCTGGCAGAGCCAGAAGGAAGGGGGAGGATGGCAGGCTCTTCAGGCTCGGGGCAGTGCGGACAGTGAGCCCAGGATGCCCAATTATGCCCTGGCACTGAACCGAGTGAAGTGTAAGCCCCAGTGCAAAGCATGTGGCCTCTCCTACACATACAGGATGAGGAACATCTCTTGCTGGTGTCTTCAAGAGGAACACATGATGTAATACACACAATAAGAGGTACATGATGAAGCACCCACTCAGCCCTGATATTGGGGTTTCTCAGGCTGTTGCTGGGCCCTGTTGCCAGAGCTCCTGCCTCAGTGAGCCTGGGCATGTCTAACAGGTTCCCAGTGATGCAGATGCTGCTGCTCCAGGGACCACCCTGGGAGGGAGACTCACAGGCCCTTTGGCATTTCCACACTTGCTGTGGCTCTGTAGTTCCCAGTTGCTCAGTAAGGAAGGGGAAATCATTTCTCATGTCAGTGCGCCTACTAGGCATTGTACTAACTGGAGAAACTCAACACAGAAGATGAGAGAGGCAGGAGTGGGGGAGACATCTGAATCCTGGTGACCATTTACCAGGGCTTCTAAGCAGCAGCTGCAAGGGGTCTGGGTGCCGCTGAGAATGCAGGTTTGGAAGGCATCCAGGGGTCTGTGCTTTTCGATGGTACATGAATGAAAGTGCACACCAGGGCTGGGAGAGGCTGCCAGGGACTTTCTCCCCTTGCTAGGGAGCCTTGGTCTGCTCTGAGATCCTGACACTTTCAAAGGCCAGCCCTTCAGCCACGTGAGCCCAGACGACCAGGTGTTCGCAAAGGAGGACAAAGTCACTGGCCTAAGCATCAGAGGTAGGAAGCGCCAAAAGAGCACGAATCATGGAAAGCCTCCTTCCCCAGGGCCTTATGCAAATGGCACCATGATTTTCAATAATAAGCCACAGGACAGGAGACTTCCAGAGGCCCTCCCGATGCCCAGCCACCACCCCACAGGAAGCATTTAATAAGAATAATATCCTGAATGGCCACTCCACAACGTGCAACTAAAAAGTGCTTCTGTCTCACTTGGGGGAAAAAAGTGGGGGGAGGAATTAAAATCAGACAGGAAATTCCAACACCACGAGCTGGCTGGTGTCCGGCTGGCTGAGGCCCAGGCCACTCACGCAATCAGGCCTGCCCTGCAGACACAGCCTAGCAGGACCCGTGGCCTCTGCTGGGTCCGCCCATGCACACTGCCCACCCCAGGCCGAGGTGTTACTTGACAAATTAGCTGCTGAAAGAGAGAGTGCGCTGGGCTGGGGCCAGCACAGCCACTCCATGCCAGGCACAGAGTCCTGAGACTGGTCTCCTGGTGAGGGCAGGCAGGGATGCAGAGGGACCTGCACATTCCAGGGTGAGGAGTGTGCTCCAGCCAATGCCACGGGAGAGGCCGGCCCCGTGCCATTTGGGTCTCACTGCTCGGGAGCCAGGCAGTCATGGGATCTGTTCCCTGCAACAGTGGCCTTGGAGTGACAGGAGACAGGCCACAAGAGGCAGCATAGTGTCCTGTTGGACACAGCTGAGGCTGCTGCCAGTGCCACAGCCAAGTCTGGCTTGATTGCTGACTCACTGAACCTTCCCGTGCCTCGGTGTCCTTATCTGTAAAATGAGGATAGGGACAGGACCCATGTCAGAGGGAGACTGTGAAGTGGAGAAGAGCTAGTGCAGGGCCAGGCATGCAGTAGGGCCCTGAAGAGTGCTGGTGTGGCCATCCCTACAGACCCCTCTGCTGGACTCCTGCCCCTTTAGCAAGGGGTGGGAGACTGGAGTGAGCTCCAGAGGGACACTCGGGAGATCCCCGCCATCACAGGGAATGGGATGGGCTGCCTGCCTGTCTGGGTAGACACGTGGAGTCCCAGATTAGAGAATTGTAGGGCTAGAAGAAACAATAGGGATGGTCAAGCTTGCTTAAGGTTGAAAACTCTGTCTTGGCCACAGAATGTTTCTAAAAAAAGTAGTGTGCAGCCTCCTCACTGCAAAATGCAACAGATTTGATGCCCAGAGGACCATGGCTCCCAGGGACCCTGGCACCTTGCAGAATCCAACGCAGAAAGCAGGAATCCAGCCCAGGAGCCTGAGGAGACGGTGCCCAGGCCCTAGTGCTCCTTCCACCTGTCACAGGCCAGGGCTAGGCCTGGGATGGATTCAGGCTTTCCCCTAAAATCTTGCTGCCCCTTGACATACTCACTTGACAGCATACACTGGCGACCCCGCCAGCTGGTAGAGACCTTGTCGGCTAGCTATTGCAATGCTGACTGGTCCCCGGCAAGAAGCCCACTTGTCACAGGTGATTTAGCCCTTTCAGGAGGATGAACATGCCGTTCCTCTGTCTGGTCCCCACGGGTCCTGAAGGTGTCACTTGCCATTCTGTGTACTTAACCAGCATCCAGCCCCTTCCCCGCAGAGCCCAACAAGAGGTTTCCTGATCTGGCTTATAGGTCCTGCCTTGCATTCTGCCGAGAGCACCAAGCCCTGGCTTTGCACTCTGCCGTAGCTCTTGAGACGACAGTGAGGCCACTACATTTGGTCTCCACCAGGCCCTGGTGATGGTTTCCCAGGCTGAGCCAAGGCACCTCTTTATTCCAGGCTGCATTCTGAGGCAGGGCCTGCCACAGACAATCAATGACCTTTAAAACCGGGCAGCGGAATCAGCCACCTGGACAAGCAAATGAGCACTGGAGCTGGATTTACTGTCTCTCCGCAATCAACAAGCGAATGACAAAATGCTCCCCATTCCTTCATCCAAGCAGGTCCCGTAAGGGACACTTCCTGGGAGCCTTTTATCAGTCCCAATAATTATGTTACTCAAAGGGACCCTTTAAAATTCTCTCTACCTTGGACTAGAATCTTCCCTAGGTATCCACTCATCCAATGCAGCCCTGGTCAACAGAAATACAATGCGGGCCACATACGTTATCGTAAATTTTCTAGGGGCTACATTTTAAAAAAACTAAAAAGAAACAGGTGATTATTTTAATAACACAATTTAATTGAACCAGTACATCAAAAATACTATCACTTCAACATGGAACCAGTATAAAAACTGTTAAAGAGACGTGTTACATGCTTTTATTCCTACTACGTCTTCAAAACCCGGTACCTATCTTGCACTCACAGCACATCTCAATGAGGATAGTCACATTGCAAGCACTCAGCCACACACAGCTCACGGCTACCTTACTGAACAGCTCAGGCCTAACTCGTTATCATTATTGACTTTCCACCGCTTCGGAATTCTAGTCTAGCTTAGTAAAAGTCCCATCGATACACAAAATATGCTGATGAGAATTCTCCCCAAACCTCAGTCCTTCCCCATCTCTGAATCTTAGCTTCCTACAAACTTCTATTTGGTCGCTTACATTTACTGATGAAAACACAGTTATTTTTCTTCCCTCCTTTCCTCCCTCCCTTCCATTCATTTAACTCACAAGCATTCCCAGGGTCTTAGGAGGGTTACTTGCGATTCTGTGGGTGAGGCCGGTGCCCTCGCCCAGGAGAGTAAGTCAGCCTGTGCCTCTCTCCCCACCCTTCCACACCCTTGACCTCTCCACGCAGAGCTGGTTGACAGCACCTCCCTTGTTCTGCCCTGGATTGTTGCCCGCTGCGTTCTTGATAAGCTTGGAGTGTTCCCAAACACAGGAGTGGGTGTGTGGACTCCCAAGACCTTCGACATATAAGAGGGTCCCCAGAAAGCAAAGCCCATGCCGGGGTCATGAGGGGCAGTGTGGCAGGACCGTGGAGAAACACCGGGCAAGCTGTGTTACACTTTCGGACGCCTGGCTCCCTGCCCGTGTGATTCTGGACCCAGTTAACTGAATGATGGTTGGAGCACGTGCCATTCCCACCACCCTCCCCACTCTCCCACCAACGACCACTGTGGCACATGGAAACAGTATTTCTCTTTGCTGGGATACGGTGTCCACCAGCAGAACTGGAGGCCAGTCCATGAATCCGTGGGAAGAGCCTGCTCCCCTATTTTGTTGGTTCAGAAACTGAGACACAGAATATGTGGTCTCATGACCCAACCCTCCAGCCCTGAGCGGTGCCCAGAATCTTGTTTCCTAGAATAAGACTGTAGAAGAAAGGGAGGAGGAAAACACGCCAAAGCCTTCCTGACATCAAAAAAAAAAAAAAAACAACCTCTTGCAAAACAATATTTTGATGAGCTAAGCATGTGAATTAAAAGCAAACGGAGTCTACTTCGTTTTAAATAAACAGGGTTTAAGATCTAGGGGAAAACTCCCACATACAATGTATTTCGGGGCCGGAGAAACCAGAGCTGCCCTTCCACAAACCCAAGAGCAGCCTGGCCTGTGCACTCTCATCCAGGGTGTTTGTGGGCAAAGGCCCTGCTTCGTGGGTCCATTCACACCTCAGTAGGGGGACCGGGAGGAGGGTCCGAGTGACTGACAGGTGGTCCCCAGGTCCTGCCATTGCCAGCAGAATGGAGTCAAAAGCCCCAGCCTGGCACTCAGGACCCTCCAGATTCTGCCCCACAGACTCTCCAAGCCCTAGGGTTAAATGACAGCCTCGCAGACCCCATGCCTCCTACACTGCAACCTGCCTCCACCCTGCCTAGAAAGCCCTCCCCACCACACCCCCTCATCCTCATCATGCCAACTCAGCCGCAGTGGTTCTAACAGCCAGTGCACAGGGCTTCCTTCACACTGGAGCCTTCCTGAGCATGTCACATTTGTTAACTCATTTCATCCTCATAGCAATTGATTAAGGTATTGTTACTATTGTCTCTACTTTAGAGATGAGGAAACTGAGGCACAGGAGAGTTCAGTAACTTGCCCTGGGTCAGTCAAATGGCTAATCTGTGTCACAGCCAGACCTCATGCCCATTTCTCCGAAATTCCAGACATGGGTGGAGTAGGGTAGGGCGGTGTGAGCTCTTCTTGGACCAGGAAGAAGAAATGAGGCCGGGGGAAGGCCCAGGTCCCAGTCTTTGCCCGACTCATCCCCTGTTCTCCTGGGTGCCCACTCCACCTAGGGCAGCCTGTGCCAGGCATCAGTGTAATAAGGGTCACAGGTGTGTGACCGAGGAGGGCGCAGCACTCTGTGACCCAGGCCCTGGTAAGGAGGTGCAGCACCAACAAACTCCAGGAAACACAAGGCCAGCCTTGGTATTTCCACTTCATTCATGGTCTGTCCAAAAGGAAATGTAACCCCTTAAAACAGAATGGGTCTCCCATGCAGCGGCATCTAAGTGCTGCCCAGGTACCCGCAAAGTCGGAAGCAAGTCCAGGAAGGACCCAGGGGAGGGGAGTTATCTGTTTCCCCAGCTGTGTTCCTGGTGGCTGCTAATAACCCCCATGGATCATTCTGCCTGGCTCTGAAAACATTCTGACTGGCGTTAAAAATGGGCCCCTCTCCTGCCCGTGGCTTGGCGCCCCTGCAGCACGTGCGGGATGCTGGTTGTTAGCATGCTGCTTGTGTAATTAGGGCGGCGAGGATGGCAAAGGGCCCACCCCGGGTCCCCAAGAGTGATTGCAGTTCAGAAAAAGCACCCACTTGGTTCTACGCTGATTAATGATGGACCCTGCTAATAGCCCTGCTTAACACAGGAGTTTGTCAAGATTAAGTAATTGCCTGAAACAAAAAGTGTATTATCTTTAAGGCCCCACTGATGAATGACTGGTGCTAGGAAATGGGGTGATGGATGTCTGTAACTCCCTGCCACCATCCCTCCTCCATTTGCATAAATTAAAACCCATCCCTTGATTAGACAAGAAACCCTGACAGACTGTGCCAAGGGACCAGGTGGCTGAGGGCCCTGCTGTCACCCCTGGCTCAGGCCTGCTGACCACTGGGAGGCCCCAAACTGCTTGGTAGCATTATAAGTTGTGGGATGGACATATGCCTCATGGGCAGGGGTGGACCAGATGCCCCAGGGGGATCGAGGTTGGGACATGACAGCTAAAAGGAGGAAACCACAGCACAGGAAAACGGAGGGGACCCAGAGGGAAATGGGACCCACAGCCCCAACTATGGCTGGACGGAGGCTCACTCCACTCTCAGCTGGGCCTATATGGAGGAGCTGTAGCTATGGCTTCAGTCATGGGTCCCTTATGGAATAAATCTGTAGGAAGGCCTATGAAGGGTCTGCTGTCCCCAGAGTCGTGGGGTCCCCACCTGTAAAGTGGGTATTTTATTTTATTTTATATTTTATTTTATTATTTTATTTTATTTTATTTTATTTTATTTTGAGACAGAGTCTCACTCTGTTGCCCAGGCTGGAGTGTAGTGGCGCGATCTCGGCTCACTGCAAGCTCCGCCTCCCGGGTTCATGCCATTCTTTTGCCTTAGCCTCCCGAGTAGCTGGGACCACAGGAGCCCACCACCACACCCGGCTAATTTTTTGTATTTTTAGTAGAGACGGGGTTTCACCGTGTTAGCCAGGATGGTCTTGATTTCCTGACCTCGTGATCCGCCTGCCTCAGCCTCCCAAAGTGCTGGGATTAGAGGTGTGAGCCACCGCACCCGGCCTAAAGTGGGTTTATAAATGAGGTTAGATCGTGTGCACGATCTAACCACAGTCACAGAGGCATATTTTTATACCTCTGGGCATCAGGTTGCCAGGTCTGGGGCCATGAAATCAATGTCCTTTGAGAATTTCTTTCCTTCTGGATGGCACTTTGTAAAAGACGGTTCACAGCAAGGGACAGAGCCAGGTGCAGTGGGAGGAAGCTGACACTGGGTAGGGCTGACCAGAGATAGTGGCTGAGGGAAGGGCAGCAGGGGAGGGGAGCTGAGCTTGGTGGGGAGGGAGACAGTAGGACCACATTTGAGAAGAGGCTGCAGGGCCCAGCCAGGCAGGGAACACCAGGTGGGAGGTACCTCCAGGTGATCTCTCTGTGGGACCCAACCAGGAAGAGCACCTTGGGCAGGAGCAAGCCCTCCCCACATCAGCCAAAAGGTGGAGGGTGCATTTACTCCCAATGAATGACAACAAAATGCCACAATCCCATGGCTTCTGGTGGCTCAGGGGACCGGGGAACTGGGGGAGCCTTACAGCCTCTCTGCTGGAGGTTAACTCCTCAGCACAAGCCATAGACAACACTGCACCCCAATTCCCCAC
The DNA here is from genome assembly GCF_028878055.3 of Symphalangus syndactylus. NCBI lineage: Eukaryota > Metazoa > Chordata > Mammalia > Primates > Hylobatidae > Symphalangus > Symphalangus syndactylus. The sequence continues at coordinate 50,095,917 of NC_072444.2, forward strand.
CCTGGGTCAGGGATGCATTTTCCAGGCACAGGCAGAGGCGGGGGTGATCTAGACACTAACTTGAAGCCTTCTCAGCCTGCATCTGACTCTCGCAAACCGTCTGTCCTCCAGCCATCAGCCATTCAGCACTCTCCTTAGTGGTTGGCTCCCCGCTTCCTTTCTGGGCAAAATAAGATTCCCAAACCAAACCACCCACCCTGAATCTGCCTCCTGGCTGGAGTGACACAAGCTAGAGCTGGGAGCTGTTCCCGTAACATTGGTTTTCCCCTAAACCACAGCTTCAGCTTCAGAACACATGCTATGTGTGGCCCACTGGTGGGAGGGGCTGGAGCCAGGGGGCCCAAGCAGTGGCCAGGTCTGTTGGGGGGCAGGGGGTGTCTTCCCTCCTAGGAAGGGGAAACTGCCTTCTCCCACATCACAGATGGCTGTAGGGCCCCTGCCTCACAGTTCTCAGCCCAGGACCCAGGCTTCTTTTCCCTTTTCTGGTGCTGAGAGGGACCCACAGTGGATGACTCTAGAGCATGAGTCTGCAGGAGGAGCAGATCTAATGCTCAGAGGAGGGGGCCTCCATACGCAAGCGGCTTGGGAAACGGGTCTCCACGCAGCTGCCCACCAGAGGGGAGGCGAGGATGCCACTTCTCTTGTTCTACCCAAGTGTTCACAAATGAGTCACCCTGAAACCCATGTCCATGCCACGCTCTGGACAGTCTTGGGCACCTTCCCCAATGGCCAGCCCCACTCAGGCCAAAGCCAAGCACAGCTGAGTGCACAGACCACCAAAGGGCATGAAGGGTCACCCCTGGGTAACAGGCCCCCCAGGCCACGGCTCCTCTGCTGTAAGAGTCCCCACTATCAACCGGTCCTGCTGACCCCACAGTGCCAAGAGCAGGTTTAATGACCTATAATAGGGCCCCATGTGGGCATGAGGCCATCCTGTGCTGTCCACACCAGGGATCCTGAGGACAGTCTAGCCCCCTGCTGGGGGCTTTCACCAGGCGGTGAAAGAGGATCAATTAGTTCCCCCTTGAGGGCAGCACCCACCACAGCTGCATCGTTCCTGATAGTAAGATTGCTTTTCCATGCCCAGCAGTCCGGTGGGAAGCACTCAGTGTAACACAATGACAAAAGCTGCTGCAAGTGCCCCTGCGGGCACGGTTGTAGGCACTTCATATTCCTGTGTCGATTTGCCCTTCATTTCAACTCCGTGTGTGTGTGTGTGTGTGTGTGTGTGTGTGTGTGTGTGTGTGTGTGTTGGGGGGATTATGATCACCACCCCCATTTACACTGAGGAAACGGAGGCTTGAGGAGTACATGACCCATCCAAGACCACACAGTGAGGAACTGTCAAGGAAGGTCTGAACCCTCATCTGCGATTCTCCAGCTTGCAGGCTTAAGCAGCCACCTGCCCTGCCCACTGGCTGGCGAGGAAGATGCCATGCAGATGGTGACTGTTCTTTCCCATTACATAGCCTGGCTGAACAAGGGGAGAAGCAAAAGCCCCTGACTACAGAAAACGCACTCCCCACGGTAATGGATAAATCAGCCCTGTGGGATCTTCCCATGAGAGGCCATTGCCACCCAGAGCCCCAGAGTCTCCAGGCTCCTAGTTCAGTCTCCACCATGCAACCCACGTCTTCAGGTCAGGGAAGTTTCTCTGGTTTATGGACCTCCAGCAGGATCTTGGGCCCAGCCTCTGCTCTAAAGATGTACAGAGGAAAAAGTGCTGGGCCAGGTCTCAAGGACCACCCAGGGCAGTGGGGAGATACCTGTCAACAGGTGAAGCCAAGCCAAGGAGAGGGCCAAGAAGGCACACACAAAGGCGCAGGGATGAGGAGCAGCGGAGTCTTCTGGGACTCCGAGAGCCCCGTGTGGTCACAGCATCAGCGGCAAGGCAGCAGGTGAGGGCTGGGCTGCAACTAGGCTTGTTTGATGTAACAACGCTGGGCACAAGTCTGCTGGTGACGGAGAGACATTAGGAAGGTTTATGCAAGGGGGTGACAGGGCCAGGTTGGTGTGGAGGGTGGGGTGTGTGTGTGATGCTGCAGACAAGGAGATGAATTAAGACGCTGGTCTTACCTCGTGACCACTGGGTGACAGATGGAGGGCCTCTACCAGGGTGGGAAGGGCAGAGGCGGCGAGGAGGGAGGGGTGCACTCACACTCAATGCAGGATGCAGGGCCAGCAGGACTCTGCCGAGCGGGGATGCAGGGAGGGCGAGTCAGGCATTCTGGAGGAAGGATGCTAACTACCTTAGGTGGGTGGTGGTGGCCTCAACTATGAGAGGGGACACAGGGGAGAAGGCCTGTTTTGAGGGCGAGAAAGTGCTGAGTTTGAGATGCTATGGAACACAGAGTGGCTGTGTCCAGAGACTAGCTACAGAAAGGAGGCCAGAGCTGGGGGCACGGCTCTTGGTGGGAGGCTGTCCTCTGGGAGACATTGGGTGGTGGCTGCAACCTTGAATGAGGATGAGATTGTACACGGCCAGTGTATAAAGAGAGGCAGTGCGCTGGAGCCAGAGCCTGGGGACGGGGCTCTTGCCTGAGCTGCCTGGTGCTCACCTGGCCCCTTGGTTTCTGACCCTGAGGCAAATTCCTGAGCTGCCAGCCTTGCCAGCTGAATCTGGACCCTGGGTGCTCCACTCCTTTCCAGCCTGCCTGGAGTCCAGGGCAGGAGAGGGCGAACCCCATGGTCTGCACCCAGCACCCCTGGGCTCCGGGCCTGATGTGTGGAGTGGGCCTCATCACCCACCTGCTGGTACAGGCAGGGAGAGGGGAAACCACTCGAGGGATGTGGCCCCCCAATCCTATTCCCACTGTCCCCTCAAGTCAGAGTCAAGGAGTCCTGGTCACCCCAGGGGCCCTGACTTCCTATTGAACACCTTGCCTGCCCCCCACCGTGTTGCCTGAGACCAGGTCCCTGGCCCAGCTCCCCAAGTAGGTGTGGCTGCTGGCCGGAGGCTGGGCCCAGGTGGCTGTGCCCACAGCGAGCAGGGCATGCCGTCTTGGCGAGAAGCGCCGGCCCTCCTTGGGACTGCACAGCCCCATCCGGGCGAAGGGGAGGTAACCGGAGCCCAACGACGGGCAGGGGACAGGATAAGCTGAGTGCACGGACCACCTGGGTGGACACTGGGGCCCATGTGGGGGCATGGGGGGCAGTGTGGCCCTCCCCCAATCGGCCCCTGGTAACCTCAGGGCAACAGCCAACACCTGCTTCACAATCAGCTAACGTGTGTTGGGCACTATATTGGGTCCTGATGGAATAACAAGAACAAGAGAAGCCTGGGCCTTCCTGGAGAACGTTCGTTCCTGCTGAAGGGCCCTCCAGATGTGGGCCTGAGCTATGCCCCAAGCCCAAGCCCTGAGGAGCCACTGGGCAGTGGGCAGAGGCCTGCCCAGGTCAGCCTGGCCTTTGGCAACTCCCTGCTCCCAGGCGCAGAGAACTCATCCCAGGCTCTGAGTGTCTGGAAAGGAGGAGGGCTTTAGCTTCCTAATCCTGACATTGCCACTTAACAGCTGGGTGACCTTGGGCAGATCACCCAACCTCTCTGAGTCTCCATTTCCTCCTCGCAGGTCAGCAGAAGCAGGATCACACACCCATAACCTCGCGCCCTGGTTGGCTGGATGTCGGTACGCTCGCCCCTCTGGTAGGCAGTTCTCCCACCCTTGAAGTCAGCAGCTGGAGTATGCACAGGGACAGGCACCCACTGATGCTGTGGGGTGCCCCGTTGAGGATCCAGCACTTTCCCCACAGCAGTAGGCTGAGTTTGGGCTTCCCCTCCCCTCCTCCTTCTCTCCCTCCCTCCCTCCTTCTTTGCAGGAACTGAGAGCCCCCTTTTACAGCCCCTCACTGCAGGCCCCAAGGGAGCCTGAGGCTGCCAGAAATGACTGCTAATACTTCCAGCCACATTTACTGAAACCTTTTGACACGGAGGATATTTTTATGAGATAAGTGCCCTGTGTCGGTATCAACTGGCAAGTTTCATTGCTCACATTTCAGTCCTGCAAAAAGCCTTTTTCAATCACTGTCCGTGGCAACGATAAACTTTAATGGCTGAGGGAAAGCCTGCAGCCCAGGCGCTCTGTCCTTCCTGCCTCCCTGCCCCACGCAGGCCAAACTCCCTTCACTCTCTCTGCTGGGCCAGAGGCCGAAGCATAGGGGCCAACAGAGTTGGGAGAGACATCATCTATCCCCACCTCACCTCCTTTATTTTCCAACTTTGGTGGATCGCAGGCCCTGGAGGCAAAGGAGAAACACCAGGGAATCAAGAGAGGCCAAAACCCAGCCCAGTACAAAAGCAGACTCTCTGGGGTGGCTCCAGGGCACCAGCGTTTTAAACAGCTCCCCAGCGGATTCCATCGGGCAGGGGGCGTTGAGAACAGCTGCGCCTCCTCCTGGGAAGGTGGGTCCTTCCTCAGTCACAGTGCCACTTCCCTTGGCAGGCCACTCCATGGCTCACACATGTTCACAGGGACCCTGTCCTGCACCCAGTAGGTGCCAGGCAGACGTTCTCCACTTGATGGTAGAAAACCAAAACCCAGAGCTCGTGAGGTCACAGAGAGCCAGGGACCGACAGGCTCTCAGAGCCCAGGGCCCTACATTCCCACCGAAGCAGGCAGAGTTTAGAATGAGCATCTGGGTGAAGACTGGTCCTGGGCTGCCCCAGAGCAGGCACAGGTTCATGCTCAAGGAATGAAGAATGAGTGAATGAATAAATCCATGAATTATTTTACCTACAGTAACTGATTCAGCCATCTCAGTGTCCTACAGGTAAGGATACTGCTTGGTGTTCCAAATGCTCTTTCCAGAAGGGCCTAGAATGTTCCAGAACTCAAGGGTCTCCATCCTCCCAGTCACTCTTGGCACCATTTCCAGATCTGTGCCCACTGCCCATGGCTGTCCTCATGGGATAAACATGCCTGGGGATGAGGTGAGCTGGGGGGGACAGCCTCCTCCCCACCCTTGGATCACACTCCATGCTTGCCATATTCCCCCAAAGCTCTGCACTGCCCACCTGCCCTTCCCCAATCTCCCCTTCCTGAAAGCCCACCTGCAGCAATGAACCCCTGAGTTTCTTGGCCCACGTGAAGTCACCACAGTCACCTGCCCTCTTCATAAGTTCTTGGTCTTCATCCCTCTGGATCCTTGGGGAGGAACACATCTGGGCTCAGCAGGAAAGAGGGGCAGAACAGCAGCAGCCAAGGGCAGGAAGCACAGAGGGGTTTGGGAAGGCTGCTTGTCACTTTGCTGTCACCACCCAGCTGTTACTGTGTGTTGTGTAGGTCTCCCTGCATCTCAAGTGGACAGAGACTCATCCACCTTGCACAGTACCCGCTCTGGAAATGAAGGCAGGATGTGAAATAAAGGACCAGCGAGCTAAGTCTGACTCCAAGAGCTTGGCTAATTTTTCTCAGGCATCCTTAGCCAACCTGCCTATAGTTATGCCAAAGTCCAGGGATCTAAGGCTGAGGGTCCTGGGGACAGTCAGTCAGAACTGACAGTGGGACTTTGTCTCTCTCAGTGAGGCCCAGGCCTGCCTGGGGGCTCTCAGGGGCAGGGTCACCGGCACCCAGAACCCACAATCAAGAGGCTGGTGGACTGTTTAAAGAAACTGTCTGAATTGCAATTTTTTTTTTTTTTTTTGAGATGGAGTCTTGCTCTGTCACCCAAGCTGGAGTGTGGTGGTGTTATCTCAGTTCACTGCAACCTCCGCCTCCTGGGTTCAAGCAATTCTTATAAGTGCCTGCCACTGTGCCTGGCTAATTTTTGTATTTTTACTAGAGATGGTGTTTCACCATGTTGTCCAGGCTGGTCTCAAACTCCTGACCTCAAGTAATCCACCTGCCTTAGCCTCCCAAAGTGTTGGGATTACAGGAATGACCCACTGTGCCCGGCCCTGAATTGCATTAAAAAAAATTTATTCCGCCATGTTGTCTGGTCCCAAATCCTGCAATGGAGAACTGGCTTCAATAAATGCCCCCTCTGCCATTCATCACTTGAGTCTCACTTCCCTCTCCCGCCTCAGCTCATACCATTTATTACACACATAGTCTCCAAATGAACAACTTCTGCAACTTACAAATATACTTGAGAGCTCCACCTGTCCTCCCCAATCCATCAAGGCAACAAAATTCATTTCTCCTTGGGAGCCTAAAGAAGCCCAGGCTTGGGGACTAATTAAGCATTTCCTTTGAAATGCATGCGTGCTGTAGATTGCTGCGGGTGAACTCCAACCTCTAATAAAATAGGAACCAGATGCCAGGAACTGGAGGTGCACAGCATCCTGCTATCATGGCCATCGCCCAGGAGGGACCCGGCGAGGGGCAGCACAGCCTCTGGAGGGCTCTGGTTAACGTCAAAGCTCAGGTTCACAGCACCAGCTGGAATTTTTATTTTGGCCATCATCTATAACAAGGAATGAGTGCCTCCTGACACCCCCATGGGCACACCATACCTCCAGCCTTCACTCCCCCTTCCCTCCTTATTTTGCACACTCTGGGGAATCTGGCTTGAGCTCTAATTCTCCTGCAAAGCCCTCCTGAAATACTCAAACCTTGAAGGGACTGCTTCCCCTCCCACTACACCTGATGAGTACTGCAAAGATACAGCCCTTGGCCACAGAGTGTCAATTATTATAATGTTAACCATTGCTTCTTCTCTCACTGGACCCTAGGCTTTTCTTATTATTGTGTGTTTTCCCAGCAAGTCCTCTATAGCCAGTTGTTAAGTGGCTGCATTGGTGTACAGACAAATGTTAACAACCAGCTTTTGGGGGAAGCAGTGGGGCAAGCGGTTGGGGGGCGGGGGGCGGGTGTCAGTGGCTTGTAGCATGTGCCAATTTCCACGGTGTAAATGCTCTCACTGTGGCTGATTTCAAGGTACCAAGGAGAAGACACTGAGCATATAGTTCGGGAGAGATGCACAGAACCAGCTCTCACAAGCTGGTGTTAGCTGGTATGAGCTGGCTCCAGGATGCCCCTACCAAATTGAGTCTCCACAACCCTCTTTTTATTAAGAAAAGGCAAAAAAAAATCTGAATTTCCTGCAAATTAATACAATTTTCTACCTAAAAAAATTACAAGTATATGTTTAAAAATGAGAATACCCAATGCTGAAAAGAGTGTTGTGAAGAACCTTGCTGGAAACAGTTACTCTTTGTCAGTAATCTCACCTCCTTAATCTACTCCAGGGTAAAAATCTAAGTGGTAAACAGCACTGGAACAGAGATTTTAATCACAGTGGAACTTCTAATACCAAACAATTGTAGGTAATCTAATCCAAAAGCTCAACAAGGGGGAAGTGGTTAGATTCAGTCCAGAATCATTCTTTAAGATGATATTGCAAGGATTCTATCACAAATAATAAGAAACAGGATGTGCACTCCGTGGATGTTGCCTTTCATTGGTGTCTTTCTCCTAGTGGTCTATGAAGACCCCTGGACCTGTTCATGCTCCCCAGTGGCCTGGCTAGGGGCTGGGGCCAGGAAGACCTGCAGAGGCCACAGAGTAGCACCAGCCCAGCGGAAGCCGCCTCTCCACCAGAGGCCTCAAGTCATATGGGCCGGCCAAACAGATGGGATAAATCAATGCCGAGGACGCTGTCACCCCAGGCAATCCGGCTCCACTCAATTTTCATGTGAATTTAGCAGCTCTGCATGGTTTTTAAGAACCCAATTGTATCCTGACACTTTTTAAATGATGCCTCTTTAGATCCCGCCATAATTTATCTTTTACTTAGGACCAGCTCTGCTTCCATAACCGTCTGGAAGAAAAAAACACACACACAGTGACTTCCCTTAATTTACAATAGTCTGCACTCAGTAAAACACGGATGGCAGGGGTTTGCCAAATGTGAATTTCATGTCAGCGGTGCATTTTGGTAAAGCTTAAGTGGCTTTATTTTGAAAGAAAATACACATTTAAAAGCTGTTTACCTATGCAAGTGGGGGCGAGGGTAAGTATGTGGGTGTGTGAGAAAGTAGGTACCCTGGTACAAACAAACCCCAAAGCCAAGATTTACACCTGCCAGCCAAGAGGGCTCTGTTCTCCCTCTTAAAAAGAAAAAGGATCGAATTCTTGAAAAGTGCAAAGGAAAGTGAGTGACCAGGTAGATTCTCTGATGGATCCGCGTTCTGAAATCTGAACCCACAACTCTGAACCTGAACATGGAAGTCAGCACACGTGGGGCCACCTCCAGAGCCGCCTCTACCATCCTGAGCAAACCGCTCAACATCACTGACCTCTGCTTTTTGGATACAATGTCTGTCTCCACGCACATCCCTTGGCTATTTTACCCAGGGGCTGTGAAAGTAAAAGACAGAGGAAGACAGCAAATAATGTTTATCTAGAGCCTAAAAGGAACTGGGTGTTGTCCCCTCATCTTGTTTCTTCCACACGACCCTCATGGGGCCAAGGGTTAACATCGCTAGGGTGCAGAGGGGAAACCGAGGCAGCAAGTTCTCAGATCCTATGCACAGGGTCACCAAGCTACGTAATGAGAGCTTCATGGAGAAAATGCCATTTGAGTTTGCAAAACAGAAGTGACTTTACTATTTGGAAACTGCCTGTTTTGGTCCTTGCTCCTCAGCAGCTGCAGCAGTGGCCATCACCTGGTGTGTGTTTAAAATGAAGACTCCCAGACCCCACCCTGGACCTGTGGATTCAGAAGCTGGCAGTTTAGCAGGATCCTGGGCTGATTCTTTTGCACACTGAAGTTTGGGAAGCAATGGTTTAAGGGACATATTCTGTTAAAGAAGGAACAAGAAAGAGCCGGAAGGGAAAAGAGCAAGGCAGCCAGGATATCCACCATTCGAGAGGCAATGGGGGCTGCAAACAAGCTGGGGCCTCATTTTGTAACCACCCCCCCACCCCAGGAGATTCTGCCTCTTCTGCCTCGCCTGCCTCAGAACTCAAAGTAAAGCAAACTTTCCCCAGCAGTTCCCAGTGTGGCCCCCGGCCGGCAGCCTCTGCATGTCCTGGGAGCCTGCTAGAGACGCAAATCCTCCGCACCTTCCCCGGCCCTTGGAATCAGAAGCTGGAGTTGAGGCTCAGCAGTAACAGGCTTCTGGGTGATGCAGCAATCCTAGCAAAGCTCACTGTCACAATGGCCCTTGTCCACACACAGGGTCATTTGCATTTTACTGCAGGTCCACACCTGGCTTGGACACCAGTAAGAATAGCAGCCTGCCTTTGTACTCGCTGTACAAACCTCATTTCTAAAGCATATTTCCATCGATGACCTCACATAACCCTCAGAGTAGCCACAAGAAAGAGGAAGATGGGCACCGCCATTCCTATTCTGCAGAGGTGAGACTGAGTTCCATTATATACAGATCCCAGGCAGGGCTGAACAGGGCCTTCTGAGACACTGCTGTGACTCCCACAATCACCCTCAGTTCACTGCAAGTTGCATCACACAGCCAACAAGACCTTTTCGACCCAGACAAGACTGGCTGATGGCCTTCCACAGGCTCATCTAGGAGCAGGCTCGGGGCACTCGCCTTCCTTGGGGAAGCTGCAGCCTGAGGAACAGGCTGTGGGGTGGAATGTGTGTGCACGTGTGTGTGTGTACACACAAGTGTGTATGAGAGAGAAAGAGAACATACTTCCAAAAAAGGAAGCCCTGGAAGCAAATCCCTAAAGTGAGAAACGTGCTCTCCCACCCATCCTTAAGTGTTTGCTTCTATATTACAGGGATCTGCAAAACCCATCTCCCACCAAGAAGCCTGCTTGTAAAACACAAATGCACAGATGAGGCCCAGCTGCAGCCTGGCTCACAATGAGCCTGCTCTCTGCAGATTGATCTCCAGGAAAGAGCTGTCCTGGCGGGGTGCAGGAGGCTTGCTGTCCTTCAGAGGAGTTTCCAGCGAAGGCCCCAGTGTTTGGAGAGAGCCGTAAATGCGTGAGCAGCCAGGCCCTCCCGGAGGCAGTAGAGGAAAAAGGACTCCACCGCAGACCCTTTCGTTTCTCTCTGTATCTGGAGGTGCCACGTGCTGACAATTTCCACAGCTCCTGGCTTTTCTAACCCTGGTCCTGGGTTTAGAAAAGTGTTAGCACCAGCAGCCATGTACGGATTTGTTCCATAACTTGCTCTTTCATTCTGGGTGAGAATGACATCCAGCTCCCCCAACTGGTAACTGTCATTTTCGACAAGTCACTTCACCTCTCTGAGCTGCAGTTCCCTCATCTATTTTCTCTATCTGAGAAAATAACAAAGGACACTTTGTTATGATACAAGCAAGGGATTTCAGATTGGTGATGTCATCCAGAGGAGACTAGAAACCAACAGAATCCCCTGGCCTCCGAAAACCCCGTGCCCACCATCTTTGCCCTCCTTACAAAGTAACACAGATACTCCTTGCCACCCAGGGCCGGGTGGTGATAAAATGAAGCTCTCTTTGTAAAGTGTCGAGCCCACAGTGGATGCTCCATAAATGTTCATTTCCCCTCCCTGAAGCATGGCTCTGCACTCTGAGCTGGAGAGAAAGACAAACGCACCCCAGTTCAGTGCGAATCCAGGCATGCATGCCCCAAGTGAGGCAGCCCTTGCTCACATCCATTTGCATTTCCTCCTGTGAGTGCTCCAATTTTAAAAGCTTAACATTTATTTAGATATTTATTTTCACTGTAAATACAACACATGTTTACAGAGATATTTATTTTTCTCTGTAAACACGGCAAATGTCTGGGGAAAATATAATCCCAAACTCACAGGACTGGGATGATTTTCTTTATGACAATCATTTTGTGTGTGTGTGTGTGTGTGTGTGTGTGTGTGTGTGTGTGAATCTATATCAGTGCCTCATGCCATTGCGTTTTAACTGTGATTTGGAGGGAGTAGGAGGTGGATGGGGACCACTCCACACAACAGCAACAAGAAAAGACAACAAGTGAAGGGGGCCTCGCTGGGAAAATCACAGGGTATCAACTCCTCTGAATGGTGGAAAGCAGAAAGGTGCAGTTCCCAAGGTCAACATCAAGACAAGTCTTGCTGAACGTGACACTGATGTCTAATGAGCAATAAAATGTCCCTTCATGGGGTAGAGTTATTGGATGATATCATGAGACTAGGTGAGAAAAGTCTCATAAAATGTTAGCACCTTAAAGAAGTGACCATGTTATATAAACACAGGATAAAAGATATCAGCTCAACGTATCAGTCAAACCCACTCATTGTACACAAAGGGAAACTGAGTCTCTAAGAGATCTTCAGGCCTTTCTGAGATCACACATGTTAATGGTGAGGCCTAAATGGGTACTTTTTTCCAGAATAGAGTGGTGAAGATGTGAGTATCTGAGAAAATAACACAAAGTGTCCTTTGTTATGACACAGGTAAGGGATTTCAGGTTGGTGATGTCATCCAGAGGAGACTAGAAACCCAACAGAATCAATCCTCTGGCCTTCAAAAACCCGGTGCCCACAATCTTTGCCCTCCTTACAGAGTAACACAGATAGTCCTCAACTTACCATGCCCTGGTAAACCCACAGTAAAGCTGAGCCACTGTAAGTGGAGGACTGTCTCTACTGTGATCACCTTTATTGCTTCAAAATTTCTCTTTAGCCTTTAGTAGGAAAGCGGTAGTGTTCAGGCTCTTAAGCAAAACTGAGGGACGATTCTCTGAATCTGACAACTCTGGGCAGAGTGAGGGAGCAGGGGCCCATGCTGTTTCAGAGATTTAGGATCCAAAGGATGGAATCCTCGTTCCCCTAACAGGAAGTCAACACGGGGAGTTTGCTACTTCTGAGGCTGACCCAGACAAGATCAGGAGCCCCGGCCACATTTGTGATGGAGAGGGCGTGGCGGCCGGAGCGTGTCAGTGGGGGCGGTGCTGGGTAGAGGCATGAGCGCACAGGCAGCCCCATGGGGAACAGTGCAGGAATCTCTTCCCCCAGCCCCTCTCCCTCACACAGGCCACCTGGGACAGAGGTGGACACCTTCCTCCCCTGCCCCTAGGCAAGCACGGGCCTCAACTTCAACTTGTTAATTTCTATTTCACGATCCCCTTTTCTTCTTTCCCCTGATCTCCTCCACTTTTTGTTCAGCCCTATTACACACTATGCATTTTTGGAGGCTGCCTGTAGAACTACATAGGGTAAAAATGAATAAATGAGCTTCTCAAGAGTTAACTCTTGGTGACTCTTGAGGGATTAATGCCCAAACTGGGGATTCCTTGAGAAAAAGGGCCGAGGCCTCCGAAGAAGGCTGTGTGTATGTGTGTGTGTGGGGGGGTGGTGGTGGTGTATGTGTGTGTGGGGGGGTGTGTATGGGTGTGAGTGTGGGGGGGGTGGGTGTATGTATGTGTGTATGTGTGTCTGTGTGTATGTGTGTGTTTTTCAAAGGAAGCCATGGTAGAGACCTGTTGACACTCCCACCTTCAAAACAAAATGCCAGTTGGTGGTAGTGCTAAAACTTTTACTGCTGTTACCATGACACCAGTGCTAGGGCCTTCAGAGTTTCACCCTTCAGAACAGAAACCACCTCCTTATTACTGTCAATACCCCCGCCCACCCCAACTTGGTGGGCCTGGCTAATACTCATATCTCTGAGACATGCCGGATCCCATCCTGCCTCAGGCAGGGAAGACAGGGCCCCTCTGGGCTCCCTCTGGACCCCAAACAGCCTTCTGGGGTCATGGCCCTCGCCTACCCACACCCCTGCTGTGTCTGAGTCTCCCACTAGGCCTGGGGTGGGGCTAGGGGCTGCCTTCAGGCTGACCTCAGTGTGGGGCGGAGAGAGGGTGGGGGAAAGAAGAGAGGGAGAAATCTGAGCCACACCTAATGCCATGAGATCCACAGACCAACAAGGCAGGTGAGAACCAACCTGCCTAAGATCACACAGGGACAGAGAGGGACAGGAAAACTATGACAGTTCTAACTCTTGGCTTGATGAACCACAACCCTAGAACCTTCACACAGGTCCAGGGCACCCTGGCCCTTGTTTGCCTTCTCCAATCTCAGTTTTCTCACCCATAAAATGAGAGGGGAGAGTTGCATCTGTCTCACCAGGAGGTGATGAGCAAGCAACAGCTCTAATGACGTCAGAGCCCTTTGCAAATATCAAAGGTGTTGGTTAGAAAACCATAGCAACCACGCTGGGCTCAAACCTTTCCTTTTAAAAAGAGGCAAGGAAGGGATTACAAGACGAGGGGAGACCAGTGACCAGACGAAGTGTCTCTGGGTTCCCAGGCTCACTAGCTTCCCTGAGGCCTGTCCTCCCAGGGAAACCTACTGAGAAGTATGTTTTTGTTTTTGTTTTTGATATTGTTTCTGTTTTTGTTTTTTGTGACGGAGTCTCACTCTGTCACCCAGGCTAGAGTGCAGTGGCGCAATCTCAGTTCATTGCAGCCTTCACCTCCCAGGTTCAAGCAATTCTCCTGCCTCAGCCTCCCAAACAGCTGGGATTACAGGCCCATGCCACCACGCCCAGCTACTTTTTGTATTTTTAGTAGAGACGGCATTTCACCATGTTGGCTAGGTTGGTCTCGAACTCCTGACCTCAGGTGATTTGCCTGCCTTGGCCTCCCAAAATGCTGGGATTACAGGTGTGAGCCACTGTGTCCAGCCCTGAGAGGTATGTATTTCTTACTCATAATGATTCACCCCAATTCTAAGGAGAGACTACTTCACTTCCCCTTCCTCCCCTTCTAACAAAGGACTGTTCCTTCCATCAGTTCCTCGGTGCCACATCCAAGCAAAACTTTTCTGCTCCATACTTACAGCCAAGTTCACACGTTTAGTTTTGTTGTTGTTTTTTCATTGTTGTTGTCTTTTCCCTCCCAGTTTCCAAAGAAAGAATTGCTGGCTGCAGACGCTGGAAAGGTTGTCACAGAGGGAAGCCAGGCCAGCCTGCGGGGGTGGCTGAGGTCCATGTAGTGTCCACAGCCTGGTGGCCCAAGCCTCCACCGGGGAGCCTCTCCCCTCCTCTCCCCATCGGCCAGGTCCTCAAGGAGGCACCCATTGAGGCACTAGAAAGAAAACCATACTGGGCCGGGCACGGTGGCTCACGCCTGTAATCCCAGCACTTTGGGAAGCCGAGGTGGGCAGATCACGAGGTCAGGAGTTCAAGACAAGCCTGGCCAACATGGTGAAACCCCGCCTTTACTAAAAATAGAAAAATTAGCCAGGCTTGGTGGCAGGCGCCTATAGACCCAGCTACTCAGGAGGCTGAGGCAGGAGAATCGCTTGAAACCAGAAGGCAGAGGTTGCAGTGAGCCAAGATCATGCCACTGCACTCCAGCCTGGGCAACAAGGGCAAAACTCTGTCTCAAAAAAAGAAAAAAAGAAAAGAAAACCATATTGGAGGAAAGAGGTAAAATGGAAGTGGGGGGATTTATGGGGGGCGGTTTGAAATCACTGGTACCCCCACCCAGGGTTGATGCATGTCTTCATTTGTGGTCCTCAAGGACACAAGACACAGATTAGCCCCTACCCCTGGCAGTAAGAACTGATCCCACACTGGCGCTCTAGAAAGAGAGTGAGAAGGGAACAGAATGCTCAGGAGGGAACAGAGCAGGCACTCTGAGCACTGGAGACTCCCAGGCTGCGTATACTCAAGGCTAAAGTCCCCCAGAGGCATAGCTGAAACCCAGCCTGCATCAGCAGAGCCACGCGGGCCCCAGGCAGCTATCAGCCACACGGGCCCCAGGCAGCTATCCTTTCTAAGGGGTGTCCTTTCTAAGGGACATCTGTCACAAAAACACATTTAAAAAATATACTAATGAGTTTTGCTTTCAAAAAGTGCACAGATCTGAGAGACGGACAATCACTTGGGAAGAACCAGGAAAGCAAGCTGAGCTCCAGGGTGAGATTGGGGCCTTCCCGGCAAGTCAGAGTGAGCAGCAGAGAGAAAGGAACTCAGCTGGAGCTGCCACAAAGCCCCAGGAGGACCCGACTGTCCCCACAATAGGCCTCTCTGGCCTCAGCCTTCGGCAGTGATTAACATGCAGCGGGCTGGGAAGAAAGCGAGTTTATTCTGCAGGGGACGTTGGGAGGGGAAGGGGTCAGGTGGCTCCCCCTTAAATCACGCTGCTGTCAGCCCCACACAATTCCCTCCCCTCAGGCTGGGTCATTACTCGGGTTTATGCAAAATAAACAGCTTTGCTAAATATTCCCCCAGACCAGGTCCACAAAGGCCTGGACTAAGGAGGCAGAATGCACTCGAAGACCCAGAAAACCATCCGCTTCCTCGCCCAACTGCTTTGCCAGGGAGTTCGGAGGCCCCCTGTCCACCTAGTTTGCTAAAAGTTTATCTTTCTTCTGTTTTGTTGGGGGTTGGGGGGAACTTGGTTTTGCTTTTCTTTTTCCCTTTTTTTCTTTCTTCTTTTTTCCTTTCATTTCTTTTTTGGTAATTCCTCCCGAGACGCTGCCACCAACCCTGTGCACTCATTCTTGGCCAGCTCTGACTCACTCCCTTCACTCTCTTTCTTGAGCTATGTAAGACTTACAATTCCTGGTTTTCTATAGGGGAACTGAGCCATGAGAAATCTCTTATAAACGCTCCCAGAAAAGGAGTCCGTTCTCAGAAGATCCTTCAAGACAGGCTCAGCAGCGGGGCCAGTGGGGGCTGGGGGCACCCAGCAAGAATCTTAATTGTGCCAGAGCCACACACATACCCTAGGTGGGGGAGGGGATGCCGGGGGAGGGGGCAGGGGCCACCAGGGTTTGAAAAGAACTCTCCCGTCAGGGGCTGAGTTTGGTTATTCACCTTGAGCCCACCCTTCTCCCTCCACGTCATCCAACAACAAGGACAAAAACTAAAATAGGAAACAAGAAATAGAAGCCCCAGCTATTCCTAGCCATTCAGCCTTCCTCCCAAACTACAGAGGACAGGCTGAGCTGCTGAGATATTTGAGACAGCTATGGCAAGATGCTTTAGTCAAATAACTCATAACTATGCATGTTGGGGGCAGGAGCTCTGTCTGCCAGGCAGGGGTCATGGCCCACATTTCAAACTGGCGGCCACTCCTCAGGTTAGCGGTGGTCCATCCTTCCTGACTTCAAATCTGCAGCATCTATCAGAAAAGTGGCATCAGCCCCATTGGGTTTGGGTCCCTTAGGGGCAGAACCTGAGACAAGGATGTGAGTGCAAGTGATTTATTTTGGAGACGACAGGGCACCTGAGGACATCAGGAAGAGACACTACTCAGGGACAAGTGACCGAAGGTGGTGAATCAGGGACAACAGCACACCCCCTACCACTTTGGGCAAGGGCAGCTGAGCTCAACACAGAACTTCTGAGAACCAGAGTAGACCCGGCTGAGGGGTGAGGGAGCTGGGGTATTTACACACCAGTTCTGCCATAGACATTTGTTAAGTAGGGTTATTGATTATCAGTGTTAATTTCCTGGCACCCTGAACTGCCACCAGGGCAGCAGCAAGAGAAAGCCCCTCAGGCACAAACATGCAGGTGCAGGATCCAGTAAAGTGGTCAGGAGGTGGTGGCAGGAGGGGCAGGGCACGATGGCCCCTGCTGCAAACACTAACCATCCAAGCTGGTACCAGGCCAGCACCAGAACTCTCCCCTCTGCAGCCTCTTGCTAGCTGGGACAGGATTTATGCACAGAGCAAGATTTATGCACCCACTTTCCCAAGGGGCAAACAGAGGCCTGTGCCCTGCCCAAGGTCCCACAAGGGCTTCCAACTCCACATCAACCACCAAATGGACCACGTGGTTCCTCAGCCCAGACCTCAGCCCTCCCAGAGCAGGTGGCTCAGGCCCACCACCTGCAGAAACCTCTCGTGAAACAAACGTTTCCCTTGTGATCCAGAACCTCCAACAGGTCAAAAAGAAGGTGGGGACATCTCTGTCACGTGAGCAAAGAGACCAAATCTTCCCTTCCCTGGCTGACGGGGGAGAGAGGTGGATGGGGGCCTGACAATGGGACAATGCTTATAATCAGCGCCTGATCAGATGTCAAGCTTTGTCCAAAGTGCTGGGGTTAAGTAGTCCAAGGCAGTGACCACAATCCGCAGAGCCAAGCAGGAGGTCACAAGGTGCAGGGTGGGGTGGGATGGGAAGGGGGCTTCACCCAATGTGCTCAGTGAAGACCGGCATTGGTCACACCTGGAGTACAGTGGAAAGAGGGGTCACTGGTCCAGGAAGGTGCATCCAGCTTCACACAATCTCCCAGGTATGTGGACTGAGCAAATGAGGACAGCCTGGTGTGCAAAGCCCCTCTCTGCTGCTTTTTCAGTGGGATCAGGGTGCATGGAAAGGGCAAGTAAGGAAGAGAAGGGAACAGTGCCTTCCCCTATAAAGAAAGCAT
Source organism: Symphalangus syndactylus (assembly GCF_028878055.3). Classification (NCBI taxonomy): domain Eukaryota; kingdom Metazoa; phylum Chordata; class Mammalia; order Primates; family Hylobatidae; genus Symphalangus; species Symphalangus syndactylus. The sequence goes on from NC_072444.2 coordinate 50,113,178, forward strand.
GTGTGGTGCCCTCCACTCTACCGAAGCCAGGAGCACAGCTGGCTCCCCAGAGGAGAGGCGCACACAAGCGTCCAGGGGAAAGCCAGGCCCTGCCCTTTGCTGCTCCCTCTTCCCTTCACAGTCTGTACTCCAGCTCTGATTTCTCCCAGCATAGCCCAGGCTTCAATCACATTCTGTACACCCCTTCATCCATTTGTGTTATTTAATTTATCAAACACTTACCCAGCACTCACCATGGGCCAGGTCCTGAAAAATGTGAACTGGTTTGATCCACATTACGATCCCTATAAGGTAGGGTCCCTTTTTGCCTTCATTTCATGGAAAAGGAAACTGAAGGAGAGAAGTTAAACAGAGACGAAATTCAAACCCAGGCAGCCAACTCTTAACCACTAGGCGACACTGCCTCTCAAGAAATTCCTTCTCTGCCTACACCCACTTGTTGTTCAACAGGCAGCACAAGCACCACCACCTCCAGCAAGGTTCCCGGATTTCTTCTTTCTCCACCGGACCCCCTGCCTGGTGCACCCACTCCTGGGTGAGGGGTGCGTGCTACTCTCTCATAACACCTTCCTGTGTGGCATTCAAGCCACTGCCTGCTCCCCACCAGCCATCAGCTCCCTGATGCTCGAAGGTCCATCTTTGCATTTCTGTGGGCTCCGTGTCTGGTGCCCAGTGGGTGCTCGAGAAATCCCTGTTAACAAACGGACTGATGAATGAATGAATGAACAAATGAACACAACAATCCTGGGAAGGCATTAGGAGAAGCCATCCCCAAGATGCAAACTCGAAGAGGTGAAAATGACTGAAGGAGAAGTGGAGGACACACATCCTCTCTCCTCCCCACTACCTGGGTACCAGCTTCACAAAGCCAAGCTTTGGGGGGACCCGTGACCCCACCTCTCTATAGCCCACCAGCCTCCAAGTAAGCATAGGTGTCCCAAAGGAGGCCCAGCCCCTTGGGAAACAGCATGGCTTGCTTACTTGAGGACAAGCCAGTGAAGACATGTGACGTAATTCACGTTGCATATATTAATTACCTTGTTTATTTTGAGTTAATTTGAGATTCAAATGCAGCTGTAAGAAGTAACAGGAAGAGATCCTGTGTATGATTTACCTAGATTTCCCCAATCATGTCTTGCAAAACTACAGTGCAATATCAGAATCAAGATACTGATAGTGATACAATGCATCTGCCTTGTTCTAATTTCCTCAGTTTTACTTGCATGCATGTATGTATGTGAATGTGTGTGCATTTAGTTTTATGTATATGTATATGTGAATGTGTGTGCATTTAGTTTTATGCAATTTCATTAAAGGTACAGATTCAATATCTACCACCTCAGTCAGGATACTGAACAGTTCTGTCACGATGAGGACCCTTCTGCTGCCCTCCTCTCCCTCACCCCTACTGTCATTAAACCCTGGAAACCATTGATCTGTTCTCCATTTCTAAAATTTCATCACATCAAACATGTTACATAAATGGAACCATATAGTTTGTAACCTTTTGGGATTGGCTTTTGCACTCAGCATAATTCCCTGAAGATTCAGCCAAATTGGTACAAGCATCTGTGGTTTGTCCCTTTTCACTGCTGAGTAGTATTCTCTGGTATGAATGTGCCACAGTTTGTCTAACTACTCCACCATGAAAGGATATCTGGGCTGTTTCCAGTTTGGGGATATCACAAATAAAACTGTTATAAATATTTGTGTACACGTTTTTGTGTGAATATAAATTTTCACTTCTCTGGCATAAATGCCCAAGGGTGTAACTGTTGGGTCCTATGCAGTATGTTTACCTTTATAAGAAGCTTCCAGACTGTTTTCTAGAGAGGCTGTACCATCTTACGTTCCCAACAGCAATGTGTGAGTGCTCTTGTTTCTCTGCATTCTCACTATGAATATTTTTTCTTTTAACCATTCTGATGTATGTATAATACCTTGTTCAGTTATAATTAGCATTTCCCTAATGGCTAGTGAAGTTGAGCACCTGTTCCTGTGCTTATTGTTCATTTATATAATCCTCTTCTGTGAAAGGTCTCTTCCTGTTTTTTGCCCATTTTCTAATTGTATTGTTTCTTTTCTACTGTTGAGTTTTGAGTACATATTCTATGTACTAGTCCCTTGTCAGGTATGAGGTTTGCAAATATTTTCTCCCATTCTGCAGCCTGACTCTTCACCCTCTTAACAGGGTATTTCGAAGAGCAAAATTTTTTATTTTGGTGAGGTCCAATGTGTCAATCATTCCTTTTATGAATCATGCTTATGTTGTCAAGTCTAAGAGTCCCATGCCTGGCCCGGGATCCTGAAGGCTGTGATTTCTCACCCTTCCTCGGTGGAGGAGCTCACTCTCTGAGCTGGAAAGCATTCTTTCTCCACCTTTACCACCCAAGGTGTGTCACTTGCAACCATCTTCTGAGGGCTGGCTCAAGGTGGGGTATGAGTTGACAGGAAAGACGTGATACAAAGAAAGAGCCATTTGAGTTTCCTTGAGCATCTCAGCAGGCCAACATCACCCACAGAACTTCCAGCCCTTTCAAGCCTTTTCTGAGACACGGAGGAAGAAAAGGGCTAAAAGAGGAGACTATGGCCACTGCACTTCCTTCTTTCGGAGGACCAGATAAAAGGACCTGTTTCTCCGGGGTCCTGCAGCGCCCAACCCATCACCCTTGCTGGAGGGGCCCTTTCTGGACAGAGTCCTCATGGCCATCTAGCCTGGCCTCCTTCACTCTACCCTCCCCACTCCCAGGGAAAAGGAAAGACTTGGCCCCTTCTTAGGGACAACTCAACTGTCTTCATTTTAGCCATCAACATGGAGAACTAGAAACACGAAGTCACCACTAACTGATAAGCCTTTGAAGTGTTGGGTTCTCCTGGAAAAAAGACTTGCTACTGAGATGCCAGCCAACGATAGCCATGAGTCCTGACCCAGAACTGGAACATGCAAGCAGCGACCCTGAATAGAAGGCCCAATAGAGGAAACCCGGCATCGCCGATGCTAGTCAGTTTTCCTCACACGTTTCTGAACGAAGAAAAAAAAGGAAATCCCTGATTGCTCTGAAGACTGGTTGCGATAAAAAAACTCAACAATCTCCCCACCCACCGCACCCAAACCACACACAACCCAGCAGGCCCTGTCGACACCGAACACTAGGCTTGTTAGGGAACATGACCCCCACGGCCTGTGTGTCTCTCACTGGTGCCCACCCTCCCCTGAATCACACTGCACAGGGTCTCTCCTGTCTGAAGAAAAAAAAAACACCATGAAAATTAAGAAGACAAAAGTGATGGTGGTGCTGTTCAAAAGCAGAGAATTTGGAACCCTTGGGCTTTGTTCCTAATGCTCAGCGACGATGTCCCATTGAGAGAACTCATGGAGTCAACAGGTGTCACAGATGTCCCAGGAAAATACCAAAAATAAAACAAAAACACCTCTCGCCTTGCCAAACGAGAAAGCAACATCACTAAACTGCAGGGCATTTTGGCAACTAAGAGTGTTTATCCCCAGAGAAACAGCTGCCCTTGCCCCAGCGGGCAAAACAGGCCTCCCTTCTACCCCTCCCCGACTCCCTTCTCCGTCTGGAGGTTTCTTTTTGGCATCCAGCCAGACAGAAAGAAGGCAGGTGACGGAGCAGGGGCTTAAGAGGTCCCACGCAAGGCTCAGCTGGGGAAGGCCACTCCAAATCACTTTGGCAAACTTGAACTGAACCGCAGGCCACCGCAGCCGGGAAAACAAACAAGAGCCTGCTGGCCAGGTCCTGCTAGCTGCGCCCAAGCCGCGGCTCCCCTCTCTCTGGCTTGGAGTGGAGCAATAAAAGGGGTTTGTGAATGCATGTCCCAAGCTTCTTAGCGCCTGTCATATTGATCTAGCACTGCGTTAGGATCCCCGGGCCCTCTCAAGGACCTGGGCAAACGCTGGTATTAGCGCTCCCCTTCCTCTTAAGAGTGTGCTGAGCAGCCACTCCACTGTTTCCCAAGGAGGAGACCCCCGACCCTGACAATCCATCAAGTGAATGCAAATTGTGGCCCGGACAAAACCAGGCAAACAGCACCCCGCTCCGCAATAATGGCCTCTGTGGGAGAAGGGCGCTTCCAACAATGATTGCTGTGTACATATCCCACTAAATACCCAAACTTCTGATTAGCCCCATCATGATTTGTGTGTGCACCGCCTCTTTTGAATGGCTCCCAAGTACATGGTACAAGTTGACTCAAGCCTAACCTCAAACAGTGGCCTTCCCGGGCTTCACCAGCATGGGGAGTGGGCTATACATAGCTCTCTCTGCTGTTGATTACAAGCCTTTTGGAAATCCAACACGCAGCCCAGCAAGGAAAAGAGCACGGTGAGAGGGTGATAATCACAGGCTCCAGGCTCCGGCTGGAATTGATCTAATTTGGTGAGCATCAATTCAGGTTCACTGTGGGGGAATATTCCCAGGTTGCCTGAGCTGCGCATTTGCAGGAAGAGATCAAAAGCACCAGAATGGGATGTTCCCTCCCACAGGCAGGCTGGGGGATCTTGCGGGCGGGGGGTGCTCTGCGGCTTGTGACATCTACCACTTGCCATGTGGGAGTTTTCAGGCAGGGCATCTGGCCATCTGCTTTCAAGGACCACAGGCATTGATCGGGGGCCAGCGTCTGAGGTGTGCTTGGGAAGCCAGGCATCTTCCCACAGTGTCACTGGCACCTATGGAGGAAAAACGTGGGTGTGTTGGATGAGTATTTTCACCATGTGTTTCTGCATCTGCGTCTCGGGCCCGGATCTCTCTTCTGAGCCCTGGATCTCTCCGTCCAGCCCTCGCGTGAGCCCCAGGCATCTTGGATGTGCCTCGCCTGACACAGACAGACCGTGGCATCTTCTCCCAGCACCTTGTGCTTGCTCCTGGGCAGGGTCTCCTGCCTCAGCAAGGGCACCACCATCCACCCAGCCAGCAACGTCCGGGGTTCCTTGGGACCCTCGGTCCACCCACCAGGTGCGGCGTGGGGCCAGCATGCAGGCTACCGCGGTCCCACTCCAGGCCCCTTTATTTCCTGTCTGTCTCAGCAGCTCACTAAGCAGGCTCCCAGCCTTTCCACCTCTGCCTCACCCTCTCATGCCCCTCAGGAAGGCTAGTATGAGCTCTCTGGAGCGCAGGTCTGACCCTGCCACCCCCTTTGACAAACACTTTGGGGCTGTGCCCAGTGGTTCATGCCTGTAATCCCAGCACTTAGGAAGGCCAAGGTGGGAGTATCACTTGAGTCCAGGAGTTCGAGATCAGCCTGGGCAAAATAATGAGACCTCTTCTCTACAAAAAATTTAAAAACTTAGCTAAGTGTGGTGGTGCACGCCTGTGGTCCCAACTACTCCAGTGGCTGAAGTAGGAGGACCGCTTAAGCCCAGCAGGACAAGGCCGCAGTGAGCCATGATCAATGACACTGCACTCCAGCCTGGGCAAAGAACAAGACCTTAACTCAAAAAAAAAAAAAAAAAGAAAAAAAAACCCAAAACCAAAATACACACACACACACACACACACACACACACACTTTGGAAAAATGAGAATAGGGGTTCCAAGACCCTGTCTCAAAAAAAAACCCCAAAACCAAGACACACACAGACACATACACACACAGACACACACACACTTACTTTGGAAAAATGAGAATAGGGGTTTTCACCTCCTGAGGCCAGTATGAGGATGGCACGCTAATGCGTGTAAAATGATCTGGTATATAACAGGTGCTCAGTAAATGGAGTTACTTCCCTTTTTCATTTTCTTAGAGCCAAAGAGTGACAGAAGTACGGTTTTAGCTCATGGCCCTGTGTGATAATAATGATCCCTTGAATGTGAATGATAGTGTCCCACACGTGAGGCCCCGCTCCCACACATGACCAGGTAGAGTGGGGTTTGGTGCTAGCAGATTCTCCCTCCTCCTGTGTCTGTCATCCTCCAACTCCAAGTACAGAGGCCTCGGCTTCCAGGGAGCAGAGGCGATTTTATTTTTAATCCTCCCCGTGGCCTCAAGCCTGAGTCCCTCTGCCCACCTGCTAAATGCCTCCTGCTACCAGCAGCTGCCTCAAGGGCCCTGTGTGCCCGAGTGGGCACTGGATGCTGCCTGTTGCTACGGCTGCCCTGCCCCTGGCCCCGAGGCCTCTGAGGCAGTCGGTGAGATGAACACGGGATCAGTCAATGAAGGGCCATGAAACCACACGCTGCCCCAGAAGGGACGAGTGGAAAGGCCTTGTCGGGATTTCTGAGGCTGGGGTGGCCAGGCTCAGGGGAGCCACCCTCGGAGGGTGGCCTCCCGGAGGCCAGCTGTGAGACTACAGCTGCTGCCTTTTAGGTTGAGGGGCCATTTACAAAGCCCAGTGAGCTTGGCGATGTAGCTGCAGTTTCACTCTCTGGAGCAGGCATCTGACAACATGGCCCTGTGACAATGACAGTGTCTACTTACTGGTTCTCTTCCATGGGTCAGGCCCAGCAACAACCGGGCATACAGAGAAAGGCTCACCCTCTAGGACCCGGTCTGCATGAGGTGCAGAAGGGAGATCTCTTCCCTGGGGGTGATGAGATTGGGGAAAGCCTCCTGGAGGTTGTGACATTTGAGCTGGATTTGAAAGGCAATAAGCTCTGGAGCGGCAGTGAGGTTGGGGTGGGAGGATTCAGCAGATACTGAACACTTCCAAGATGGAAGTCAAGAAATGAATGGAGAGGGAGCCAGGAGCAGCCCAGCTGTTAGGATAGTGGGGAAAGCAGGAGTGAGGCTGGCTGATGATGCTTCCACCATGGCAGCAATGGTAGGAGGTGGGGGCTGTGGGAGAAGATGACACGAAGACCCCCACCTTCTGGCCCAGGGGGTGAGCAGATGTTAGGCCCCCACCCGCCACTCTCCCAGCAAGGAGGCGAGGCAAGGCTGGGCAGAGGCCTGTGGCTGGCAGGACAAACACTTGCTGGCTCCGTGCTGCCCACTCTAGCTGGACTCCAACGGCCGCCCTAATGTCACTCAGCTTAGGGGCCGGTGAACTGCGGACACCCAGCCTGATTAAATCCACCGTCTCAACCCGGGTCCAAGCTGTATATCTCCAGCGTGGGGGAAGTGACACCTCACAGCCTGCACACAGCTTCATTTCCGAAAAGAATGTGTGAGGGGGAAGGTCAGGAGACAGGCACAGCCGTAAATTTGATGGAAGGTTTAGCTGGAAACCCCATTAAATCCACACACGGCTCAATGCTGGGCAATGTCCTTCCTCCGAGTCTGCTGAATGGGGCCAGGGAGGTGAGGGACTCACTAAGTAATGTCCTCATTTTTTGGTGTCTCCTATTACCCAGGGGATGAAAAACCCATTACCCATAAGGTTTAGTGGCACTTGGTCCCAAGACTGCAATACTGTCCTTTACCTACGCTCTCCCCTCGGCCCGCACATGGGCGCGCAGCCTCTGCTGGCCTCTCTGTCCACTCCACCACCAGTGCGGACGACCTCACTCTCCCTGCAGCCCACGCCTGGGTCTCACAGACCCTGGCTCCTGCTCCCCAAGGGTGGGCGCTCTCTCCCCTTCATGGTGTGGCCTGGCAAAGAGTGACCTAGGCCAGGAAAGCTGGTGTTCTATGGTTGTGAGCCCAGCACTGAGCTGCCCATGGCCCCTAAAGTCTCCCCCAGGGCTGGGGCTGCCCTAACTTCAGGTGGTGGCTATGCAAAAGTACGAGCAGCAACACACGGGTGGCCTGCGGAAGGGTGCAAATCCCCACTCGCCAAAATCAGGCCTCCACACACTCATCTGCTGGGGGGGGAGTCTGGAGCACAGACAATTTTCCTTGGAAGGGAGTCCCCCTGTAGAGATAGGGGCTAGAGGCCTGGATTTAGGGGCTTCCTTCTACCTCCCCAACTCTCCTACTCCCTACCCCCACCACCAGGGGCCAGAGGCTACCTATCATTGTAAGTATCCCTCACCCAAGACTCAGCCAAAGAACCACACAGAATAGTGAGGATGACAGAAGTGGGCTCAGATCTGAGCTATGTGACCACAGTGAATGACTACACTTCTCTGAGCCTCAGTTTCCTTATCTGTTAAACAGGATTGCAATAATAACTACCCTCATGAGACTGCCGTAGGGACTTAAGGGGTCAATGTGGCAAATGCTCTACAAATACCTGCATACACCAGAGCTTCCTGTACAGTGAGGCTGTCTTCCTCAAGGTTATCGTGGGTTTGTTTGTTTTTTTCTTTTGAGACAAGGTTTCGCTCTGTCACCTGAGCTGGGGTGCAGTGGTGTGATTTTAGTTAACTGCAGCCTCGACCTCCTGGCCTCAAGTGATCCTCCCACCTCAGCCTTCTAAGTAGCAGGGACTATAGGCACGTGCCACCATGCTCGGCTAATTTTTCTTTTTTTTTTTTTTTTTTACATAGAGATGGGGTTTTGCCATGTTGCCCAGGCTGGTCTCAAACTCCTGGGCTCAATCGATCTGCCCACCTTCACCTCCCAATGTGCTGGGATTACAGGTGTGAGCCACCAGCCCAGCCAAGGTTATCTTCTAGGCTTGATAAAAGCATAGACCTTTTCATGAGAGCAGGTGCAAACAAAAGACTAAACCCACTGAAGGAACCTGTTACTTCTCTCTCAAAAGCCCCAGCTAAACATACTTTATGATGCCATTTACGTGATATTCAGGAAAAGGCAAAATTATAGGGACAGAAAACATAATAGAGTGTGCCAGGGGGTGTGGGGGGTAGGAGGGTGGGAGAGCAGCTACGGAGGGACAGGATGCCCGCTCTGGGGCGAGGGAACTGTTCTATATCTTGGTTGTGATGGTTACACAACTGTATACATTTGTTAAAATTAACAGAACTGTATGCCTCAAAAGGGAGCATTTTACTATGTGTAATTTATACCTTCATAAACCTGATTTTAAGATAGACAAAATGAGAAGAAAAAAAAAAGACCCACTTAAGACCAGATGTGAGACCAAACCAGCTATCTCAGCCCTGGAGGGCAAGGAAGACGAAGTGGTTCTGGAGTAATGCCAGCAGGACCCAGAGGGGACGTCCTGGATGGCAGTCAGATCCCCACGTCCAATGAGGGACAGAAGACCAAGGGAGCCGACAGAGCAGGGTGGGCCCAGACACCCGCACTCAAAGACAGCCCAGCCAGGCCTGCTGCCAGTGCTCGTCGGCTCCGCATTGCAGCTGAAGCCACAGCCCTCTCCCAAGCTTGACCTTCCCTCCATCTGCGTTCCACAAATTCACAGAGCTTTGGAGGGACTCCAGGGACACACACCTACATTTCACAGGTGAGTGAACTGAGGCCATGAAGTGAGGAGCGCTGATCACATCCCGCGGCCAGCAGCAGCTGACACCTGTAGCGGGCGCCCTCCAGCCCAAGCAGCATCTCCCGGCTGATCCTTCGCCACCTTCGCTCCTTCCCTGTGGTGAGCTGCCCTGGAGACCCAACCCAAGGCCTCACGCCCTGGCTGCCTTCCCTCACGTTGTCCATGTGACCTGGCCTCCTGGAAGGAGGATGTGGCTCCTGGAACTTCCTCCTTCCAGAAGCCAGAGACCCTAAAAGTCAAGTTCACTGTAGGCAGCCACTTGGGTCCAGAGACCAGATGAAAACTCACAGACAAGTTCAACTCCTGAAGTGGTGTGAATTGTTTGATCTGCAAGTTATAGGCTCTGCACCCTGGACCTGGATAGTGTATTCTGGAATCAACCTACAGGGCCTTAGTGGTCCCGTGTGACATTCCATCCCAAAGGATCTGGACCGTTCGTTGCCAGCTATCTTTGGTTGCTGGGCCGACATTCAGAGCCCCAACGCCCTTTGCTATTCCACAAGTTCACGATGTCGCCAGCTCCACCTGCCCTCCTTCCCACATGCCCTCTCTCCCACCTGTCCTTGCCCTCTACTGTCCCCACCACTGTCCTCCCCCCACTGTCTTCTCCCCACTGTCCTCCCCCACCTGCCCTCCCCCACTGTCCTCCCCCCACCTACCTTCCCCCCACCTGCCCTGCCACTGTCCTCCCCACTCTTTCCTCCCCTGACTGTCTTCTCCCCACTCTCCTACCCCACGTGCCCTCCCTCCACTGTCCTTCCCCCACTGTCCTCTCCGCCACCTGCCCCCCTGCACTGTCCTCTCCCCACTGTCCTCCCTTCACTGTTCTCCCCTGCACTGTCCTCCCCCACTGTCCTTCCCCCACCTGCCCTCTCCCCACTGACCTCCCCCGACTATCCTTCCCCCACCTGCCGTCCCCACACTATCCTCCCCCAAACTGCCCTCCTTGCACTGTCCTCCCCCACCTGTCCTCCCCCCCACCACCCCAGCTATCCTCCCGCTACCTGCCCTCCCCTACCTGTCCTCCCCACCACTGTCTTTCCCCCACTGCCCTCCCCTTACCTGCCCTCTCCCCACTGTCTTCCCCACCACTCTCCTCCCCCAACCTGTCCACCTTCCACAGTCCTCCCCCACCTGCCCTCCCCTACCTATCCTCCCCTCACCTGTCCTCCCTCCACCTGCCCTCTCCCCACTGTCCTCCCTGCCACTGTCATTCTCCACCCATCCTCCTCCCCACCTGTCCGCTGACATTCAAAAGCAGGACCCTGGGGAAGGGGGCCAGGCCTTTCACAAGCAGATACTGCCCAGCCTCAGTGCTTCTAGGCATGGGGTAGGGAACTTCAGGGATGTGTTGACTATGACAGGGTATTTGGAGTAGGATTCAGAAGCCCTGAACTTGGGCTGCCTTTCTTGAAAGCGTCACATTGAATATATTGGAACCTCTGTGTGCCTGAAAGGGTGTCAGGTGCTTTAGATAAATTTGCTAAGTTAATTCCACTGACCATCTTATAAGGTTAGTGACTTGCCCCCATTTTACAGATTCAGAAATGGAGGTGCACAAGGTTATGTTATTATGGTAACAGGGGGTGCTGCCTTCGAAGGATGGCTAATAAGAAAGACAAATTTCACATTTTGCTCCCTGGTGGGGGCTGGGGGGCAATATTTGCATTTCCATCCATGTAGCTAGGTAGATGCTACTCTGGGACTTGTGTTCAATGGCTGGAAACAATTATTCGACACCCCAGATTAAGCTCATTTTCACCTCACATACCAACATTTTAATTTTCAAAAGCAGTTCAAATCACAATTCTGCTTGAGAAAGACATAATTTAGCCAGGAGGTACACATTTATAATCTCTCTCATACACGGATACCTCAATTGTCCTAACCTAGCCCATAGCTGCTTTTTTCTGGTTTTCTTGCTGCCTGGGGTGTTTCAGGACCTGGACAGAAAAACCACAGGCTCAGCCTCTTGGTGGGGCAAAGCAGAGCTGTGTTTGTTTGTGAATGACCGCAGATGTGACCTGGTTTCCCCTCCTGCGGGCAGAGCCGGGGGCCGGAACAGGTGGTGGAGTTGGAGAGAAAGCCGTTGTTTGCCAGGCGGGGAAGGAGGAAGGAGGATGGCGGGGCGATGAGGACTTCAGGCAATGGGGTTAAACCTCAGAGGCTGGACTTTGGTGGGGCAAGATGGATGAATTTAATCAGCCCCCTTGCTTTAAATCTGAATGAAAAGTAATGAAGTTTGCCCAATTCTCTAATTAAAATTCCCAACTAGCAAAACCCCAATGGCTGTGCAGTGGAAATTCATGTAAAACAGAGAGAAAACGAAGCGTCTGGCTGATGGGCTCTAAGCTGGCGACCGCTCAGCACTGCCTGTTTGCAGAGAGAAACCTTTCATTTTTCTATCCCTTGCACTCCAGGGTCCTTTAAGACAACTTTCTTTCCCCCATAAGAGCCCCCCGCAGTATGAAGGTTGGGAAGTCAGACACAGCCCAGTTTAATACTGTGCACAGAGATGGAATAAAGGAGCTTGAAGTGGCATCTCTGGACATACCAATTTATTCCTACCCTCGTCTCTAGCACGATGTGCAGAAATGTGAAAATATACACACTTCCCTATATGAGCATTTTAACCAGCACTTAAAATCCTAAATGCTGAAATATGGCTGGTCGTGGAGGCTCAGCTAGAGGCTGGAGAAGATGACTGGCTGGCTTCTCTGGCTCAAGAGCCCACCTCCCGCGGCAGACGGGCTCTCATAGGTTACAAGCTTCTCATTAGAACAGGCGCGTGCAGAGTTTAACACACTCAATTGGAATCTACTGCTTTTTGTCCACAAACTCCTAAGTAGTAATTATGGGTTACTGCAGGGTGACAGCCCAGCTGTTAAGTGACTCCAGCCTGAGATTCATCCAGGTATCCAGCCCGTGGCAGGGCCGCAGCCAGAGGCAGGTAGGTGGCCAAGTGTCACCTGAGAGTGCTGTCCAGCCCGCCGTGGCCTGGCTGGGGTGCCATCTGACCACTGTGGACACCGTCCTCCTCCTAACTGCTCATGCTGTCTCCCCACGCACGGGCGAGGAACTACTGCCCTGATCGCAGGTTATCTCCTGCCTGGCTAGGAGGTCTCTCCATGTTCACTCTGGGGCTCCCCCCAATCCACCAGAGTGAGGATTGTAACGCAAAAACCTGATCAAAACCCAAGCTCTGAAGCTGGGCACACAGCCCCTCCAGGCCTGGCTGCAGCTGACTCTCCAGCCCGTCCCAACACTTAGCTGCAGCCACTAAGTGCCTCCACTAGTACCAAGCCCTTTTCCATCTCACCCATTGTCCTGGGAACAAGTCTGGGCTGCACAGTGCCTGGCGAAAGGCCTCATGCTGGGCCCCAGGAAAGCACAGAAGCCATAGAAAGTGAAGTCCCTGCCCCTTCTGGGGAAGGAAACTGATCCGCAACAGAGATCCATGAGCTAACGCCAGGCCCAGGCAGCCAGTGCCATTCCAAACCCCACAGGGCAATGCCAGAGGAGACACACACTATCCTCTGCATGCTTGCAGACTGAGCTTCTGAGGAAGCTGAGAGAACAGAATTGGGCAAGAAGGGGTGAGCTGGAGGACTGCAGCCAGAAGAAAGAATTTTTTTTTTTTTTTTTTGAGATGGAGTCTCGCTCTGTCACCCAGGCTGGAGTGCAGTGGCGTGATCTTGGTTCACTGCAACCTCTGCCTCCCAGGTTCAAGCGATTCTCCTGACTCAGCCTCCTGAGTAGCTGGGATTACAGGCACGCACCACCATGCCCAGCTTACTTTTTGTATTTTTAGTAGAGACGGGGTTTCACTGTGCAGGATTGTCTCGATCTCCTGACCTGTGATCCGCCTGCCTCGGCCTCCCAAAGTGCTGAGATTACAGGCGTGAGCCACTGCGCCTGGCCGAAAGATTTTTAAAACCAGAAAAATGAGACCAAGTGTGTTTTTTTTTTCTTTTTGCGACAGGATATGAGTTTTAAAAAATAACTTTATACTGTGTATGTAATTCTGTATCCTTTTTTTCCTTTTAATATTGTACTATGTCATTAAGATTCTTCATAAATATTTTAGTGGATTCATACTGTCTCAGTCCATAGCTAGACACTAATTTATTTAAACTTTCCCCTTTATTCAGCCAAGCCTTTAAACACCATAAAGTGACTTTACTACAACCATGATTCTGCTTAGACAGCTCTTCCTGAACCTAATTTTTTGTATAAAGAGATGGGCTTCCTCAGTTACAGCCATTATTGGCAACAAGAAATAACTAATATACATTTGACTGTGGTATCGTAAGGAGGAAAGATTGTCTTGACTTCTTTGCTCTGCCCCTGGGAGGGAGGATACACATAATGAATATCTGTGGCTGAAGGAAGAACAAATAGGTAAGTGAGGGAGTCAGTGAGTCACAGAATATTCCCCCAGGTCTATTTTTTTGAAGTTCACAATTCTTCAGTTTCTCATCAGGGACCCAGGCTCAGCCAACACTTTAATGTATCCATTTGATCTCAACAGTTTTTCCTAGATGTTAATATAAAAGAATGTTTAAGAAAATAAATCTTTTAATAGCAAATTCCAGTATCAAAACTAAGGCAATTGGTACAACCACTTTGGACAGCTGGCAGTATTTATCAGAGCTGACCACATGTGCCCCCTATGACCCAGCAGTTCCATTCCTAGGTATATGCCCGGGAAAAATGCACATATACATTCATCGAGACCGCACAAGGATGTTCATAAGCAGCACAGAATAGCCCAAATTGGAAACAACCCAAATGCCCATCAACATTAGAAAAGGTTGGTATATTGTGCTATATCCACAATAACAGGAAAAAACATTATTCAACAATGAGAAGAGCAAACCACAACTACAGGTAACAACACGAATGACTCCCCTAAACATAAGAAAGCAACCAGATAGAAAAGTGCACATACTGCATAATTCCATTGACATAAAGAACAAAAGCAAGCAAAACCAAGCTATGCTCTCAGAAGTCAGAAGTATGGTTGTCCCAAAATGGGGGAGTGGTGGCTAGTCACTGGGAGTGGGCACAGGGGGGCTTCAGCTCATGGTCATGGTCTGTCTCTTGATCTGAGCGCTGGTTACGTGGATGTGTTCAAACGACAAAAATTCACCACGCCCTCCACTTAAGATGCATGCACTTTACGGTTATGTATGTTGTATTCGCATACTTCTTTTGAAGGACGCGTGGCCATTTTTAAGCCACATCAAAATGTTTAAAATTTTCTCAAATATCTACACGCAAGGCCCTGGAGAAACAAATAAGAGACCCAGGGTCTGTGCATTGGGCCCACGGTCTGATCTCAGGGAGTTCAGACTGATGTGGTGTGATGGGCAAGCTGGGAAGAGCTCCAGGGACAGTGCTCAGGGGCAGGCTCTGGACCTGCTGGAGGAGGAGGGGAGGCCAGGCAAGCCACCCCAGGGTCATGCTGAGGAGCTGGGCCAAGCCCCACGCAAATGCATCACCAGCCGACCAAAGGCCGAGGCCCCGCCCCTCCCAGGCCTTCTCAGGCCTCTTGTCTTCCAACTTACTGCTGCCTACTGAGTGAGCAGTGGACCAGCCCAAGTTCCATGGGGCCTGAAGCTTACACAGTTGGGGGCACGTCTTAAGTAAAAGAATATTAAACAAAGAACCTACAGTTAAGCACAGGGACATGGAAAGGGCCGTGCAACCAGGGCCCAAAGCCTAAACATCATTCCGCAAGTGCATCTGCCTTTTCAGAATGAGTCTCCACCTGCCTCGGACCCCACGTGCCTGACCCTGACATGGGCGGCCTCAGCAGGGCCAGCAGAACCTTGCTCCTCCCTGCCCACCCACTGGGAGCTGGCACGCAAAGCCCCAGTGGAGCCAGGCCTTCCTCAGAGGGCATGTGGCTCACTGTGTCCCTCCTCCCACCCTGCCAGCTGCAAACCCCAGCAAGAAAAGTCCCCCTCCTCCACCTTCTGCCATCCCCTACTCGTCTGATTTCTCCGGTGACTATTTTAAACTGTATTAAGTGATTTTTAAATCTTCCTCCTGGTGAGATCTGATCTCATTTATCTTTGCCGCTGGGAGAATATCAGTGAGCTTCCAGGGGAAGCGCGGCTGCTGGAGCAGCTGAGTGGAGGGACCCATCCACTGCCACCATTTCGGGTGTTTAAGAAATACAGCTCCTGATTCCACTTTGCATTTATTTATTTATTTATTTATTTATTTATTTATTTAGAGACGGAGTCTCGCTCTGTCACCCAGGCTGGAGTGCAGTGGCGCTATCTCGGCTCACTGCAAGCTCTGCGTCCTGGGTTCACCCCATTCTCCTGCCTCAGCCTCCTGAGTAGCTGGGACTACAGGCGCCCGCCACCACGCCCGGCTAAGCTTTTTGTATTTTTAGTAGAGATTGGGTTTCACCGCGTTAGCCAGGATGGTCTCCATCTCCTGACCTCGTGATCCGCCCGCCTCCGCCTCCCAAAGTGCTGGGATTACAGGTGTGAGCCACCGCGCCCAGCCTGCATTTATTTTTGTAAGGAGCATTTGGCATGGCTTTAACTTTTCTCCTCCATAACCAATTGTCTTAGCACTGCCTACTGAACAGTCCATTCTTTCCCTACGATTTGAACAGCCATCCTTGTTAAAAGAGAACGAAATCCCCAGTTGTACTCGTCTCTATTTCTGGCCTCTCCGTTCTGTCCCAACACTGTGTTTTAATCACTACAGCTTTATGGTATGGTTTAGCATCTGGTAGGCCAGCCCCCCCACCGCATCCCCCATCACTGTCATCTTTTAGTCCTGGCTCTTTGGCGTTTTGTTGCCTTCCATGTGAATTTTATAGTCAGCTTAGAGAATTCCACTAGAATCCTCCTGGGGTTTAGATCATGCCTGACCGCCCAGAATTTATAGGTAATAACACACGCAAGGGTGTCCTGAGGCGAAGAAGAGGAATACTGTCTGCAGAGGCCTGGCTGCAACTAGTGCTCCATAAACAGCAGCAGCTATTAGCACTGCCGTTAGCACTCAGCACAGGGCGGGGTCTGCAGGACAGGCTGTGTCTACTGTAACTCTCCTTGCAAATCCTTCCAAGACCATCCTCTTCTCTGCCTGGCCTCATGGGCCATTTCCCCATAGAGAAAGGACTTTGCTCCTTCCCCATATACCCTCCCCCAAGTGAGCAGCACCGTGGTCCCTTTCGTTCCCAGAGCTTGAATCCCTAGGCTATGATGGCCAGCCCGAGGTCACTTTTGGGCCTTCCCTCTAGATGTGGTCCACTTTTCCAGGCTCCTTTGTCCACACTGTGTCTGTTAGCACCCAGAGCCAACAACGGACACTGAGTCAGCCTAACTCTGCTCAGACACTAAGTGCTGACATGTATGGCACATGCCTGTCCCCGGGTCCCAGCTTGGGAAAAACACCCGCACATACAAAGCAGCCCCATGCCAGGCACAGGCACCACCAGCAGGCTCCCTGATGCCATTTACCCAGCACAGAACACAGGCCACTGCTGAGTCTCAGACACCCACAAAGGCAGAGGTCACCTCACCGTTTTATGGGTTAGGAAACAGGCTCCGGGAGCCGAGTGTTTTGGGCTGAAAGTGTCTGGGAAGCTAGGACCCTAACCTAGTTTGCTTGACACCCCCAAGTCATATACCTCCTAGAAATGACTGGCACCAGGGCCAAACATCAAGTCACCTGCAGGGCAGACACTCAACTGAGCTGAGGTTCCCAGGCACCGAGTACCCTGCACCCCCAGCTGCGGCTTCTCCTAGCATTTCCTACTCTTTTTTCTTCTTGGCTGGGACAGCAGCTGCCACAGCGAGTGGCTGTTGACAAACTAGTCAGCATGCTGCCGAGGCGTCTTTCTGAGCTGCCTGCATCCTCCTGAGCAGAGAGATACCTCATTAGCGTGCTATATTTCAGCCCCGAGAAAACAATGCATGCCGAGAGACCATAAACAACAAGTACAAATACTACAGGTCATGGATGATAGATGCCACCCGTAGACATTCAACGCCGGCCTGTCTACACAGACAGGAGCAAGGCTCGCTTCCGGGCACATCCGTCTTTCCCCAAACGCTGACGCAGGGAGAAGCCAGCATGGCCAGGGCTCTGTGCACAGACGGGGGCTGCGGCTGATGGGTGAGCTGCACTGTTTTGTGACAACTTTCAATGTTGCTCCAAACCCTCACCATTCTACTTTGACTACTGGTGCTTTTGATTATTATTATAACTTTTTTCCCTCTTGCTACAGGCCCAGAAATCTTTCTCTTTGGAAAATAAAGTTTCAAAACACCCAGCCGATTTTTGAAAAGGACCGGCCAGCCAGTTGAGAAGCCAGGCCAAAGCCAAGGCAAACAGGCACTCTCACACAGACCCACGGAGCCCGCACAGACCGGGCTCTGTTGGCTGGGAGGGGTGGTTCTGAAAAGGAGGCACCAGGCAGTTGAACACCGTCCCTCTGGCCAGCTGTGTGCAGCCGGGAGCCTCTGGGGTGAGGACAAGGCAGGAGTTGGATTGTTCCCCTGTGACCAAAGTCCTAGAAGATGAGCAAAGCCCACGGAACCAGACCCCCAGGCCTTGGGGGCAGCAGATTGCCCCTGGAGCAGGTTCCTGACATGGGGACCTGGCCACAACATGTGGGTTCTAGGCAAGATGGTGCAGTCTCCTGGCTGTCTCCCCACAAAGATGATTGTGAGAAGGTATGGAAATATTCTCTGTGGTTACGAACTCTGCAAACAAGTGAGATTTTACGTCGGTCCATTTCACAGTGATAAAGAGGAGAGCTCAGATGCTCTGTGGACACAGGTTCAGTCAGATGAGGAGGCCCAGGGAGCCTGTGGTTGCTGGAGGGATGTTCCCAGCCCAGCCTCAGGTGGGAAGGTCAAAAACATTCTGTAGGCATTAAAAAGGGGACCAAAATGTAGACTGCAGAGCCCTGGGGTTCCCCAAGACTGCCTCAAGGGGTGTGCAAAGTCAAAACTATCTCTATACTAATACATTATTTGTGTTTTTCACTCTTCTTCTCTCTTGAATAGACACTGTGGGTGTCCAGAGGCTGCTATGCAACAGACCCAAGGCGGAAAAGCTAGGAGAATGCATCCTTCTACTAGGCCAGACAGCAAAGAGGTCTGTCAAATTGAAAAATAATGCCGTCTTTCACATTTTTGTTGTTGTTCCGGAAAATATTTTTCATAAAAATTGGTTGTTTTCATGAAAATGAAATGGGTCTATTACTATTAGGTTTAAATAAGTTTAAAATATCTTTTAAATTTCTCAGTTTTAATTCCTAGAACGGTAAATACCAATAAACACACACTACAAAAACAAAAGCTCTTTGAAGCTACCAATAATTTTTGAGGGTATAAAGGGGTCCTGAGACCAAAAAGTTTGAGACTGCAGCTGCAGAACAACTTGAATGGAAAAGCATCAGTAATGACCATATCCATTCTCAGGTGGAAAGGTTACGAGGTAGCAAGCACAATATAATCCCATTTTGTAAAAAGCAGGCAGATATGTGTGTGTGAGTAATTGTGCATACACTATATATAGCACAGAAGACTGCAAGCATATATTCCAAAATCTTAACTCTGGCTCTCCCTGGGTGGTACACTGAGGGTAGCCTCTTTCGTGTCTGTCACTCACATTTATTACTATTGCCATCAAATGAAGTGACTAATTAATGTTTCGAGTTTAGCCTGTCACGTTCAGAGAAGCCTACTGAATAGTAATTGAACAAGTGACATATTTGAGCCCTTACCATGGGCTACCACTATGCTGAGTGTTTCAAGCACAAGACCTCATTTAACGCCAGTAATACCTATGGATTATCAGCCCCATTTTACAGAAGAGACACTGAGGTTACAGCAAAGTTGAGCATCTTGTCCGCAATCACACAACCAGCAGGTGACACCTGGACTCCAATCTGGGCTGGCTTGTCACCAGAAACCTGTGTTCCTGATCACTGGGCTAGGTGGCCTTCCCTATGGACTCCTCCAGCCATGGAGCAGGGCTGTGTGCCAGGGCCTCAGCCTGCCCACTTCTTGGTGTTGACCACACACAGCCAGCATGCCCACTTTGCAGTATGACCTTCATCTCTGGTAGGCAGGACCCTAACATTCTATGCATCCTGCAGCCCCTGTGTCCACCCCTAGTCTGGGCAGGTGGCGAAAGGACAGGACTAAGCAGCAGCCGCTCCTCACTGGGGAGTGCACCATTCCAGGGGACCCCACTGTAAGCTGGTTAATTCCAGCCACCACTCTCTCTCATGGGGCACACCCTAAATCAGAACCCAGGCCCAGCCTCTGTGGCCGAAACTGCCAATACCTTGAAAGTGAGTTCGTGGCTTAGGGGCCACTCTGGAAACATCTACCACCTCACCTCTGCTCCATGACCACAGCTATGGGCTTGGAGCAAGTGTCACAGCAGGAGGTCACTCTACCTCCTCCAGCTCTCTGACCACAGCTGTCAGCCCACCAGCCACTGACCACCTGGCACAACAAACTTTGTGCTCCCTTCCAGGGCCCCTCACCCGCCTGCACAGGTGGCTCTTGTTTCTTTTGCCTCTGGCACAATGTGACTTTGTGGTTGTCATGCCCAGACCCCGGGGGTCCCTCCATGCTCACCCTGGGAAGGGTCACAACTCTCAGCTGATTTCTGAACTGGTAGGCTTGCTGTGGGAGTTGAGAAACATAATAAATGGGCCCGGCTCTGTTTGCAGCACCTAATTTGCAATAATATTGAAGTCTCCAACAATAACTCATTTACTCTTATAATAAATATATAAAAAAAGACAAATTGCTACACTGAACATGCATTTTCTTCACTGCAAGTAGCTGCTACCCCAGGGAGAAAGCCCTGTGCTGCTAACTAATAGTAAATCCTTTGGAAAATCATGTGTCATAATGATGGACAACCAGGGAAGAGGTATTAAATAGATTTAGAGGTTAGCTACTCTAACAAGAACAAAAGACGTCCTTTGCAAACCATACCTATAAGAGCACAGATCAGCCCATGATTAGCACCCACGGTCTGACAGCTCCGGTATACAGGAGGAAAGAAAAGTTCTGTCCTGGTCTGGGTGTGGCCAGCCAGGTGTCAGGACAGAGTGGCAAGGGGACGAGGGAGCATGGGTGACGCCTGGGCGTGGGTTCAGGCAGCTGTGTTCTCCAGCCCTGAAGTCTCATCTCCGTTTCTCAACATCAGCCAGCTCCTGTGCATCCTCACTGAGTAAACACTCATGGAGTGTCCACCATGCACAGCTCAGTGTGGGCACCGGGAAAGCAGGGAAGTACAGCCCTGTCTTTGAGAAGGAAGCCATGACATTGGGATAAAGAGGCTCCTATGGACATCCATGGCAGGGGCTCTGGGAGCACAGGCCAACCTGGCTGCAGGTAGCTTCTGCAGGGGCTGCTGCCTGAGTCAGTGTTAAAGCCCAGGCTCTGGCCTGGAGAAGAACAGGGCTAAGAAAAGGACTGCCTTATTCTCCTGCTTTTACCGTAATATTTCATGCACTAGTGCAGCCATGAGTCTTCCCAATGTACTTATTCAAGTCCCAGGTTTTGCCTTTCTCAATTCAGGAATAGGGGTTGACAGCTGTGTCCAAAATCCTGAGTGTTCCTTGCCTTCCCACCCAGCTCCTATCTAACTTTGAGTTTCTATGGCGGCCCAGGACCTGGTCTAGAATTGGTGCCCGATGGCTGCTTGCTGGACTGAAGGTGGGCATGCAGGTTGCATATATTACACGCCAGGGTCTGCAGGAAGAGTCTCTCATGTCACAGAAGAGGAAGATGAGGCTCAAGAGGGTTATATGACCTGTGGAAAATCACACACCTATGATGACAGCAACCACAGTCCCACCCTAGGCTCTGGGATCGGTCTGGGAGCAGGTCTGAAGGTGGCACATGGCACGGCCACTTGAAATAATCAAGGGCAAGCGGTCAGCTCAGCAGCCTACACTAAGCAACACAGGTGTGAGCCAGCGCTATCTGTGAAGTTCAAATTCCAGCAGGTGTCACTGGAAGTCACACCTCGGCTGGGCCATACTCCAATCTCTTTCACCAATTCCCTGAGACCTGAACCAAGTCGCTGCCCTCTCTCGGGACTCAGTTTCCTCCCCTGTGAAATGAGGGCGTTGACACCACACAAGATCTCTACAGCTTCTCACCACTCATTCATCCATTCATCCAATGGAGTAGAATGTTTCCTCCTGAACTGATGATGCAAGTAATCTACAGCCATGAAGTTACTCATCCAGACTAAGGCAGTTCCATGGAAACAGTGCTGCAGACCTTGTGTTGGCCCCTAAAACATTAGTTTCTCCAGCATCAACTAACAGATCAGCCCATGATGAACACTCATGGTCTGACAGCTCAGCGTACAGGAGGAAAAGAAAAGTTCTGTCCCGGGCTGGGTGTGGCGGGCCAGGTGTCCGGACAAAGGGGCAACGGGATGAGGGAGCACGGGTGAGACCTGGGCATGGCCTTGATAGCTTTGCACTTCAATCCTCTTACACTTTTGAAAAACTTTGCTTTAAAAGCCATTACTGTATATTAGCCCAACATATTTATACATGTTAGAAATTGGAAAACTTTCCAAAACTGTCTAGAAAGAGAAACAGAACACTAAACCTACTGGAGAGAGCTCTGTAGCACCCTGCAGAGCCCTCTGGACAGTCCCCCTGAAGAACCCCCTGGACTGAAGGTCCCCCTGCAGGGCCCCTGCAGCCTGGAGCCCGGGAGGGGGTGTCCTTTGACCTTGGGGAATGGGTTTGCTTGCATTTCCTTCCTTCCTTAGTACCCCGAGCCACTCTACTCCCCTGTCTTCAGAATACAAATAAGAGATTTGATTTCACTGGTGCTTTATGCCTTTGGGATTGCCAAATTGTTCCCTCTCTGGCTTCCAGCATCACTTCTGGAAACCTTTCTGTAGTTTAAGCAACACTGCCTGGTGATTGATGACTATTTTGCAACTGCTATCAGTTTACTATTTTAACCAACCTATCATAAATCAGGAAGAGGAATGCTGGACCCAAGTGGAGAGTGTAGCTTTTGCTCATTACCTAGGAGGATTATAGCCATTTCATAAAATCCATTATCTAGGGAAAGGATCCTATTGGTGAGGGCCAGCAAAATTCATTTCATGCTTCAAAAGTTTGTGATGGGGCTAGCTAGGGGAAAAAAACTAAATTGTTTGGAATGTGGGGATCATGATTTGTTTAAAACTCAAGAACAGCCAAGACTGAGCTGTGCCCATTATACCAAGTGGCACTTTGTGTTCAAATGCAAAGGCACTGTTGCCCCAGGGCCCAGCCCCCTGACCACAGCCCTCCCAGGTCTCACAAACATGGGACTGGCTAGGGAAGTGTGCCCCAGGTTGCTTCTCTCCCCTCCCTGTCCCCACTCGGGCCAGGCTGCTCTCATGAATTCCAGGCCCAGAAATGGTCTCCTTTGTGACCTCCCTGCCAAAACAGCATTGGTACAAAAACAGGCACATAGACCAATGGAACAGAATAGAGAACTCTTGGCCCAGTCCTGTCTCAAGATAGCAGCTAGAGCCATGTCCCCCACACGACCACCTGGTCATGTCCTTCCCACTGCACTGAGAGGACCCCAAATCTCATGACCTCCAATACCATGTGCCCGCCTCTGCACCTTGCTTCCTGCAAGGTCCAAGGGCAATGACCTTTCCCCTCTTCCTTGAGCTCCTCTTTCCCTCTCAGAAGATGCCACATGTTCTCCTTGCCTTGGCCTGGAAAGTCTCCCCCCAAAATGCACAGAAGGGTCTTCCAGGACACTGCTGCTGCATCCCTACCTGTTACCTGAGGGTTCCCGCCACCCGCCCCCTCTTCCCTCGACCATTTCTCTTCTAGCAAGTCACACTCTGACATGATTTGAGATCACAATCACCATTTCCCAAAAGGCAGCTCCCAGGAAGGTCTCACCTCCTTACCTAACTTTGTTTCTGAATGGCAAAGGGAAAATGCACGTGTCCCCAGGAGGGAGGGGGCCAGTTGCCCCTGCCTGTTCCTTCCCTGCAAGGCCTTAGGGGCAGCATCACCTCCCACTAGAAAGAGTCCTCCCACTTTTAGGACCTCTGGGGCCCACAAGGCAGGGCTGGGTAAGGCCCTTTAGGAAGTCAAAAGAAGAAAGATTCGATAGATGTTACAAAGAAAAAAAACGATGAAATAAATTGTCTTCTAGATTTTGCCAAGCCTCTAGAACATTCCTGTTCAATATGATTTTGTTTCTCTCCTATACTTAACTTTCCCCAAATTCATTCCTCACGCGAAAACAGCATGGTCCCCGGGGAAGCTGTTTTAACACACACATGTTTTTCTAAGTAACCGTGAGCTGGGACTCGCAGACAATAAAGCTTCTTGTCTGGAGTCCTCCTTGCAGCTCAAACCGCGGGGAATTGAAGTGGCGAAGACGGAGCTCTCAGAAGCTCGGCTTTGCCGGATCTCAGAAGAAACTCTCAGTTCAAAGTTCTCACTGGTACCCCGAGACTTCGAGGGACTCGGAGTACATCCGTTGCGGGGGAGGGGCAGGAAAGAACGCCTACGGCTGACAGTGTGAATCTTCCAGAGCCCCCAATCCCTGGCACGGTCGCCTGGGTCCACGCAGGAGCCGCCTAACTTTCTTGCTCCATTTTCTCGGCAGTGCCTCCATGCCTTCCCGCACATTCCCTCTCTCTCCTCCCCTCCAGCCGTGTCCATCCAGTTCCTTTCTTTCCTCCCCCATCCTCCCTCCCTCCTTCCCTCCAGCTCCCCCCGCCTGAGGCCCAGCACAGCCTCCCTGCCTTGGCGCCTACTTATGCTTGCTGGCTTCAAACTTGGAGCGCAGCAGACAAGGGGAAGGGACGTGGGAGAAGGGCGCTGCAGGCCAGGCCTGCACACACAAGAGCGGCCTCATCAGCACTCCTTTCCAGGGAGCGTCTCAGGAAAAGCTGCCGTCCTCCTTCAACTTACCCAGCGTGCGGGGAGGGCGGAGGGACGCAGCACCCAGGGGGGCGGCGGTGCGGGGAGGGCACTGCCCAGCGGCGGCACTGCCCAGCGGCAGGAGAGGCGGTGGACCGCCGGGCTGGAGCGCAGGGAACATCAAGTGGCCGCCGAGGGAGGCGGGGCTGCATGAATCATTTATAACCGGCGGCGGCCAGGGTTTAGGAGCGCTCGCTGGCTGGCTGGCTAACGGAAAGGCTGGCTGGACTCGGGGATCCAGCCACTGCTGGCGGGCAGCGTGCTGTCCTTCCTGCGGGTGCCTTTCTCAGACTCGGGCCCGCATGAATTCCGCCTCCTGGGAGAAGCTGCCGTCTGCATGCCTTCCAGGGGCAGCGGCTGCCCTCCAGGGTCTGGAACTTGGGGGTCATGGTGCCTCGAACTCCTGACTCTGTGGCCCCAAGAGAAAGAGGAAGCTGGGTAGGATCTTAGGGGCCATGTGGACTAGAAAGCCCACTGGGTAAGAAGGGGAAATTGAGGCCCGGGAAGGGAGGGAGACTTGTCCAAGGCGCACAAGGCTGTGAAAGACGTGACTGGCCCCCAGGCCACTGTGCACCCTCTGAGCCGGCTCCCTGCAGTTCCCTGAGGGCACTGAGAGCCACAGAGCCAGGA
The DNA here is from genome assembly GCF_028878055.3 of Symphalangus syndactylus. NCBI lineage: Eukaryota > Metazoa > Chordata > Mammalia > Primates > Hylobatidae > Symphalangus > Symphalangus syndactylus. The sequence continues at coordinate 50,138,098 of NC_072444.2, forward strand.
AGTGGAGTCCCTGTGGGCAGTGCAGGTGAAGGTGGCTCCTCACACACAGGGGTCATGGGGGGATCTGAACCCACATCCCCAGCCAGCCTGAAATGTCACTCATCGAGTTTCAGTCTTTTGAATCAAGCTGTGGAAAATCACCTCCACCCTCTTTTCCCTTCCACAGGGAGTGGACACATGAAAAGTACTTTGGGACAAGGAGTTCCAATCAAACAGAAGATTGGAACCTCAGCACCTCCAAAGCTCACAGACCTGCTGGTGAGGCCTGCCAGGACTGCTGATTCCACTCAGCCACTCACCACCCGCCCCGTCTGCCAGGTGCCACATGCAAGGATGCTGCATTTTCTGCTAATGGGGGTGGGGGATGGCAGGAGACATAATGGGGTAGGGAGGGGTCATTGCTATTGTCATCATCACTCTTTGCCACCCCAATGACATTCTATACCTTCTTTTGCATCTGATCTCAAGGCATCAAGAATAGGAAAAACAGCTCTTCTGTCCCCAAAAGGGAGATCTTACCTTAAGCAATGGGATTACCATTAAGTACAAGACATTTGACAATAATCCCAGGACAGGATGGGAGGAAGGGCCCTGACCAGGAGGGGGGCACTCCAGAGTCGGCCACCTGCTTCCCTTGCCCTGACCTGTCCCGTAGCTCTCCTCGTCAGAGGCTCAGACACCATGTCCCTACCCGAGACCCTCTGATTGTGGCCAAGCTCCAGCCCTACCCTATCCCCAACACCCTCTGCTACATTCCTGCAGGAGCGCAGGCTGAGGCCTCTGGAGTAAGACATGTTTCTTACGCAGGAGGCGGGGGGCCATGGGACCCCATCTTAAGCCAAGAAATCAGCTCAGGCCTGCATGGGCCTTCCTCGAATCTTGAAGGAACTGTGGACATCTTTCAGCATGGGGAGCAAGAGTGAGTCCCATAAACACCAACTGCATCCCCACTCTGAGTCTGGGCAGTGCTGCCCACAGGCACAGGGTGTTGGGCTGGAAATGGCCTGCCCTTCCCTCTCTTGAACAGGGCGGGTGCCAGGTCCGGAGAGATAGGTCTGGCCTGCCTAGGGTACCCGAAGCGGGATGCATGGCAAGGCCTTGAATGCGGAGGGGCTGCATGAGCAGGCGTTGGCTGGCACTATCTGAGCACTGCATATACCCTTCCCACGGCATACAACAGCCCTTGAGATGAGTCAGGTGGCTTCCTGGGATGGGCGGGATGGGGAGAAGATGGTCAAACCAGACGCCGCTTCACTGACACTTCTACAGGGCCATGGGGTTGCAAAGGGATCAGAGGTTTGTCCCGGTCGATTACACAAAAAGCTCAACCCCAACGCTCCCGGGTCAGCAAAACTGAAAAGCAGACCCCCTTCTTGGGTGGTACCGCCTCCAAGGGCACCGCAAAGGCCACAAAAAGAAAACAAGGGAAGGGAACCAAACTTTTCCTCAGCCTCGGGGGAGCACTAGACCATGCTGGAGGCTGGTGGAACGGAGCCTCCAACTCTTTCCTGATGGGACCCTTGCCAGAAGGACCCGTTCCCTCCTAGTGGCGAGGACAGAACTCCTTAAGTTCAGAATCCTGATCCTTCTGACAGTAGTCGGGTGGCAACTGTGTTACATGGGGAGCAGGGCGTCTACGCAGACAGTAGGACCTGGCCCAGTTACTGTTTGTATGCAGTGAGCTCATCAATGAGGCTCCTCTCCATGCAGTGGCTGCTCTGGAACCGTGAAGGACTGCACTGACACAGGCAAGCGCTCAGACACATTTAGTCAGCCCTCCTGGCTCAGGCTCCCCAGCCTCGATACTACCCATAGATGGAAGTGAGTGAGGCCTCGGGCAGAATCCCAGGGCACCATCACTGGCCATTACCCTCAGCTTCCCCGGGGCAATGTTCAGGCTCAG